>NC_134269.1:138029167-138629167 GCF_031893055.1 Leptodactylus fuscus | reverse complement strand
ATATCGAACCCCATTATAGTTTATGGGAGAAAATGCTTCACTACAGGGGATCCGTCCATTCGACTCAGGGGAGTCACTAAGTCCACTATCACACCCCAGGAAATGATGTCAACACCCTGGAATGCAAGTGGGACAGAAGGGGAAGCATGTCTGGGGGCATCAAGTACCTTTATTGTGTCGGGATCCCTGTCAGCTTGCGATATGCCGGAGATGACTTTTTCCAATAGGAATGCATTGACCAGTGTTGATTGGCCAGTGTACAGCATTCGGCCAATCAACGCTGGTTCTGCCTGAGGAGGCAGAGTCTAAAATCGGTCCACAGCAGTTTCCATTCTGGTCCGATTTTAGACTCCGCCTCCTCCAGCAGAACCAGCGTTGATTGGTCGAATGCTGTACACTGGGCAATCAACGCTGGTCAATGCATTCCTATGGCGAGATGAAGCAGAGCTAGCCGTGTGGTTAGCTCAGCTACTCCGGATACCGGAGATGAAGCAGAGCTCAGATCTGCTACACCCAACCATCCCTCCACCGGCCCCATACCTGTAAAGTTGCAGGCCGGCTCCTGTGTGGCGATATCGCAGGAGCTGACCTGTTCGGGTGACAGCTGGGAGCCAACTGAAGGCTCCCAGGCCTGTTATAGCTATATTACTATTGTGGCTGGTCTATGACCAGCCGTAATAGTAATATACAGAATATCCCATAGATGGCAATACAGTTGTGAACATACCCTAAGGAGAAATTTTGAGTACCGTGAAGAATGTAGCAAAGTATATTAAAAATTTATGTTATGCAATAAATAAGCTTTTTTTTTTGCCCCAAACCAGATTTTCACTGTAGTTTCACAGTGGTGTAGTTTCTATTAATCCTCTTTTTACAAAATAGGATGAGTATAGTTAATTTGAGTATGCCAATAAAAGGCAATCCATTTTCATTCACAAGTGTTTGTTTAACCCTTTTTACTGGGAATTGGTGCATTTTCCCTAATGGATGTGGTGCCCTGAATAATGTATTGTCTACTACTTAACCCCTTCCCGCCGATGGCATTTTTTGATTTTCGTTTTTCATTTTTGACTCCCCTCCTTCTAAACCCCATAACTTTTTTATTTCTCCGCTCCCAGAGCCATATGAGGTCTTAATTTTTGCGGGACAAATTGCTCTTCATGTTGCCACCATTAATTATTCTATATAATGTACTGGGAAGCAGGAAAAAAATTCAGAATGGGGTGGATTTGAAGAAAAAATGCATTTCTGCGACTTTCTTACGGGCTTTGGTTTTACGGCGTTCACTGTGCAGCCAAAATGACATGTCCCCTATATTCTGTGTTTCGGTACGGTTCCAGGGATACCAAATTTATATGGTTTTATTTACATTTTGACCCCTAAAAAAAATTCCAAAACTGTGTTAAAAATCTTTTTTTCTAAAAGTCGCCATATTCCGACGGCCGTAACTTTTTTATACGTAAGTGTACGGGGATGCATAGGGCGTATTTTTTTGCGGAGCCGGGTGTACTTTTTAGTTCTACCATTTTCGGAAAATGTTATTGCTTTGATCACTTTTTATTCAAATTTTTATCAGAATCAAAACAGTGAAAAAACAGCGGTTTGGCACTTTCGACTATTTTTCCCGCTACGGCTTTTACCGAACAGGAAAAATATTTTTATAGATTTGTAGAGCAGGCGATTTCGGACGCGGGGATACTTAACATGTATATGTTTCACAGTTTTTAACTACTTTTATATGTGTTCTAGGGAAAGGGGGGTGATTTGAACTTTTAATACTTTTTATATTTTTTTATATTTTTTTAAACTTTTTTTTAAATTTTTTTTTTTGCATTTATTAGACCCCCTAGGGGTGTTGAACCCCAGGGGGTCTGATCACTAATGCAATGCATTACAATGCTAATGCATTGCAATGCATTGCAAAAAATCATCCTCTCTTTTGCAGGCTGCATAGACCAGCCTGCAAAAGAGACAATTTGCAGACAAGCCTGGGAGCCTTGTACAGGCTCCCGGCTGTCATGGCAACGTGACGTCAGCCCTGGAGCATGCTCCAGGAGCCGGTGTCCCCGGACAAAATGGCGGTGCCCATGCGCCGCCGGGAAAATGGCGGCTCCGGCGCCTTTGACCGCGGCGCCGGAGGGGTTAATGCCTCCGATCGGTCCGGGGACCGATCGGAGGCATCAGAGCCGGTTGTCTACTGCTTAAAGCAGTAGACACCCGGCGTCTATGACGGCCGCCCGGCTCCCGGGCGGTCGCCATAGTTACAGACCCGACATGCACCGTACTATTACGGCGCATGTCGGGAAGGGGTTAAAGGGGTTGGCCATTTTCAGATGAATATTGACAAACAAATGTACAATAAAAAGATATACAATTTCCCAATATACTTTCTATATCAGTTCCTCTCGGTTTTCTAGATTTTGGCTTGCTGTCCTTCATTCTGTTACTTCTAGAGGATAAATCTCTGTGTGATTTACGGTCCATGGTCATGTGATTTACGGTCCATGGTCATGTGATGTACACACAGGTACTGCTCATTATAATCACAGCACAATAATGACATCTGCCTGGTAATCAGCTGTACACCTGTGTGTGTATGTATATATATATATATACACTCACCGGCCACTTTATTAGATACACCTGTCCAACTCCTCGTTAACACTTAATTTCTAATCAGCCAATCACATGGCGGCAACTCAGTGCATCTAGGCATGTAGACATGGTCAAGACAATCTCCTGCAGTTCAAAGCGAGCATCAGTATGGGGAAGAAAGGTGATTTGAGTGCCTTTGAACGTGGCATGGTTGTTGGTGCCAGAAGGGCTGGTCTGAGTATTTCAGAAACTGCTGATCTACTGGGATTTTCACGCACAACCATCTCTAGGGTTTACAGAGAATGGTCCGAAAAAGAAAAACCATCCAGTGAGCGGCAGTTCTGTGGGCAGAAATGCATTGTTGATGCCAGAGGTCAGAGGAGAATGGCCAGACTGGTTCGAGCTGATAGAAAGGCAACAGTGACTCAAATAGCCACCCGTTACAACCAAGGTAGCCAGAAGAGCATCTCTGAACGCACAGTACGTCGAACTTTGAGGCAGATGGGCTACAGCAGCAGAAGACCACACCGGGTGCCACTCCTTTCAGCTAAGAACAGGAAACTGAGGCTACAATTTGCACAAGCTCATCGAAATTGGACAATTGAAGATTGGAAAAACGTTGCCTGGTCTGATGAGTCTCGATTTCTGCTGCAACATTCGGATGGTAGGGTCAGAATTTGGCATCAACAACATGAAAGCATGGATCCATCCTGCCTTGTATCAACGGTTCAGGCTGGTGGTGGTGGTGTCATGGTGTGGGGAATATTTTCTTGGCACTCTTTGGGCCCCTTGGTACCAATTGAGCATCGTTGCAACGCCAAAGCCTACCTGAGTATTGTTGCTGACCATGTCCATCCCTTTATGACCACAATGTACCCAACATCTGATGGCTACTTTCAGCAGGATAATGCGCCATGTCATAAAGCTGGAATCATCTCAGACTGGTTTCTTGAACATGACAATGAGTTCACTGTACTCCAATGGCCTCCACAGTCACCAGATCTCAATCCAATAGAGCATCTTTGGGATGTGGTGGAATGGGAGATTCGCATCATGGATGTGCAGCCGACAAATCTGCGGCAACTGTGTGATGCCATCATGTCAATATGGACCAAAATCTCTGAGGAATGCTTCCAGCACCTTGTTGAATATATGCCACGAAGAATTGAGGCAGTTCTAAAGGCAAAAGGGGGTCCAACCCGTTACTAGCATGGTGTACCTAATAAAGTGGCCGGTGAGTGTATATATATATATATATATATATATATATATATATATATATATATATACTGGACTTATTTTTACTGTTATGATTGGATATTACAACTGTGAAGGTAGACCATGTCCATTCTTATTTTTATACATGCTTTATACTGCTTAAGAAATTATAGTTTTCTTTGTGCAACGTTTATACATTAAGATGGCGCCTGTATCCAGTACCGCACCCAGATGCTGACGCACATGATCGTCATGTGGTTTACAAGAAAGACAGTATCATTTCTCGGGAAATCGAAAGCTAAGAGATGTTGAAATTTAAGAGCCAATGACTGATCGCCAGTATATTCGGATACAAGACGTATATGCTTACAGCCTGCCGTTATCTTATCTTTCTTGCATTCCTGTATAAAAACTGTAACTTCCTCAATAAACCTCAGTACTGTGTGAGCAGGCATCACGCCCTATGCATGAACTGAGATGTAAACTGACTCAGTGTGTCGGGATTCATTCTAGCCAGCGCGCACATGCATGATTGATTTGGAGCAGGTGACTGACCACTGAAAGTGACCCGTATTCTGGCGGAGGTCATTCCCTCAACAAGTGGTGCCGAAACCCGGGACTACGGCCATAGGACCACCGCGGATGACCGACCCGCGCCGGACCCTGGACGCCGGACGCCGTCTCACCGACCCGAGACCTGATCACCCTCATTAGAGTCACGGTAAGTGTATGCATATTCATATGAATATGTGTCATTTGCCTGTGACTGTCGGTGTGTCGTTGTCTGGCTGACAGGTGATCCAGTTGGATCGATTGTCCAGTCCGAGTGATACGGATAGGTGGGTCCTGGAGCCGTAGTCTGAACTTGTTTTTCCTCACCGGTATATATATATCACCGAGTGTTCAGTCACCTGTGTTGCTTCAGACTCCGGGAAGTGAAGTTCTTGCCCTCTTTGATGTAGAGTAGTGCGTGTGATCTTTTGGACGATCGCAACATTTGATTTGTGGCATGAGGCCGTCAGGGAGTAGGACGGGTGCTGTTGTGTGATTTGATTGTTGATCCATAGCATGAGGCCGTCAGGGAGGAGGACGGGTGCTATGGTGTGATTTGACTGTTGATCCATAGCATGAGGCCGTCAGGGAGGAGGACGGGTGCTGTGGTGTGATTTGAGTGTTGATTTGTAGCATTAGGCCGTTAGGGAGGAGGACGGGTGTTGTTGGATTGTTTAATTTTTTTGATATTGCCCAGTGACTGCAACCTGTGGTCAGGGACCTGACAACAAGAGTCTGAAACCGGTAAAGGTGACTTTGTTGGTGGTGAGGTTGTGGGGTCACATACCCGTCAGTGCACAGGCGGATAAGCAGTATTTGGGACCATGAGAATGTTGCGGTTGTTCAAAAGGAAACATGTTTTGCCCGACGGGGCACAGACTGCTGTTGATTTGGTTCGAGTCAGGGAGGGCAAGAAATATGTGAAGGAGGCTTCGAGAATGTATAAACTGGCTGAGGTGCCTCCTACGGGCCGATTGCAACCTAGTATGTGGAGAAAAATGTTAGAAGATAAAGGTTTGCTGGAAGCCGCCCAAGCTCATTACAGGGTCGCAAGGACTCTAGAACTCCAGACTCTAGAATATGCCGAGTATAATTGCTTGTGCGCCACTGCCCCAAAATGGCGCCGAGAGTAGTGGAGATGGGTGGATCTGTGACGTCTGTAGGCAGCTGAATCCTGATTTGCAAGATGTCTGTGTAGCCTGTGGAGCTCCCCGCCCATCCCCTGTTGTCTCATCTTCCGGACCCACGCCCAGGGATGGCGGAAGTGAGATTATGGCTGTTTCTTCTGGCAGCCATGTTAGTACACCCAGACCAACATCTCCGGCCCTCACCGCCCCTCAGATCACGCCCCCTTTATCCGGTGATTCCAGTGATAGCCACATCCAGTTCCTATCACAAACCCTCAAGCCCGGAAGAGGTCAAACCCCCGGGAGCCCCCTTTCCGAGTGTCCGAGTGTCTATGCCCAGTTCAGCTATAAAAGACCTCACTGTATACCACTATTATGATGTTTAGAGGATTATCCGTTCAAAACTTTGGTTGGGATCTAGTAAAGAAAAGGGAAATTGGGAAATTTCCCTTAACGTCAATTATAGTTTAAGAGATTCTGAACACTTGTGGTAATTACTAGAGTGAGGTTTGCTATGAAAATAAAAAATTGCGCAAAAATATTAATGTGTAATTTTGGTGTCAGTATATTAACTGCTGTTTGAGTTTTATTCCTATTTTATTTCTGTAGAGGGCAATCAAAGCATTTCAATTGACTGCCAAGAGCTTCAAGGTCGTTTTATCTCATAGACTGCCAGATGCTGGAGGACGCGCAGAGAAGACGAAACTTGGCTTTGTGCCAGCACCACAGTCTATGTATTATATCAAAAGGAGTGATTTAGTACAAAAAAAAAAAAAAAAAAAAAAAAAAAGGGGGTTAACCTGAGTGACGTATAATGACAATGTGTATATAGGGATATCCAAGCATATGATGTAATGGTTATGTTTTGAATTATTGGTTGTCTGTTATTGTCTTTCAAACTGTTGTATCCACAAAAGAGCAAAAAGGTGATAGTGAAAAGTTTTGAATCTTCACAGCGTAGATATGGGAGGTCACGGAGGGGGAGACGGCCACTCACCCTCTGTCGCCTCGCCAACCTACAAGTTGGGGTTTTACCCCAAGTTGAAATCTTTGTGCAAGAGTTCACGGCACACAGAGCTTGGATTAATGGTATCATCTATGTATTACAGAGAATATTCTGATTTTTACTTGTTTGTTTATCTATGTGTTTATGTTTTATTTATGGGAATGGGAAATAATGAGATGAAACTTCTTCTTTGTGTCTTATCCCATAGTTATGTGTTGAAACCTATGTTGGAATTTTATATCCCGTTATGTTATGCTAATTATTCTAACGTGTCTTCTTCTTGTCTAAAAATGTACCATAAGAGACCAGAATCCTTTTCCTGAGCTGACTCAGATCACGGTTATGAGGGAAGGTAACGCATCTGGTCTGTGCCGTATTTTAATCTTTGTATATTATTCTTTATAATTTGTATCATACAGAAGTGTGAACAATATCACACTAGCTTCCGTTCTCTTCTTATGTAGTCACTGATCCAACAAAGAATTGTCTTAGTAAAGCATTGTGTTGCCTTCTTTAAAGCCGTACCCGACCCCTTAAGATAGTTAAGATAGTTGGAAAAACATATAGTGCTATAAGAGGGGTACGGTAGAAGGTTTTTCTTGTTAGGACTGTGTTGTTAGCAACATTTTGACTTTAAAAGTAAAATTTTAGGAAAATTCTGATAATTTGGAATTTTGAGACGTCCATCCAATAATCCGGAATATAGTGTGAAATTGTGTTAAACATGTATCTTAGTCAATGAGTGGTCACAATGTGTTAGATTATGTGAATCGTGAAATGAATGGTTGAAAAATGTTGATGTAATGAAGAGGTGCCAGAAAGTGGCATGAAACAGGAGGTTTAGGTATGTTGCCTAAGTTTAGGATGTCAAAGAGATGGAACTTGGAATGTTGAAACATAAAGTGATGTGATAATATGCACATAATAGAATGGGTATCGGATTTTAGGGTGAAGCAAGTGGAAAGATTGCACAAGAAAGTGAACATAGGTTGATATAAGCTGATTGAAACCAGGATTGTCCCCATTGTAGGAAAACTGTTATTAAAACTTAGAAACTCAGTAAGGTGTCCGAATTTGAAAACGTGTATGTGTATGTTGATTGATAAAAAAAAAAACCATAGAACAGATTATCTTTGTAATGATGTTTTGGTTTTAGGAAAAAGAAAAAGAGAGAGAAAAATTCCTTTGTGTCTATACTAAGAGAATTAGAAGTCACTCCCATACCTGTTGTGTAATGTCCTGTGTGTATGATTTTGTTGTGTGACCAGGAGATTGATTTGATCCCTCAGTTAGGGGGCGTTCACACTACCGTCGGTGTCCGACATGTAGTGTCCGCTCAAAATCTGTCACGGACACTAGGAGCGGACACTAGATGTGTCCGTGACACCTGTCATTCACTTGAATGGGCATCGGGTGCGTTCTTTTGCACTCCGTGCCCGTCCTTCCCTGTCCGCAAGAGAAGATGTCCGACTTCTCAAGCGGACAGAGGAACCCTGCATGCAGGGTTTTTCTGTCCGCTTGAGAAGTCGGACATCTTCTCTTGCGGACAGGGAAGGACGGGCACGGAGTGCAAAAGAACGCACCCGATGCCCATTCAAGTGAATGACAGGTGTCACGGACACATCTAGTGTCCGCTCCTAGTGTCCGTGACAGATTTTGAGCGGACACTAGGAGCGGACACTACATGTCGGACACCGACGGTAGTGTGAACGTTCCCTTAATGTTTCTGCTTTCTCTGCTGATATATATATGTGTTCTGAATATGTACCTAACCTTATTGTATTGATATTATGAGATTGTACAAATGTGTTTCTGTTTCTTTAAGAGAGATTGCTGAGGTCTGTAGTCCTACACAAGACACAGCTATGAGATACAGGGGGGGGGATACCCAGCCGCAGCTATGAGTGGGATAGGCAGCTATGTGAGCTGCAGCATGATAAGATAATACTGGCTCTTCTTGTATTGTCTAGCTTTGACCTTGCAGAGACTCTCTCACAGAACATGAAGTACTTTTGGAAAAAAAAAAAATAAGGTCCAGTCCACGTACATTAAGTTATGTTAAAGTTCATTTCTCTGACAAGTCACATTTGCTTGCTGCATTAGAAGGTTTTTGTTTTGGTTTTGTTTTTTTTTTGTTTTTTTTCCAGGGGGGAAAGACAGCACAGCCATTGTTGTTTGTTTTCCAGCACGCCCCATCCTATTTGTTACCGTTGGCAGCTGCACCTATTCTTTCATTAGGGGTGACCACCTTTAGTATCCCAGTCCCTAGCCTCTTTCAGCTCTCACCCCACCTGTCTGTTAGGTCTGTTAGGTTTAGAGAGCCAGAAGTTGTCGGGGCCAAGTTTAGCTTGGGAACAGCTGACCAACACCCGCAGGCAGGGCCTAGTCAGCCAGTAGCGCCAGGGAGAGCTTTCCTACCCCATTCCCATAGAGGTGCATGCAGCATTCATTATATGGTTGTTTGGGCATTGACACAACCAAACCGTGATGTTATCAATATCTTCAAAGGGGGGGGGGGGGTGAAGAAGCCTAAGATAACTTAAGAAAATTTTGCTGATATGAATCTGTTGATAACTTTTTGATTGAGCTCTATTATAGATGGTCTTATATTTGGGAAAGATGGTGAATCCTGCATTAGATATGCCACAGTCACCGTATATGAGGTAAACCAAGCGTAAGGAGACCTATTATGGGACTCCACGGGTCTCAGGTGAACTTGAAGCCATCGCTTGAACATGGTACAATGTCTGAGGGTAGATGGTTGATATAGTAGAATTATGGTCCGATCTGGAGGGCAAGAACTTTTGTGTGATAGAGACCCTGCGGCTGCTCATAGGTTGGTATAGTCAGAAGTCATGGCACACACCAAGGCTGATACGAAAGAAAGTAGAGGTAGCATGTGGGCAGACACTGCCATTAGCCCAGCTGCGGAAGCCTAGGGGACATGTTTTGCTGATAAGACCCAAACCTTTTAGCTCTCTTTTCAGGTTTTATGACACTGATGCACCGAAGATGGTCCAGGAGGAAAGGAGACTTGGAAAGAGGATGTACAAGTCCTGGTGTCTGGTGGTAAGAGAGTATGTACTTAGAACATTGTTCCCACTTATGGCATAAGCAGCTTCTTACTAAGTGTACTGTTTAGAAGTAGCCATGTGTGACCTGGTGAGCGGAGGATGGGCAGCTGCAGGATTTAGCATCACTATAGTCAGATATATATGTGAGCCCACACGGCATGTGCTAGGCCGGAGAGCCAGGCCTGAAGCCCTTGTACCTGTTCCAGAGATTGCAGGTTGAGTATATACAGTGAGACGGTATGAGTACGTGCTTGGGTGTAGTTGTCTCCCTTCAGGATGGTTTGGGGCATATCTGGTGAGGAAAAACCATCACAAACAGTCCGTGTACAAAGTCCACTAGTTCTGGGGCAGACGTGTCTACGCGTGTCATTATTGGTTACCTGAATCTATTGTCCATAAGTATGCAGTGTGTTTCACACTAAGTTGAAAAGAGGAAAATTGATATTTAGCCCTGTCTTTGGATTGTATTCTTTTATAAATGTTCCAGATGTAATATGTTGTGCTGACTGACTATGTGACGAATCATCAAAGACATATGATTAATGTATATTCTCGAGTTTTCCCCCTTTTCCCTCCAGATTCTAAGTCAGTGGAAGGAACCTATAAACTAAAACCCAAGGATTGGATGGTGATAAGGAGATATATGAGATTCAATGGTCACTTCCGGTTCCTGTTGATCGCCAGTACAGCTGTGAGAGTACAAGGAAAACCTTAAACCTTTGCCCACTTGATGATGTTCTTGAAAACAAATGGGACAATAAACTGTTAGAGGATATGGACCTTGAGAAGAGAAAATTTGAAGACTGTTGGATCTATCTGAACTTATATTCCTGTTATGTTTCTATAGTTATTATATTCATATTGTTTATAGGTCTGACAATAGTCAATGTATATGCTTTTTATAAGATGTGAAGGGTATTTCCTTACAGTCCGGTAGTGAGAGATAGGGACAGACATCCCACCCTGCATTCCCTTTGTCTGGAGCTGTTTCAAGGGGGGACTATTAAGGTCATGTGTATATACATGCTGGTAACTATACCTGTTTTACTGCCAATGAAACATCTGGAGTCAAACTAGGCATATTTGGCTCTGACTTCTGCATGAAAAACTCTACCACACCCTCCTCCTCTCTCCAAAACCGACTAGCTATAGATATGATCACAGCAGAAAGAGGTGGAGTCTGCTCCATGATTGGTGAAGAATGTTGTACTCACATTCCCGATAACTGTGTAGAAATTTCAAGGAAAGAAAAATATAATTTAGGGGGGAATGTGAAGGTAGACCATGTCCATTCTTATTTTTATACATGCTTTATACTGCTTAAGAAATTATAGTTTTCTTTGTGCAACGTTTATACATTAAGATGGCGCCTGTATCCAGTACCGCACCCAGATGCTGACGCACATGATCGTCATGTGGTTTACAAGAAAGACAGTATCATTTCTCGGGAAATCGAAAGCTAAGAGATGTTGAAATTTAAGAGCCAATGACTGATCGCCAGTGTATTCGGATACAAGACGTATATGCTTACAGCCTGCCGTTATCTTATCTTTCTTGCATTCCTGTATAAAAACTGTAACTTCCTCAATAAACCTCAGTACTGTGTGAGCAGGCATCACGCCCTATGCATGGACTGAGATGAAACCTGACTCAGTGTGTCGGGATTCATTCTAGCCAGCGCGCACATGCATGATTGATTTGGAGCAGGTGACTGACCACTGAAAGTGACCCGTATTCTGGCGGAGGTCATTCACTCAACACAACGTGTCCAACTGCATAATTGCTCTGTCCTCCTGTATAGTATATTTTTGCTTTACTTAACATTGGATAAGGCAATGTTGTGTGTGTGGTGTTTGATTTTGTAGGTGCTGCCGTATTGTGAAAACACAGTGGATTGCATAATAGAAAAGTAACATGAAAGACTCCAATTTAGGGCTCGTTCACATCTATGCCCGGTCTCCGTTCATTCAAGTTTCCGTTTCCTGCACAAAACAGAGCAGGAGACGGAAACCTGCAGGACTCTTTCATACCCATTCATTTGAATGGGTTTGAAAGATGTCCGGCCGTGAGCGGCGGTGAGCGTTTTATGCTCTCTGCGGCGAAACCATTTTTTTTAAAACAGACACAGAGTCAGACATGCAGTACTCTGTGTCCGGTTTAAAAAAAACGGTTTCGCCGCGGAGAGCATAAAACGCTCACCGGCGTTCACGGCCGGACCCGGCATGACAGGTTTCCGTCTTCTGCATGCAGAAGACGGAAACCTGAGAATGGACTGCCGAACGCTAGTGTGAGCCCAGCGTCAATTATTATATTGTTGTTATGTGCCTTAATTGCATAATTTTTCAACAATGTTTTTGTGTTTTCATCAAAAATAAAACAAATTGAATTTACTTTAGAAAAAAAAATCCTAAGGTTTCCCTGATGCCTCCCAGCTCTGTCTGGTGTTCTCTATCCAGTGTTGATGTGTGGCGGAAGTCCCTGCCACATGTGACCGCTGAGGCCACTCATTGCTGAGGACAATCAGCAGCTTCAGCAGAACTTAGGAAGAGACCCGTGAGAAAATGCCAGAGCAGAAGGATCGGACCGCGCTGGGAGGACACCAGAGCACTAATGACAGGTGAGGGTTTTTTTTTCACCACCCCCGGCATATTTAAAAAAAAAAAAAATGCCTGGACAACCTCTTTAACCCCTTCCCGACATCCGCCGTAATAACACGGTGGATGCCAAGTCTTTAAAAATGGTGGCAACTCTCCAGCAGCGCAGCCGCTATAGCAACTGGGTCTCCACTGTAGAGTTCACTCTGATCGTAGGCATGATCGTAGGCATTGCAGGACAGGATTGCCCCAAAGTAAAAAAAAATAGTAAAAGTTAAAATCCATGGGACTAGAGGGAGCTAATAAAATAGTAAAAAAAAATTTTTTTTTAGAAAGGTTTTAAATAAAATAAGACAAAACAGCAGACAAATGTCCATCAGGGATGGGGTTAAAGATGAAACCCATAATACCATAGTACTAAAACTAATCACAAACCCATCGGCTCTTGTATGAAAAAAGTTCCCTTGGTGGCAAACTATTAGATGCAATGCTTTAGTTTTCTAGAACTGTATTTTTAAAAGTAAAAAATTATCTGACAAAAATTGTTACATGTTAAGTTTTAAGTGCCTCAGGCCCGTTTACATCTGTGTTTGGTGTTCCATTTGGGGACCCCCTGAACAGACACCTATATGCATTAAAATGCGGTTAGCTAAGAAAGCACACAGACCCCATAGACTATAAAGGGGTTCAGGGGCCACACGTTGGCTCAGTGGTTAGCACTGCAGCCTTGCAGCACTGGGTCCTGGTGTTCAAATCCCGCCAAGGGCAAAAAACCATCTGCAAGGAGTTTGTATGTTCTCCCCATTGTTGCATGGATTTCCGTCCCATATTACAAAAAAAAAAAAGACATACTGATAGGGAGAAATGTACATTGTGAACCCTATGTGGGGTTCACAATCTACTTTAAAAAAAGACTATAAAGGGTTCATGTGGTTTCCGCATGAAACATGCAGAGAGAAAAGTGCTGCTTAAAGTACTTCTCTTCTTTTTAATGCATATAGGTTTCCGTTGGGGGGATCCCCAAGTGGACTTCTCGAACAGAATCCTAAACACAGGCTATATTCACACTTTGATCTCAGTGTTATTCTTTTCAGTCACTTTAATAGGATAACAGAGAAAACACTGATATCCCAATTTCTTTGGGATTTTGTCTGAATTATTATACCTTATGTCCCCAGGTTTTCTGTTGTCTGATGACATATCATTGGTGGGTATGTTATACTACACAGTACAAAAAGGTTATATGAAAGTTCGTCCGAAAAAAATACATTGATACAATCTGAAGTGTGTCATGACATTTTATTGAGTTCTCTGCATTAAAATCCAGTTCTGTATGAGAAAGGATGTCACATGTCAGTGTTTTGTTTTCGGTACAATGCTGCCATCTTCTGGAAAACATTCATGTAGTCAGCTGAATGTCTTCTTGCACCTAGTTTGGAGCAGTAAATTGGAATACGTACTAAAGAAATTAGGTGTGAAATTGTGATACAGTATTGGATATGAGGATCCTCTTCTAATTGTTGCGTT
Organism: Leptodactylus fuscus; assembly: GCF_031893055.1. Lineage (NCBI taxonomy): Eukaryota > Metazoa > Chordata > Amphibia > Anura > Leptodactylidae > Leptodactylus > Leptodactylus fuscus. The sequence goes on along the minus strand of NC_134269.1, from coordinate 138,615,474 downwards.
CAGGTGTTTCAGACACAACTGCTGTGTTACAAAAAGATGTGTAAAATAGTACAGATCTTTCAGATACACCAACTGTATTAAAGAAGTAAAATTAAGGACAGCTATGTAATTTCCAAAAATACTGGTAGTAGTATTAAATTGTTTTAGAGAGCTTGGGGGGAGGGAGGCATGTATGAAGCTATGAACACCAGTTTACTACAGCCAAAAAGTCTATTGTTATGCAACTTTTTGCAGTCACCGCTCCTGTGATCCTGGACCCAATTCTAGGAATGCTTAATCCTGAGCACAAGAATTGTGTGCGAGGGCTTTATAAAAAGTATTTCCAAGATCGACCAGCTGCACACAAGCTTAAAGGGATTCTACCATTAAACTACCTTTTTTTCTAATGAACACGTCGGAATAGCCTTAAGAAAGGCTATTCGTCTCCTACCTTTAGACGTGGTCTCCACTGCGCCGTTCCGTAGAAATACTGGTTTTAACCGGTATGCAAATGAGCTCTCGGCAGCAATGAGGGCGGGCCCCAGCGCTGAAACACCGATGAGCGCGTCCCCATTGCTGCCCAGAGCTCTTTCCTGTGCAACTCTGCCTCTTCTGGCTTCTCTTGCACTTGTAGTTCTATACAGGAGCATAGAGAGGCCACCTCAAAATGGCCGCCGGCCGACTCCTGTATTGAACTGCAAGAGTGGCTCCCCAAAAATGGCCGCCGGCCGTTGGCCATTTTTGGGTAGCCGCTCTTGCAGTTCAATGCAGGAGTCGGCCGGCGGCCATTTTGGGGTAGTCGCTCTTGCAGTTCAATACAGGAACCGGCCGGTGGCCATTTTGGGGTAGTCGCTCTTGCAGTTCAATACAGTAGCTGGCCGGCGGCCATTTTGGGGTGGCGTCTCTATGCTCCTGTATAGAACTACAAGAGCAAGAGAAGCCAGAAGAGGCGGAGTTGCTGCAGAAGAAGGAGGCAGCGCAGGAAAGAGCTCTGGGCAGCAACGGGGACGCGCTCATCGGTGTTTCAGCGCTGGGGCCCGCCCTCATTGCTGCCGAGAGCTCATTTGCATACCAGTTAAAACCGGTATTTCTACAGAACAGCGCGGCGGAGACCACGCCTAAAGGTAGGAGACGAATAGCCTTTCTTAAGGCTATTCCGACGTGTTCATTAGAAAAAAAGGTAGTTTAATGGTAGAATCCCTTTAAGATCACCAAACTCGAGGCCAGCTAAAATGGTGTCTGCTGGAGTAATGTAAACCTGCCGCAACAGCACACTGGTGTAATAGAAAAACCTGATAAACCACTTTGTTTCGATCTGACAGCCTGATGCATATACATAGGATTGTCAGGTGCCTAGAGAATGCTACCTACAGGAATGCATGGGCCATGTGGCTTATTTTCAATGACGAGTAATATTAAAGAGGTTAAAATGTAATTTTAAAATTAGTCAGGGGGAGGTGAAAAAAGTTAAAAAAAACGAATACAAAAAACATACTCACCTGTCCTGGTCTAGTCCTGCAGCTGTGATGTTTTCTTCCGACGGACGTCTCCGCAGCAGATTACTCCTGAGGCGAATCAGTGACCTCAGCAAAAGATCATCACATCACTACCTGTGTCATCCCTTAGGCCACTGATTGGCTCAGCAGTCACATGACCGCAGAGGCCAATTAGCAGCTCATATTGTTGTGTCAGGTGTCTACGTTATACAGAATATAAGCACTTCATCTAGTGGAAATAAGGGTTGTGTAGTTGTGTATCACAAGCATTACACAATACAATTCAGTACAATCATTTGCCATAATATGTAGTAAAAAGCAGTGCCATAAATATGAGCAACTTTTAATTACTTTTCTGTTGGTGTCTGCAAAGAAGCCATGGCCATCCAGTCACATAAGTGTAGTACTAAATGGACATTAGTCAGTGGTGATGGTTATACTGTATTATCCAACATAAGCAGATATGCAGCCTTCACCGCCTTTCTAATGTATTTAACAGCTGGTACATTCACTTTTATAAACAACCTCTAATATTTGTAGAGTCTTAGTATTGCTGTTATATGAAGAGTATAAAAATATAAGAAAAATAAGAGAAAGAATACAAAAGGATGGCGCAGGTGTTGGGGTTGTTCGGGGGCTTTGTTAATTGAAGCAGAACACATGCACATTTGACTTAGGGCTAGTTCACACGTGGGCAAAGGGGAGGTTTTTGACAGCGGAATTCGCTTCAAAAACCTCTCCTTTAACATGGTGGTCTATGTAGACCACTAGCTTTTTTTTTCCTCCTAGCGTTTTCCGCCTGAAGAAGCGACATGACCTTTCTTCAGGCGGAAAACGCCTGAAGAATTGCATAGAAGTGAATGGGAGGCGAAAACCGCGCGGTAAAAAACCGCGCGGTTTTTTGCACACAAAACCGCGCGGTTTTTTGCAAAAAACCGCGCGGTTTTCGCCTGCAGTTTCTATAGCACATATAGGAAAAAAAAACCCTAGCGAAAACCGCTAGCGAAAACCGCGTCAAAAACCTCGTCAAAAACCGCGTGGAATGCAAAAAACAGCGTCAAAAAAACTCCTCGAGGTTTTTTACCTCGCACAAATAAGCTAGGCGGTTTTCACGTGTGAACTGACCCTAAGGCTGGGTTCACACTGCCATTTTTATGTTCATTGCTCTGATCTGTCACGTCAGTAGGATCATTAAGATTTGTAGGATTAGAACAACGAACGAAAACATTGACAGATTGAAGAATCCAGATACAACACCCGCTGTTTGCATCTGGCACCAGTCACTCTGTTAAAAATAAGATGGAAGTTTTCTTTCATAATGTTTATTTTTCAAACGGAAAATAAAATCCTTCATAGCAGATTGCAGATGTGGGGCATTTATGGAATAAATACATAGATAAAAAAGAACACCAAACTGTATGATGTTAATTTGTCCTTAAAGAATTGTAGGAGTAACTAAGAAAAGCCTGTACAATAAAAGCAGCCAGTAGGTGTCAGTATATTGACCCATTTGATGGCGTTCAGGCTTGTATTAGACTTTCAGATGACAGTTGCTTCAATGATGTTGTACTACAAGAAACATTGGCAATCATCATGAAATATTTTCAATTATTAATTCAAAGTCTGTTTCCATAATGTGCTTGTTTAGCTATGTCAAATAAATATTTCAGATTAGCCCAGAATTGCATCGGGACACATAATTAACTGAAAGGTCAATGGTCACCAAGGAGTCAGTAATCTTATAGTCAATAAGAAGTGGCCAGATGTCAGAAAATTAATTACAATATCTGTCTGAAGGACAAGAAAGACTTCTTTTGACAGTACACAGAGTTCTCGGGCAAGGATAAATGTGTAGAGTATTATTCTACAATATATAAAGTATTTATAAAAAAGGAAAGGAAAGGAAAGGGATTTGACCACATATGCAATTTTAGGAGATAAGGCTGGACTTACACAGGCACATGAATTTCGTACAGGGTTTTCGTCCGTTACCCCAGACTTCTGTCTCTGCATTTTTAAGCATTTTTCAGGCAGAAACCTAGCTAACCCCATTATATTCTATGGGGTCTGCTGGTTTACGTGGGTAACCGCTTTTTAAGCACATGAGCTTTCTGTTTTTCGGGTGCCCAAGCGGACCCAAAGAATGGAAAGCTGAATGCTAGTGTGAACCTTGCGTAAGTCTCATTGTGGGGGTCAGATTATGAGAAAAGGGATTCATGATACACCATTTGCATGGCGCAGTGGTTGTAAATGCTTTTTTACAGTTCCTCTATGGGACTGTTATAGATAGCCAGTTACAGCACATGGCTATTTCCCACAGTCTCTTAAAGGTGAATGGAGTAGGGTACAAGAGACCCCCATTATCATGATCATTAGGAGGTCCTAGTAGTCAGACCCTCATGATCATATACCTTGTTTTTGTGGGCAAACCCTTTTAAATTGTGTAATAGAAAGGTGGCAACTGTCCAATGATTCAGCAGGTACTGGTGTGTAGTATTTCCTGAGTAAGGGCCCCTTCACACGGAGTATACGCTTGCTGATTCTGAACATGTAACACGTTCCAAATCAGCGGCATTAAAACAGATCCCATTGCTTTCTATGGGAGCCAGCATACGTGCACTCCCCATAGAAATGAATGGGCTGCAGAATCAGTGAGCGTATTCTCAGTGTGAATGCACCCTTAGGGGACTTCATTCTCATCTGCCAACTGTCAGAGTGACAGCAGACACAGGTGATGTAAACAACATGGCAGCTCTGTCCTCTATCATGTTCGTTTACTTTTCAACAGAACACAAAGTCATACATGCAGGACTTTTTTCTGACAGAAAAGTTAAAAAACAGAAGAAAGGTGTTCATGTGTTTTAAGGTGAGAGTGAAAGCAGACAGACATCTGCATCAGCGGCCTAAGGAAAGGACATGGAGCGTCACTTGCATATGTCACCTGTGATGTCCTTTCCTTTCCTTAGGCTGCTGATTGGCCTCAGTGGACACATGTGTCAAGACACCCCCGGAGCCATCAGCAAAGGGGGACATGACTTTGGGATGGGGGAACCAATAACTCCTGCAGTTTCTTCTTTGTGCAGTAGTTGAGTAGATTTATACAGACTGGGTCAGCTTTAAGAATATATCGGTGTATATTCAGCTTTAGTGTATATACAGCTGTAGGAGTATATATCTGTGTATGTTCTGCTGTAGGAGTGTATATCTGTATGTTCTGTGTAGGAGTATATATCTGTTGTAGGAGTATATATCTGTGTATGTTCTGCTTTAGTATATGGTGCTTAGTGTGTTACTGTAGGGAGGGAGGAGTTAGGAATATATGTCACTTCCTGTCTCACCCATCTTCATCCTCTTTCTCATCACAAGACCTGGATGAAGCATGTCTGCTGTATCAGGGAGTATAAGACTAAGATTTATCACCTCACACAGCGCTGGTGTCACCACATTACACAGCACTACTAGTGTAGTATCACCAACTATACTGTATATGATGCAGTATTACCACAAGATGTCTGCAGTCACAGAGTCCTCTCATGTACAGTATTTACCACACTGGAGACATGGCTGAGTCTCCTCCTGTAGTTACCACACATTGGAGACATGGCTGATATATCATATGTATATTACTATATTTCTCAGGATAAGATAATCCTTTAATAGTCCCACATTGGGGAAATTTCATATATACAGCTACAGCGTCCCCTCATGTATTTACTGCACACTGCTGATGTGTGTATGTGTATATGTGTGTATATATTTATATATGTGTGTATATGTGTATGTATATGTACTGCAATATTACCTCAGGATATATACAGTCACACATGTCCACACATGTATTTACCATATACACTGCTGATATATATATATATATATATATATATATATATATATATATACTGCAATATTACCTCAGGATATATACAGTCACACATGTATTTACCATAGACACTGCAGACATGGCTGATATCTCATATATACTACTATATAATACAGGCTCTTCATGAGTGCTGGGGACTGAGGGTCTGTCTATGGTGGAGCTGAGAGGACACATGTAATGGAGGTCCTGTGGTGAGAGAGAGACAGCCTGGTACAGTGTAGTGAGGGTAATGGAGGCCGCACTGATACTCCCTGTATATGTCTCCAGCTCTGCTAATACTGACCATGCTGGGGATAAGTTAAAGTTGATCATTTCTATGTAATTTCTCAGGCCTGTATACAGGTCATACTGTATATACTGGCCATACTGTATACAGGTCATTTATAATTGGTGGGGGGTTCTTGGAGCTGGTTGAAATTGTAAACAGTGGGGAACATGGTGGTTAGTTTCCCCTGAGCCAGTGCTTGCGGCTGGGGGTAATTTGGTGTGATGCAACAGATTGGCAGACAGATTTTTGCTTGTGTTGTTATTCCTACTGCTCTATTTATGACCTCTGTATTAGGGCCCAACACACTTAGACAATGGATATCAGACAGATACTGCACCGGATTATTGTATTTTTTAGTCTTCATGTAGCCGGTGTCTTAAGAGCATTTACAGTCTGTATCCAGATAAGTATATGTATCACCATTATGTTATTTTACATCATACACTGCAGCCGGTCCCATTACTATGGTATATACTATGTGATGGGATATTTCTCAGTGGGGTCCTATAACAGTATAATTCAGCTGCTAGGTCTTTCCTTATTACCGACTCTGGATTATTCTGGAGCTGGTATGACTTAGTATTATTGCTTGTACAGTATTTAGGGTGAGCCATGTAAGTTATTGTTTCTTTTAGAGCACCTTTAATTTCATGCTGTTACATATATATATATAAATTTCCTGAAATTTCCCCAAGGTGGGACTATTAAAGGATTATCTTATCTTATCTTATCTTAAAGGGATTTTCATGCATAGTCCCAACATAAGTACAATACTGTACACAAATGTCTAACTAGCTGAGTGATCTAGTACGAGTAGAAGAGAGGACCTGGTGTGTCTGGGGCTCCAATTTTTAGGCCAGTGTTGTACTTTGTTACTGTCACTGGCCTTGCCTTATTATGTAACCCTAAATGACATGATTGCTTAGGAGTGGGATGCATACAAGTGCTTCCAAGCCACTATGTAACAGGTGGTTTGCGATACACTAACAAGTTGTTTTGCTTTTTTCTTTTTTTTTCTTTTTTTTTTTTGGGGGGGGGAGGTTGCCACTTCTTCAAACATGTATAACAGAATGTAATGTAGTTATTTACTAATGGGTTTTCTTAATACTAAATGTAATCCTAAACTATAGCTATTGTTGTGCATCATAATTCGTACTATTGACATTAAATAAGTTTTTTACTGGGTCCTTGAAGTTACTTTTAATTGGCAACCACCTTGGGTGTAGCCCAGTGCAGGGGTAACCATCGGAGGTATGACCCCCCTGGTGGGGAGGGGTGACCATCGGAGGTATGGCCCCCTAGTGTGGAAGGGTAACCATCGGAGGTATGGCCCCCTGGTGTAGAGGGGTGACCATCGGAGGTATGGCCCCCTGGGTGTGGAGGGATAACCGTCAGAGTAACAGACCCCCTGGTTACGCCAAACTAATTAAATTTAAGAAGACCCTGTTAGGGTAAGTCCCTAGGGTCATGGCTGTCATTTTTCACATGCCTGTGCACTAAATTGAGCCCTCCGAGCTGGAGCTCGTTGCGGCTGGAGGTAGAGAAAAACATTTTATTTAAAATGTTTAAATTAAAAAAAAAAAAAAACATGTTTTAATAAAAATCTAATGGCTTCAAGGACCCTCCGAGCTGGAGCTGGTTGCGGCTGGAGGGAGAGAAAAACATTTTATTTAAAATGTTTAAATTAAAAAAAAAAAAAAAACATGTTTTAATAAAAATCTAATGGCTTCAAGGACCTTTTCTGATGATTTGTACTTTTCTTAGTGAAGATATATGACCACTTATATTGACCAACTCATGTTTCTCTTCATGTTGCTGACAGTGTGATACGGCCAGTGCCGTACAGTGTCTATCGCAGCCAGCTAGTGAATGGAGCCCAGCACTGCTTACCATGATAACCCCATGCTCTGTGTGCAGGAGTTATATAGGCCTATGCCCCCCCCCCTTCCTTGCGGAACGGGCAGCATCAGCATGGTGCTGTTCCATGTCCAGCAAAGACGAAAATTTCAGCTTCTACTTTCAGTCTTGGTGCCCTTGGGTCGGTGCATGCGGCTAAGGGTAAAGGTCATCAAGTGCTCTGACAATGATGGAGAGATGACATTACAGCCTTCTCACTGCCTTCAGAGACTACGGTATCTCAAGCGGATCATGGGCTTCTTCTCATCATGCTAAGCATCATTCAATGGCTTGTTTTGCTGTTAATGTGGTTGTGACCCATCAAACAATAATGGAGGGTTATTTCACTCCAGTAAGTGCCCTGGGGTTGCTGTAGTATCTGGAGAAGCCACAGCACCACAAGTACTTCTCTCTTCCCTTCTTTATACTCTCTATGTCTTTCCTTGCAGTATCAGTGGGTATAGGGTTGCCAATGTATGTAAATAGACAGTTCTAGTTTTTAGTGGGAGAGGTATTCCTTGAAGAGGTGTTATCTTGTACATGGTATATACATCTGTATCATGTGTATACAGTTACCACCATAAGTGGAACCTCACACCTCATAAGTGGGATGTAGGTACTTCTGTGCATATATGGTTGGCAATTACATGTTTGTGGTATGGCGGTATCCCCATGTATACTGATTTATGGCAATTTCAGTGTTATAGTCTATTTCTCTTTACTAGTTTCTGACTACAGCCAGATCACTTTTGTTGCATTTTCAGCCACATTCATAGCTTGGTATTGTCGGGCAGGTAGTATGGGGACTTGTAGTATGTAAGGTTTCTAGAGGCTAGTGCATTCCTACTCAGTTTGGTGGCGGTCGAGTCCATTTAAGGTGTCAAATGGGCTCTTCTGTGGCGGTTGAGGAGTCAGGTGGAAGTTGCAGGCAAGTTATTGTAGACTTATTTTAACTAATAGAGGAGGTTAAACCTCATGGTGGTGAACAGGCTGAGCTTTAGAAATGGCCAACCTGAAGGATGTCGTAATAGTAACGTCATCCAGAGGCGGGCACAGTGGTTAAGCACAGGGTCGTTGGTGCCCTTAAAGTGTACTGGCTCTGCTAGAATTGCAAGCCGGAGCGTGCTGCCCCCCTTTATTTATTTATTGCTGTCTGGCCGGGTGCTGTATGTCAGACAGCTGGGGATCTCACAGTATTCGTGAATCCCAATGGTCTAGCACTTCACCTGACTCCTTCTGTCATTATTTTACTTCTGTGAGTTTAATAAAGCTGTGGCCATTTTTACAACCAAAATAAAGTGTTTTGTGCATTTATTCCAAAGTCATTATTTACCGTAGTTTGGGTGGTTTTAGGTAGGAGTGAGGGACATCCCATATCCAAAGTCAGGGACTTTCGCCAGAACATGTCCTGGGGCACCATGGGTACAATTGGAGCTCCAGGGACAGTTTTTTTCTATGATTTGCTTCCAGAGAAAAGTCTTCCTTTCCCTTTCCAGGACATACAAATAGATGACCTATCCTTAGGATAGTAATATGTGATCTCTGTGAGTTTGACATCCTGGTCCCCTACAGATTAACTGTTTGAAGAGGCTGCCATGCTCAAGTTCTATTGCCCCCTTCCTGTGCTGATGATACCATGTTTATCAGTCACATGGTACAGCAGCAGCTCAGTCTCATTCAAATAAAAGGAGCAGAGCTGCAATACCAAGCACAGCCTCTATGGTGTGGCACTGTGTTTGATATTAAGTGATATTCATTTCAACCATCCAACCTGTGGGGGTCACATATTGATAACCTTACCTAAGAATTGGACATCAATAATAATTCCCAAAAAGCTGGATTTTTTTATTGCAGATTTTACATGTGTCTAATCATTAAAGGGTTTTTCCCATATCAGCCAGTCATTAGATGCAGAAGCGGGCTTAAAAGGGTATTCCCAATTTGCTTGTTCACCACCTTGCAGCCTCGTGTGCTCTGTTCACTTCCTGGTTTTCTCGGTACATTGGTAGGTGGGGTTTCACTTGCTATCTCACAGACAAAGCCAGGTCTGCTATCTCTCTTCATAGCAGTACATGTTTGCAGTCAGTAACAAGGGATGGTTGTAAATAAATTAACACAGTATCACTGGAAGATGCACAATATGAAGCTGATGTAGCAGAGCTGGATTTGCTAGGTGATGAGAATCCCAAACTTACTTGCTACAGTAACACTGAGCACAAGAATTGAGTCAGCTTGCAATATACTCACTTTTAGGTCTGTGTTTAATGGACTCCCTGTCTCAGCCCTTATCAGCAAAATTCAATTAGCAGACTGATAACTGGAAGAGCAGGAGATAAACGGCTCAGAAATACAAGCTGCTCCGAGCACTCAGCTCCCCCTCCCTCCTAAGAGAAGGGAGCTACGTCAGTTGTCCTGAGCGGAGATATAAACAGCTCAGAAATACAAGCACAAAGCACTCAGCTCCCTCTCCCCTCCTGAGAGCAGGGAGCTACGTCACTTGTCCTGGGTGCAGAGATAAGACCATCCCCAGGTCCGTGGTTATGGAAACATAGTGTAAACAATTAAATGAATAATCTCAGATAGCGGCCAAACAAAGCAGTTTTGCTTAAGCAATGTATTTAGGAAAAGTCTTAAATCCACATAAACTAGCAGTATAGATAGGATCCTTGAGATGGGACAACCCCTTTAAGGCTCAGGTCCCACGCTGCGAAAACACAGCTTTTTTTGTTGCAGATTTTGCAGTGTTTTTTTGAGCCAAAGCCAGGAGTGGATTGAGCAGAAGGTTGAAAGACTAAGAACTTCCTGGATATTCACCATTCCTTTTGTAGCCATTCTTGACTTTGGATTAAAAAAAACGCTGCAAAATCTGCAACAGAAAAAAAACTGCATTTCCACAATTTGGGACTTCAGCCTAAAGGACTTTTCTGGGCAAAAAAATGTTTTTTTTATTTTTTTTTTATTTTTTTTAAAAAGGTCTATTAGTGCTATTAATGGGATAATAAATGCACCCATATATCTTTAAGTGTTTTTGAGTGATTTCTGGGTGTCTCTGGGAGCTCCTGGCATCTTCTGCATTTGTTTATTTGGTTCAAGCTTCCTGCTATTTAACTTCCATGCTAGCTACCTCTCACCTCACTCCCCCCTTCCTCTCTCCCTCCCTCCCATAGATCCTCTCCCTTTCTCTCTAGCTATCCTGCTCACATCTACTAGCCTTTCCCTACCTACTCAGCTCAACCTCTGACCACATTATATACTTATCCCTCTTCCTTCCAGTCTTCCTCTTGCGAAATGGTCCATCCTTCTTTTCTGACTGCCGGCGCTTGCTATAGTCCCAGCGTTGTTCTGTAACCAATAATCTACCTCTACTGCGCAGAGCTCTGATGCTGCTCCCATGCCTGCGCAGTAGAGGTGGATTATCGGCTGCACAGAGCATCGCTGGGACTATAGCGTGCACCAGCAGTAAAAAAACAGGTTGGAGCCGTCCTGCAGGAAGAAGCCTGAAAGTGAGAGAAGTAAATATGATGGAGTGGATGGGGAAAAGAGTAGTAGTGATGTTCCGTTTCCAGAACACCTTATAACCAGCAAATGTCCCTGAGGGAGTAACATGAGAGGTAAATATACATTTTTGATAAATTATGTTATTTAGAAAATAGGCGGGGGAAGTGTGTTTAGTTTAGTGTAAGGATTTAATTTTATCCTGGACAACCCTTTTAAAGTCCTGAACACCTAGCCAGGATTTTTGGAAAAACATCTGATCTACTCTGTTTCGATCACTTTAGCAGGAAAATAACATTTATCCTCCTTCACATCAGAGAGCTGATAGAGAGTTCTTAGAGAGAATAATACCTAGCTCAATGCTCATGTCCTTATAGTCTAGTCATGGTAAGCATTTTAAGTCATTATTTGCTACACTCGAACGAAGGAGCGCCCGTCCGCTAAAACAGAAGTTGCCCGTGGACACATAGACGTTCAGGGCTTTTAAAACAATCCTACAAAGTCTGGTTGATGAAAAGTTCCAATATTTTCTAAGTATATATGGAAGTTCGAATATCAGAGTCAGCCATAATACCAGACATAGCATTTCTTTTTATAAAACTCATGTCAATTATCTCAAATGACTTGTTAACCAAAGCTAGATTAGATACGCAGGTGGACAACTTGACATTCATGCAGGTTAAAGAAAAGGCCACAAACTTACTAGTTAAAAATAGGATTTTCCTGTTGTTACAGGAATAGACAAGCTGTGCAGCCGTAGAGATCACTAATAAAGCTCATCTTTGTGACAGCTCTATAAAGACAACACTCAGAGTAATGAAGAAAAGAAAGAACAATCTTTTAGAGGTTACCATATTTATTCAAGTGTCAATTCATGGCAAAAGTACAAACAATATGAACGAAATTTCAATACTTTATGTCAAATAACTGCATGACTTTTAAATGTTCCCAGAACTCGGCAGAATAATCCGTGCAATGTTTTCTTCTAGCAAGACAAGTGACAAGGTGTTCAAAATTTTCAGAGAAAATTTCTGACATCAAGTGTGAATGGCTTTCTGACGGTTATGTAAGATGTTATATATAGCCAGCAAAAAAAGGAATTGTTTTTGGATTAACTAAGACCTCCACCTTGCTGGGGTTTAAGGGGTTGGGGGGTTGTGAACTAGAATACTTAGAATTAACAAGTAAAATACTATTTTGAAGAAGTTTTATTGTTTTAAAGTCAAAGTACGCAAATATAAAAGTATTTAAATGGATTCTACCATTAAAACTTTTTTTTTTGTGCATAAGACGTCGGAATTGCCTTTAGAAAGGCTATTCGTCTCTTACCTTTAGATGTCTGTGTCATTCCTTAGAAATACCAGTTTTTACCGGTATGCAAATGAGTTCTCTCACAGCGATGGGGTGAGCCCCAGTGCTCAAACAGCGATGGGGGCGTCCCCACCACTGCCAGAGAAATGTCTCTCAGCGACGCCTCCTTCTTCGTCCGCCACGTCATCTTCAATGTCTTCTTCCGGCGCAGGCTCATAACTTCCAGGCCTCGGGCCTTGAGCAGAGCAGACTGCGCAGGCGCAAAGGCCATGAGAAAATGGCTGCTTGCACAATATTGTTAGCGGCCATTTTCCCGTGGCCTGTGCGCCTGCGCAGTTTGCTCTGCTCAAGGCCCGAGGCCTAGAAGTTATGAGCCTATGCCGGAAGAAGACATTTAAGATGACGCTGCGGACAAAGAAGGAGGCATCGCTGAGAGACACTTCTCTGGCAGCAGTGGGAACGCCCCCATCCCTGTTTGAGCGCTGGGGCCCGCCCCCATCGCTGTGAGAGAACTCATTTGCATACTAGTAAAAACCGGTATTTATAAGGAACGGCGCAGCGGAGACCACGTCTAAAGGTAAGAGACGAATAGCCTTTCTAAAGGCTATTCCGACGTCTTATTCACAAAAAAAATGGTTTTACTAGTAGAATCCCTTTAATTTAAAAAAAGAAAAAGCAGCATTAAAGGGATTCTACCACTAAAACACTTTTTTTTCTAGTTACCACGTCGGAATAGCCTTTAAAAAGGCTATTCGTCTCTTACCTGTGGAAGTGCTCTCCGCCGCGCCGTTCGTTCAAAATACCGGTTTGTACCGGTATGCTAATGAGTTCTCTCGCAGCGATGGGGGCGTCCCCATCGCAGGAGCAGCGATGGGGGCGTCCCCATTGCAGCTCGAAAACTGACCGCAGCGCCGCCTCTCTGGTCTTCGGTGTCCTCCCTTTGCTTCTTCAGCGTACTGTCGGACGCCTGCGCAGTACGCTCTGTTCGACGAAGATTGCCGAACGTACTGCGCATGCGCGAAATTGCGATCCCAGCCATAGTGCGGGCACCGGAGAGTCGGCGCTGCGGTGAGTTTTCGAGCTGCAATGGGGACGCCCCCATCGCTGCTCCTGCGATGGGGACGCCCCCATCGCTGCGAGAGAACTCATTAGCATACCGGTACAAACCGGTATTTTGAACGAACGGCGCAGCGGAGAGCACTTCTACAGGTAAGAGATGAATAGCCTTTTTAAAGGCTATTCCGACGTGGTAACTAGAAAAAAAAGTGTTTTAGTGGTAGAATCCCTTTAAACACTTTACCAGCAAAGGACACAATTTGGACATAGGTGCGAGCATCACACATAGGTTCCTGGTGGCAGGAGACATTAAGGTTGAGACCCCACGTTGTCGCAGCTTTTCTGCTGCAGATTTTGCTTTTTTATTTTGAGAAGAAGGTAGAAGTAGAAGTCTTTCCTATATATCTCTCATTCCTCTTGCAGCCATACTTGGCTTTGGCTAAAAAAAACGCAGCAAAATCCTCAACAAAAAAAAAGCTGCGTTTCTGCAACATGGGCTCCAGTCTAAAGGACAGTATGATTATCCAAATACAAATGTATAAAGATTCACTATATGGACAGAAGTATTGGGGTACCTACATATTACACTTAAAAGAAGCTTTCTTACATCATATTCTAAATGTGTAGCCATTAATATGGAGTTGACCTTCCCCTTTGCCACTGATTTTTGCCCAAGCACCCAGAAGAACTTTTGTTAGGTTAAACACTGACGCTGGATATGAGGATTTGGACCTTAAATTCCGTTTTAGTGCATACCAACAGCGCCGCACCTCTCATGAGGCGACCTGAAGCGAGCGCTTCAGGCGGCGCTATGTCAGGACCCCAGGGAGGGCGGCATTTTTGGTTACCTAAGCCAGTCCAGGACAAGCTGTCTTGGACTGGCTTAGCACCGAGCGGTGGTTTGGGGAGGCCACTGGAGCAGCGCTGCTCCAGCAGCCTCCCCTCAGGCGAACAGCGCTAAGCCCCGCCCCCTTAGTGCGGCCACGCCCCCTTCGTTCGACCCCCGTCTCCTTCGCTCCGCCCCCTCCTCCGGGGGGGGGGGGGCGGCTTTCTGTAGGTTGCCTCGGGCGGCGAAAGGGGTAGGTTCACCCCTGCATACCAAAAGTGTTTATGTGGTTGAGGTCAGGTCTTTGTGCATGCCACTCAAGTTCTTGCACACCAAATTGACCCAGCCATGCCTTTAAGGGCCTTGCTTTGCGCTTTGGGGCACTGTCATGCTGGAACAGAAATGGACCTTCTCTAAATTGTTCTCACTTAAGTATAAGGCATACAATTGTAAAAAATGCCTTGGTATGCTGAAGTATTAAAATTTCCTTTTACTGAAAGTAAAAGGCCTTGGCTAATCCTTAACAGTTAGCCTCATGCCATTATTCCTACTCCACAAAACTTTACATTTGGCACAATGTATTCAAGCAAGTAATATTCTCCTGGCATTCATCAAACCCACGCTTGTCCATCAGATTGTCATATAGAAAGGTGTAATATGTCATTTCACAGAACACTTCTTCACTGCTTCAGAGTCCAGTGACATCATGCTGGAGAGGGGCTTTAAAGGGATTGTAATTTCACTCTTCAGAGTCCATGGCTTTGTCTGAGAGTGCTCTGACCCCAGTGGAGATCCAAGGGACATGTATTGAGATAGTCAGGACCTATAAGTATCTGGGTGTGCTCCTCAACAATAAACTAGTCTGGGCTGATCACCTGGAGGCGCTGCACAGTAAGGGCCACAGCAGACTCTACCTGCTCAGGAGGCTGAGGGCCTTCGGTGTCCAGGGGCCACTTCTTAGGGCCTTCTTTAACTCTGTGGTTGCTTCAACCATCTTTTTCGGTGTGGCCTGCTGGGGGAGCAGCATATCAACCAGGGACAGAAATAGACTTGACAGGCTGATCAGAAGGGCCAGCTCTGTCCTGGGGAGCCCCCTGGACCCAGTACAGGTGGTGGGTGACAGAAGGATACTGTCTGTGGTGACCTCCATGCGAAAGAACAAATCCCACCCCATGTATGGGACCTTGATGGCACTTGACAGCACTGTAAGTGACCGTCTGCTCCACCACAAGTGTGAGAAGGAGCGCTATCGCAGGTCCTTCCTTCCAACCGCGACTAGGCTGTATAATCTACATCAGTCCAAGCGAATATCACTCTGCACAGAAAACTAAATGATTATGACTATGAAGTCTTCCTTCTTTCTCCTTCCGTTCCTTAGCTGCTATGGACTCCTAGTATATCTTCTCTTCTCAGCATATGTGTGCCTACGTCTGTAATATATTACTGTGTATTATCCTGTATCCATATTACTATGCTGCTGTAACATACTGAAATTTCCCCATTTTGGGACTATTAAAGGATTATCTTATCTTATTTTATCTTTACTGCATGTGTTACTGAACAGGTTAAACCTTAGCTCATGCTCTGTAGCTTTCTACCCTCAGATTGGACAGCATTTTTAGGAAGACGCTAGCTTGAAGGTGGATAAATCTAAAAGGTAAGTTAATATGGAGTCATAGTAACTGAAATGGAGAATTCTCTTCACATATATTTCAAGGTATCTAGTATTTTGTGCTAGGAAATGGATAACAGACTTTGCCATCAATTCAGCTCACCTTTATCTCTAAGCCAGCAAGTAGTTAAAAGCAATATTCGGTAATAATGTGCAATCGCTACACAGAGAGCTCTATAATGGAAGGTAAGGAAATTCAGAGCCAAGAACTGATTTCATTTGAAAGAAATTTAAGCGAAACTTAGCACCTGTGATTCTAGAGGTTAAGATGTAATGGATCTCAATAAAAGTGATAACAGATGAAAAGTATATGACAAATGTATACAGACAAGAAGAACATTGGCTTCAGGAGTCAAGGCTTTAGCTGTAATATCAGATCTAGACATACACCTACTGTGTATTTATCTAAGACGCCATCTTGACAGTTTTTAGTGTTCTCTTAATGGATTGTGCAGCAAGCTATAATGGTAGTGTTACTTGGATTTTCTAGTATAGGATATACTGTACTTTATCAGGAATTTGTGGTCTGAATAACCTATAATGTACAAATGCATGTACCATTAAAAGAGTTTTTCTATAAACGTAACCATAGTCGACCTCTTCCCATCAAAGGCATTTTTCAATTTTTTTTTTTATTCAAAGTTTTTATACAGAGACATGAATTATACACAATGAAACTACAATCATGTAAAAAGCAATACGGATCAATACCGGGCCACCAGGGGAATCCCTGAAGGAGACAGCAATGGGGAAAACAAGAGCAAGGGAGGTAAGAAAAAGAGGAGAAAAAGAAGAACAAGAGAGAAAGAGAAAAAAGAGGAAAAAAAAAAGGGGGGGGGGTGAACACATGACAGACCAACTAAATTATCCACTGCCAACGCAGCCCTGACAAGAGGGAGAAAAAACGAATGCAATGAATAAGAAGAACAGTTACCTGTAGCTTACAGTATTGTAAACGGCCATTTTCTTGTGGCTGGCGGGCATGCGCAGCCGGCTTTGCACTAGGCCTGAGGCCTAGAAATTTGAAGCCAAGCCCCAGAAGAAGACGCGTGAAGACCCTGTTCATGAAGAAGATGGCGGCGGTGCTGTTTGAGTGCTGGGGCCCGCTCCCAGTGCTGCAAGAGAACTCATTTGCATACTGCTGAAAAACGGGATTTTAACCGAACGGCGGGGCGGGGCTATTCCGTCGTGTCAACAAGAAAGAAAAGGTTTTTAATGGTAGAATTCCTTTAACCTTTTATTTTATTGCAAAACAGTAATTTTTCATTCTCATGTCCCTTTCATAGTAAATTTGGTGAAAAAACTAAGTTCAAAATGCTGACTATACTTGATAAATTCCTTGAGGGGTCTAATTTCGAAAATGAGGTCAGTAGTTGAGGATTTCTACTGTGTTGATACCTGAGGGGTTCTGCATATGTGACATGGTGCCTTAAACCAATTTTAATACAAAAGGTCCTTCAGAGCCTTTAAATTGTTTTTTTTTAATTTTCTTCAAAAATGTTAAAGTATGTTTAAAGTTTGATGACAACATAAAGCAGAGGTCTAATAAATTAAATTTATTAACTGACTAGCCTCTGCATGCAACTTCACCTGCATGTTGTTGGCATCGATGATCTGCCTATATTCAGCAAATTGCTGCCGTCGATAGATCGCCTGCTCCAGAGTTTAGGCAGCTCTCAAGCTGTCCTGCTGCTGAACTTTTTCCTCATGCTGTGCCTGTGAGTGTTCCGACATCTCAGCAGCTGGTTGGGACACAATATAATGAGCGTGTTATTGGCATTGATGATCCGCCTGCTCTGCGTTTCAGCAGCTGTCAAGCTAGCCTGCCACTGAACTCGTTCCTCGCAATGTGCCTGTGATTATTCCAGCATCTCAGCAGCTCGCTGGGACGCCATATAATGTGTATGTTGTTGGTGTCGATGAACTCAAAACTCACTTTGGTCAGTTCCAAAGTCACACATGTCAAAAGGGGAAGGGATTTAAATAGAGGCAAAATGGAAAACTATTCTGTATTCAGATTAATCAAAATTTGAAACTCTTCCTGGAAACTTCTGTCTGGCATCTCTGATGGTATGGGCAGCCTATGGCATGGGCAGCTTACAGTATCAATGCTTATGCTGGGTTCACACCAGCATCTGAATTCCGTTTTCAGGTTTCCGTCTTCTGCATGCAGAAGACGGAAACTTGTCATGCCGAGTCTGGCCGTGAGCACCGGTGAGCGCTTTGCGGCGAAACCGGTTTTTTTAAAACCGGACACAGAGTACTGCATATCTGACTGTGTCCGGTTTAAAAAAAACGGTTTCGCCACGGAGAGCATAAAACGCTCACCGGCGCACACGGCCAGACACTTTTCAAGCCCATTCATATGAATGGGTTTGAAAGATGCCGGCAGGTTTCCGTCTCCTGCCCCTGTTTTGTGCATGAAACGGAAACCTGCAGAATGGAGTACGGCCGCAGATGTGAACGAGCCCATAAGATAAGATAATCCTTTAATAGTCCTACAGTGTGGAAATTTCGGTAACTTAGTAGTTACTTAATTACTTAGTCACTTAGTAGCATATAGAGGTTTTAGAAACAACATATGCTCCCATCCAGACAAAGTCTCCTTCAGACTTTGCATATTTTAGCAAGACAATGCCAAACAACATGCTCCATCTATCACAACAGTATGACTTCATAGGAAAAGATTCCAGGTGTTGAACTGGCCTGGCTGCAGTCCAGACCTTTCATAAATGAAAAATATTTGTTGCATTGTGAAATGAAAAATCCAGAAAAGCACCCAGGACTAGAGATGAGCGAACACTATTCGTGAGTGACATGATGATGTTAACTGCTATTACTATGATCCCTATGGAGTTACTAAGCTGCAATGCAAATGACCAGACTTTTTATCTGCAATGGTAGATTTCCCCCCTCAACTTATACTCGAGTCAATAAGTTTTCCCAGTTTTTGTGATAAAATTAGGGGTCTTGTCTTATATTCAGGTCGGCTTATACTCGAGTATATACGGTAATAAATGGCTTGGATTGATAACATTCAGCATTTTGAATAATAACAGAGGTCTCATATAGTAGAAGTTCCAGGTTTGTTGGTGTCACTTTTATTTTGCTGTGTTCTCAAAGGGAAAAACTTACACACGCATCAAGTTTGATGCAGAGTACACTTGACAGCTCCGGTAGAATTTGGACAGGTCAAGGTGGTATTTAACAGTCAATGATGTCATTGATTTTTATATACAAGCAAACATCCTATTCTCTTTAAACATTTCATGGAGATCCAGAATCCTGCTCAATCTATGGTATTACGGGTATAAATATTCACTACATTTGGTGGCATACAATGAGAAAGGACCTTTTAGTTGTCACCCGCTTGTAATGTCTGGTAGTGATTTCAAAATAGATGTAAAAAAATAAAATATACATCAGTACATGTATCTCATGGGGAATAAGAAACCCTAATTTCTAAGAACACCATGTATTCCTTTGTAATATTGTTTGTGTAAGCATCTCAGACAACTCACTTATTGTAAGACCTTTTAATAATTTGAAGTTCATGTAAATGAAATGTCACATTAATACGTAATTTAATGAAATATGAGCCTGTTATAATTAAAGGAAGAACATGTCTTCGGAAGCAGCCTCTTCTATTCAGGTGTAATTAAATCCACAGTATATAAAATATATAAAAGGTAACCTAGGAGACATAACTTGATATTTCACCACTGACTGGCTTAAGCTTCTTCTGCAGCTAGGTAATATCGGCACAAGAAATGTAGTCTCTTTAGGTTTGTCCATAAAGTATGTAGTGATGTTTTTATATATCCTTTATGTTTTCAGATTATTTAAGAAATTTTGTTTTAAAATTACACAGATTTATGATATCTAGATGTGAAACTGTCCTCTGGGTTTATTCTTTTTGAGACACAGGTCAAATAAATGAATTTAGATCTTTATATTTACCCTTGGCTTTCTGTATCTCCTGAATATTTATTGTAACTGGTTTATCCTCTCAAACTAGATCAAGTAGTCATTAGGACATTACAAGGAAATGTCACAGTACAAAAATCACATACTGGGCCTAAATTAAAGTTCTTAAATACATTGGGCTTTAATCCTTAAATGGGTTGTCTGGACTTGTTTTTTTATGGCCTATCCTCAGGATGTATCAGGGTAGACCTGAGGTGGATAATGCCCTAGTCCATGTATCTGTTGAGGGAGCTGGTATCTTTACCTAGGTGAGCGATAGCACAGCAGTAGTTTTACCACATGTAGGCAATGCTGTTATCCTGATATGACATGGTGAGACCTTTAGCCTCGTACAGGGATAATATAGCATTATGTAGATAGCAGCATGGTTAGCTGCAATTTGCTTTCACCTCTGGCACCAGCCCTCATGATGTCACTTTTTTAGCGCTGTGTTCATATATGTGGATGGTGTATTTGACGGTCAATGAGTGATAGACCCTGCAGCCAGACAATTGTAGGGCTGTTGGATGAGTGCCCTTTCACACACATAAGGTCTCCACATAGGAGAGACTCAATGCACATGAAAATATTGCCTGAGGGCTTTCTGTGACGGGTGGTGCAGGCGGCACTTCATCACAGGCCTTTTTCAAGGCTTAGTGTCTGCATTGTAGTAGCTTTCCAATATATCACATTAGCTGCATCCAGTATATTTGGCAGGTTTTTAGTACCTGGCCTTTTATTATACACAAAGAGGTTACGCACCTCCAATAAAGATAGTTGTCTTGGCAGTATTATTCACTTTTTTCTTTTTCTGATCATATGTTGGTGGTTGAAGATTTTGTTTGTAGTAATTTTATTTTAATCACTATTAATTATACTTGATTTTAATTTGAACTGATGAGTTACTTGTCTTTCTCTATAAATATTTTACATATGCACTTGCATATGTTCTTTGCTTGAAAATGGCCTTATTTGAAAGGCTGAAACGTCGGTGATGGAAAAATCTTTTTCTTCTTGTACACTATAAATTACAACCAGTTCTCACATTCCCTAATAGCTCAGTGTTATTAGGTTGATTCCCAAGTCAAAGGTCATTCATAATGGTCTCTTGGCCAATAAAATTGCCAAACTGCATCATGTGAGTGCCATGACAGTTGGAAGAATATGAAATGAAGTCCGTCCATCTATTCAAAAGCCAAGAGGTGCACAGGCAAAATATTGGAGCCAACAAGTTGGTTCATCACAGGGTCTATAAATTCTGGCATAACAAACACAACAGTGGCTCACAGACATCCATGCAAGTATGTTACAATAGTCTAGAATGGTGGTCTGAAAAAAAGGTGAAGAAGCCTCAACGTCAATATCATTATAACAAGCATCGTCTCGATTCTCCAAAAACATTTTAAAAAGTGGACAGTATAGGATTGGAAATGTGTGACTGGGAGCAATGAGACAAAAATCAATAGAATGTGCAAATGTGTCTTGAATAAACAAGGGAAAAGGGGGCTAATGGATCAAGAAATTGAAAGAACTGTCAAGTTTGGTGGAGGAAGCTGTAGTGTATGGTAAGATATGGAGCCTGAAAGTCAAACGTTCAAAACATTGTTACCCTTTTGCTCGTCAGTGTATGTCTATCTATATTGTGAGAAGGTGACAGGAAGAGTGCTGTAATCCCAGTACATCTCCCCTAGTTTTCTGACTTATCTGTGGTCCAGGGTGGGTCTTGGGTAGGCTTCAGCTCAGGTGAAGGTCCCAGGCTTGTTACTGGGACATAAAAGGCTGCAGAGCTTGCACTTCAGGGCAGATCCTGGGAGTGAGGGGAAGTGCCTGGGTCTGTCCTGAGGCTGTGAGTCTGGTAAGACTGTGCTGCGCTTTTTGTTGTAAGCCACAAGTATAATTAGTACTTCTTGTCTAGTCAGTGCTCAGATGAGCAGGGTTTTGTTTCACATTGTCTTTGCCTGAAGTTAAGGCTGTGATTATTTTGCTCCTTTTGTCCCTAACCTGAAGGTTTATTTATTTTGCTGTTATTTTTTTTAAAATAAACCTGTTTGCTATATTATTTGTGTCCCTGTCTCTGGTTGGGTCTGCACCATTGCTTCTATCAAGCTACCTTCCCCACAATACACATTCATAGTATATATACTATATATATGTACACACACTAAATATACAGCTGGTGAAATAAGTATTGAACATGTCACCGATTGTCTAAGTAAATATGCATACTGGCCATGGAGGTTGATTCCATTACTTATTGTTTTCTTTGAAACAGTTGTACCTGTTGAC
The DNA here is from genome assembly GCF_031893055.1 of Leptodactylus fuscus. NCBI lineage: Eukaryota > Metazoa > Chordata > Amphibia > Anura > Leptodactylidae > Leptodactylus > Leptodactylus fuscus. The sequence goes on along the minus strand of NC_134269.1, from coordinate 138,593,343 downwards.
TCCATTTCTTTCTGTAGCTCTCCACTGGTCCTTGCCTCTCAGACAACTCTTCTGATAATTTTTATCACTCCTTTGTCTGAAGTCTTGCAGGGAATACATGGTCATGGCTGGTTTATGGTGAAATGTTGTTCTTTTCACTTCTGTATTATGGCCCCAGCAGTGCTCACTGGAACCTTCAGTAGTTTAGAAATTCTTCTGCAATCAATGAGACAGGTCACGTGTTATACCCATCTTGAGATGCTTCTTGTTAGGAGTATTTTGGTTCATTGCTTTCTATTTTTCTTACCTGGGGAGTTTTTGGCTGTGCGGTGTCTGGGGTGGCATCCTGGCGCTGCGGGGTTGTCCTGTCGTGGGTATTGGTGCACACCTTCTGACTTGCATGCGCGCACTGCTGGTAGGCAGCTTTATTTCCTGGTTGATTAGTCTGTCCTCCCATTTGCACCTGGGAGGAGTGGTCTCTAATCTGTATTTAAACCCATGCCTCCCATGGTTCTGTGCTGAGTGTCTCTTTTACAGTGCTAGGCCTTAGCAGGAGGAGTAGGTGGTTATCTTGGATAGAGGAAGTTCCGTGGTTGGTTTTTGGGAGGTTTGGGTGAACTAGTTGGTGTGTGTTTTCCCTTCTGTGTTCACCAATCCTCCCTCTGTGTATAATTGACTGTGTGAGTGAATTGCCTTATCCTTTGATTTCTACTCAGTTTCCCTGTGTTTGTTTCCTAGTGTAAGGTACCTTCCCATATTGGTTTGGGGAAATCCTTTCCCACATTTTTCCTGTGTGCTGCTTGTGTTGTTAGTCAGCGCACATCCTTGTCAGTCCCTGTCAGTAGCAGCTTCACTTGTTCATTAGGGGTGACCCCCTTTAGTCTCCAGTCCCTAGAGATCTTATAGGGCATTCCTTCTCCCACTTCCCTCTAGGCCTACGGTGTCAGTGAGAGAGGAGGCGTCGGGGTCAGGCTTAGCCTGAGTACAGCCGACCCACACCCGTGAGGCAGGGACCGGGTTAGCTAGTGGGAGTAGTGCAGGGCGAGATTTCCTACTGCTATTCCTTAGCCCCATTGCAGCTACCTGGACTGACATAACACTTCTTATGTGGCACTTTAGTAATGAGACACCTTTTTATAGGCCATTAGTTGAACCCGCTGATATTATTACTCAATAAGTGTCAGGTTTGTTTTCTAATTCCTGATACATTTCAGCTGGAGTCAGAACTTTCCATGGCTTTTTGTATTTCTCTCTCTTTATATGTTCAAAACTTTTTCCCTGTGTCATTTGTCATTAACTTATGACATCTACGGTTTGATTTCTTTACCTTTGTGGACTGGATGGGTTGTTACAACTGGCGAGAATTTCATGTCAATAGCACCATCAGAAATATATAAATATGTTTACTTACAAAATTGGTGACAAATACTTATTTCACCCACGGTATGTATATATAGACATATTTCGCACTATATGTAATCACTTACCGTATTTTTCAGACTATAAGACACAATTTTTTCCCCCAAATTTGGGGGGAAAAGAAGGGTGCGTCTTATAGTCCGAATGTGGCCGCCAATACAGACCCGGCATCCGCTGTAAAAGAAAGGCGGATGCCGGGGAGGGTTAGATGCCAGCACAGGTGCCGGGGCCTGCAACATCGCTACGCTCCTGCCTTGCAGGAAGCCAGCAGCGGCAGGAGCGATGCTGCTGTTCCACTCCTCCATCCCCCCCTTCCCCCGCAGAATAGCAGCATCGCTCCTGCTGCTGCTGGCTTCCTGCAGGGCAGGAGCGTAGCGATGTCGCAGGCTCCGGCACTAACCCTCCCAAGCATCTGCTTTTCTTTTACAGCGGATGCCAGGTCTGTATTGGCGGCCCCTTCCCCCCGAAGTGTAAACTACCCCCCTCCCCGGTCCCCACCGACCCCATATCTGTAAAGTTGCAGGCCGGCTCCAGAGTGGCGATATCGCAGGAGCCGACCTGTTCTGGTGACAGCCGGGAGCCTACTGAAGGCTCTCAGGCCTGTCATTGCTATATTACCATTGTGGCTAGTCTATGACCAGCCGTAATAGTAATATACAGAATGTCCCATAGACGGTAATATAGTTGTATTGCCGTCTATGGGACTTGCAATCAAATGACTTCAGGTTCAAGCCCCCTAGGCAGGGGCTAATAAAATAGTTTTAAAAAAAAAGTTTTAAAAATATATAATAAAAAAATGAAATAAATGAAAGTTCTAAATCGCCTCCTTTCCCTAGAATACATATAAAAGTAGAAGATCATATATCAAACACATACACATTAGGTATCCCTGTGTCTGAAAATGCCCGGTCTACTAATAGTTTTCCTGTACGGTGAACGTCAAAATCAAAAGTGCCAAACCACCGTGGTTTTTTTCACTGATTTGGCTCTGATTTAAATAAAAGGTGATCTAAGCAATAGACTTTCCCCAAAATGGCATAAATAAAAAGTACATCTGGCCCCACAAAAAACCGCTCTATGCATCCCCATACAGCTGCTGGGTCACCTGTCAATGAGGCTTTGCAGCTGTTGCAAAACTACAACTCCCATATATTAAATATTTTACCATTTTTTGCTTCAAAATATTTTTTCTCTATCTTCCTCCTCTAAAACCTAGGTGCGTCTTATAGTCCAAAAAATATGGTACATACAGATGTAGCAGAGATAAACCGAACTTCTACAATTGGTTAAACTGCTGCAGCGTGATATTAAATCACAGAAGACAACAAAAACACTGTCACTGAAAAATGTTTTTTCATTGGTTTTTGTCGTCTTCCATGATAAGAGATCAAGCTGCAGCATTTTAAACAATTAAAGAACTTTGGTTTAAACCTGCCACATCTGTATATCACCATTACATTTCCAAAAAGAAAGTTTCATTTCATTACAATATCTACTACTTGGTAATTTTTAATTTTTTTTTTGGTTAATGAAAATGATGCATCTGCACAGTGGTGTGCTAATATGGAAAAAGTAATTACAGAATCTACATGCAATATCTCGTTAATTGCTAATGATACTTTCCACATATAAAGCAATAACAAAATGTATTGTGCATTAATGTTTGTATCAGCCTGTATTTTCATTGCACTGTGACTAATTTACATTGGTACGGCTGCTCTCTTCAAGCTACAGCATCTGTCAGAATGGTACGCATACTTCCAGATAATTAAAAAGCTGCTTAGCAAATGTGAAAAAATATTGTTATTGATTCCAATGATCACGATTTAATATTTAAGAAGCAACATTTCTTGGAACAAAAATTAATTTACATTATGAATAAATAAATGTTTCTGTTATATCTATCTAATCTAAAATCAGATTATACTAAAATCAGATATTAACATATTCTAAATTCTGATATTTAATATCAATTGTTGCAGAGACTAATTTGGACATTTATTTGTTCATTCATAGAAATAAGGTATTTAAATTAATTATCTTTTCTATGAAAAGGAAAGTTGGGCCTGTAACACCACCAATTGCAAGGTAGTGACAATATAAAAGTATAAGTCAATGCTCATATTTTAAAGTAGTCTTGCAACATGACTTGGGTATAAGCCAACCCAGTGGCATATATAAAGTCTTGTGGACCCGGGAGCAAACTTTTGCCCAGTGCTCCCTCCCCCTCCCTACAGCGAATACTTGATAGTGACAGTTATGGGTGCTGCAACGGTAGCTCAGATACTTGAAAGAGATACAACTTTAGAACCCACAACTGCAGTTATTAAGAATATGGTGCATGACTAGTGCAGCTTGGACATGTAAATAATACTAGGAGCTGTGTGCTATTGAAAACATTTGAACTGCAGGATCCTAACAGTCTAAGAGATGTAAGAGATCAGTGGCGATCCAACACTCAGGCCCCTGCAGATCAACTCTTTGAAGATACTGTGGTGCTTTTGCACTCTTTACATTGCACAGTATCTGCTTTCTAATCACCATGCAATGTTATTACAGCCTGTAATAATAGTACATGGCTGCCATAACATATGGTGTGTGATTTGAATAGTGAAGGGGCCCCACACAGCATAATATGCTTCACACAGTGGCCCCACCTAGTGTTACTTTATATGCTCCCCATAGTAGACCCCACCCAGTATTATATGATCCACAGTGCCACCACACAATATAATATACTTTACAGTGGCCCACACACAGTATTATATGCTACAGTCCCCCCCACACAGTACAATATGCTCCAAAGTGGCCCTCACACAGTGTAATCTGCTCCACAGTGGCCCCCACAGTGTAAAATGCTCCACAGTGGCCCCCATACAGTTTAATATGCTCCACAGTGGCCCCCCATACAGTTTAATATGCTCCACAGTATTCCCCATACTCTATAATAAGCTCCAAAGTGACACCACACAGTGTAGTATACCCAGCCTTGGTCTTGAGGGGATGCCCAGTTATGATAAGGCTTAGTGCCTTACTCTACTCCAACAACTTTATCTCCACACCTAAGTCACCTCCAGCAGAGAATACTGGAGGCTGTAATCCAAGGCAGTCCTTCCAGAGGTCTGGTTACCATAAGATAGCAGGTCCCAGATATCACCTCCTTCTGTCCTCCTGGCACAGTGTCCTGGCATTGGATAGCAGAATTCACTGTCTCAGGGCTATCTTTAGATATGCCTTGGGCAAATTCTTCTCCCTCAGGGGCTGTGTAGGGAACCTCAGGGATCAGCTTTTCAGTGCTGAGTTCTCTGGAGACCTAAGTCTTTCAGATTCTGCCCAATGGCCTGTGATAGGACAGGGCTGTACTAAGTGTAGGGGACAAACAGAGAATGTATATAGTAGGGAGAGCTGCAAACAATGACCCATAACATGAAACATATAGACAGGACATACAAACACAACCAGAGGCACAAAGAAATACAGAACAGAAGCAGGGGCACTCTGGGATGCTGCATTTGTATGTTTTTTTTTTACATGTTGTAATTTAGGTTTTATTCGTACTTCTAAAAAGTGTGGAAATTTTCTTGGCTACGAGTGATGCCAAATGTCTAAAAACCCCTGGCAGTGAAAGTGTTAAAAATGTCTTCAGTGAGTGAATTTTAGCAATCAGTTTTTTTGTGAGTTTCACTATTAATACAGTTGCAATACAATAATATAAAGGTCCTACTAGTATTCACCCTTATGTATGGCTATGGAACTAGTGACAGAAGTGATAAAGTAACCAGAAGAAGGTGGTTTCTGGATAAAGTCTTAATCAGCCTTCAGATACCAATTACATTTAGATGTAAAGTAAGGCAAAAAAGCACAAAAAACTCCTTAGAAATGATGTATGAATAAAATGTGGAATTTCAGAAAACCAGTTAATTCAAAACACAGCTGACAATGGTCTTATGTTAAGGTATTTAGTCTTGGAACACCATGGTAAAAAGGACAAAAAAAGAAGCAGTAAGCATAAAAGGAAATATTTGCAGATCCTTTGTACGTTCAATGAGATTTTAATGTGTCTCTTAATGCGCTCACTGTACTTTTATTGCTTTTTGCTTCTTGCACTTTTCTTTCTTTTACATTAATTGGAAACATACAGAGGATTTCAACTTTGCTATTCAAAACTGAGATATTTTGTAGATGTGATTTTCCAGTCATCGCTACCTTTTTAGTTCTATTCACCACTTTCTGAAACATATTAATTCAGGAAAACTGCTTTAAATGGCTATAACCAATAGCTTATTTTCTGATTTGTTCTGATGTGCTTAACCCTTGTTTCTTGACAACTATGTAAGAGTGTAGATATTTCTAATAGTTGAACAACAGTGGCAGAACAATTTCTGCACGGTCATTTTTCTGGGGCCAAGAACTCACATTATTCTTGAGGTTCCACCAGAGTCAGGTTGCTCCAGTCTGGCTGTTTTCTCTTGCCTTTCCCATTGTAGGTCCCTGAGGGGTTTCTTCCGACCACAGCCCCGCAATCGTTCCATATCACTCGATATGATTTTTGAGTTTCATGTTGCTAAAAAACTTTGCTTTCAATCTTGTATTATGCTCCTCCCAGATACTATACTTTGGAGCTAGTTTCTTCAAAAATGGATCATTTGCAGATCTTAGTGACACCTGCTACTTGATGATTTGTATAAGCTCCTGGCTTGTTCTTCTTGGTGTTGCAATTTCACATGTTGATGATTATTATAATATATTTATATTTAATACTACTACTACTACTAATAATAATAATATATATGTCTTAGAAAAAAAATAACATAAACTATACATTTTACATTTTATGTGGGTGGAAATTGAACTATAACCAGGTATAACACACTACTGTGACAATGTCGCCTTCATTCTCACACTTCCAGGATGGTCATCTTCCGCTATATGCTTGTCCTACCAACACTTAGGACTTTGTGCCTAGATCTGCTTCCCAAGAGCTTGGTTTATTATAACATGTGCCATTTTTCTATATTATACTTTGATATATATATATATATATATATATATATATATATATACAGTCCTATGAAAAAGTTTGGGCACCCCTATTAATCTTAATCATTTTTTGTTCTAAATATTTTGGTGTTTGCAACAGCCATTTCAGTTTGATATATCTAATAACTGATGGACACAGTAATATTTCAGGATTGAAATGAGGTTTATTGTACTAACAGAAAATGTGCAATATGCATTAAACCAAAATTTGACCGGTGCAAAAGTATGGGCACCCTTATCATTTTATTGATTTGAATTCCCCTAACTACTTTTTACTGACTTACTGAAGCACAAAATTGGTTTTGTAACCTCAGTGAGCTTTGAACTTCATAGCCAGATGTATCCAATCATAAGAAAAGGTATTTAAGGTGGCCAATTGCAAGTTGATCTCCTATTTGAATCTCCTCTGAAGAGTGGCATCATGGGCTACTCAAAACAACTCTCAAATGATCTGAAAACAAAGATTGTTCAACATAGTTGTTCAGGGGAAGGATACAAAAAGTTGTCTCAGAGATTTAACCTGTCAGTTTCCACTGTGAGGAACATAGTAAGGAAATGGAAGACCACAGGGACAGTTCTTGTTAAGCCCAGAAGTGGCAGGCCAAGAAAAATATCAGAAAGGCAGAGAAGAAGAATGGTGAGAACAGTCAAGGACAATCCACAGACCACCTCCAAAGAGCTGCAGCATCATCTTGCTGCAGATGGTGTCACTGTGCATCGGTCAACTTTACAGCGCACTTTGCACAAATAGAAGCTGTATGGGAGAGTGATGAGAAAGAAGCCGTTTCTGCACGTACGCCACAAATAGAGTTGCCTGAGGTATGAAAAAGCACATTTGGACAAGGCAGCTTCATTTTGGAAACAAAAATTGAGTTGTTTGGTTATAAAAAAAAAAGGCGTTATGCATGGCGTCCAAAAAGAAACAGCATTCCAAGAAAAACACATGCTACCCACTGTAAAATTTGGTGGAGGTTCCATCATGCTTTGGGGCTGTGTGGCCAATGCCGGCACCGGGAATCTTGTTAAAGTTGAGGGTCGCATGGATTCCACTCAGTATCAGCAGATTCTTGAGAATAATGTTCAAGAATCAGTGACGAAGTTGAAGTTACGCCGGGGATGGATATTTCAGCAAGACAATGATCCAAAACACCGCTCCAAATCCTCAGGCATTCATGCAGAGGAACAATTACAATGTTCTGGAATGGCCATCCCAGTCCCCAGACCTGAATATCATTGAACATCTGTGGGATGATTTGAAGCGGGCTGTCCATGCTCGGCGACCATCTAACTTAACTGAACTTGAATTGTTTGTCCAAAATACCTTTATCCAGGATCCAGGAACTGATTAAAAGCTACAGGAAGCGACTAGAGGCTGTTATCTTTGCAAAAGGAGGATCTACTAAATATTAATGTCACTTTTCTGTTGAGGTGCCCATACTTTTTCACCGGTCAAATTTTGGTTTAATGCATATTGCACATTTTCTGTTAGTACAATAAACCTCATTTCAATCCTGAAATATTACTGTGTCCATCAGTTATTAGATATATCAAACTGAAATGGCTGTTATAAACACCAAAATATTTAGAACTAAAAATGATTAAGATTAATAGGGGTGCCCAAACTTTTTCATAGGACTGTATATATATTATGCTTACTTGTATAGCACCATCATATTCCGCAGCGCTTTACATATGCCAGTCTTAATAAATTTGCCCCAATAGGTTGCTGTTTATACTAGCTAGTACTCTGTTACTGGAACACAAGATAATGTCTTCAGCTTGCTGGTGGGCTGTAAAGGAAGTAGAAGGTCATTTGACTGGAATTCATTTCACAGTCTTGGTCTACACTGATGAGCAACAATGCTTTGAACTTTTGCCTCTCAGGCTTCATATCTCACCATCCACTACAGCTCCAATTGTGAGACTATCATCATTTTATAGACAATCATTTAGGCTATCTCATACATAAATGTGACCTGCAACTATTTAACATATGATTAGCTATGCAGATTTTTTTCATGTAACTACATTGTTACTGTTTTGCTCCTGGTGGTGGTAAAATCTTTTTCTTCTTAAATACTGTAAATTACGTCCTGCTCTCACATTCCCTAATAGCTCGGTGTGTTATCAGGTTAATTCCCAAGTGAAAGGTCATTGGTTCAAATCTAGAATCAACCATGGAGAAGCCTTCCCAATGAGAAATAGCATCATCTAGCTCATCGACTGTGGTCTCTTAGCCAAGAAAATTACCAAACTGTATCATGTGAGTGTCATGACAGTTACAAGAATATGAAATGAAGTACTTCCATCTATTTAAAAGCCAAGAGGTGGACATACAGGCAAAATATCAGAGTCAATAAGTCAGCTCATCACAGGTCTATCAGTTCTGATGCGACAAACACAACAGTGGAGATGGCTTGTATGCTTCAAAATAGTGAGATCACGGATGTCAATGCAAGTAACACACATTACAGAAGTCTGGAACGGTGGCCGAAAAAAGGTGAAGAAGCCTCGACTTCAATATTGTCATAAGAAGCACTGGCTTAATTTTGCAAAAGAAGTATGAAAAGTGGAGAGTAGAAGATTGGAAACAAGTAATTTTGAGCAATGAGACAAAAGTCAATAGACTGGCCTGTAAGGGTGCAAATGGGTCTGGAAGAAACAAATGAAAAAAGGACTAACGATGAGAAATTGAAGGAACTGTCAGGTTTCAATAAGGGGCTGTTTTACTGGATACTTGACCAGGATCAATGTTGGTGTCAATGCTGAGCTATATTTGAGTTTCCTAAAAAAACGAGTTACTACATACATTCAAGTACTAAGGTGAAAAGGACAACAAAGCATTCCCACAGGACAACGACCCGAAGCATACGTCGAGATTAGTGAAGAAATGGTTCAATGACAATAAAGTAAAGGTGTTGGATTGGCCCCTACAGTCTCCAGACCTCAACTTAATCAAACACTTATGGGTAGAGTTGAAGAAAAAGCTGTATTCGTACCCAAGTGAGTCGACCATTCGGCACCAACATTGGGAATGTGTAAAAGAGACATGGGATCAGATTTTGGTCGAGACATGCAAGAAGGAGAGCATGCCCAGGAGGATTCAGGCCATGCTGAAAGCCAAAGGAGGATTTACAAAATACTAACAAAATAATAAAAATAAAAATTTAGATTTTTAAGGCACACCAGTTACAATGACCTTACATGACAAGAATCTGCATAACTAATCATATGCTAAATAGTTGCAAGTCAAATTTATGTAGGAGATAGCCAAGATGATTGTCTATAAAATGATGGCAGTCTCATGATTAAAATTGTAGTGGTTGGTAAGATATGGAGCCTCAAAGTCCAAAGCATTGTTACCCTTTTGCTCATCAGTGAATTATTGCAAGGCTTCAGCTATTAAAGGGAAGCTGTCAGGGCGATTTGGGATACTAAACCACACCCAGGTCTTATCTTATAGTTGAGTCTGAGGAGTCTCATTGGACTCATCTCTGCTGTTCCCAGCGCCTGAGCAGTTCTTCAATGAAGCCAAGGACGTTCACCCTGGCATCACTATGCAAGTGCCAGACGTATAGGACATGCACACTGAAGCCAAGATGTACTCCTCTGGCTTCAGTGAAGAACTGCGCTGGTCCATGGAGTACAGTGGCAGGGTAGCTATAAAGGTTTTTCATTTCATTGTGGGCAGTGATGGAATTGTAACAGGGAGATTTGGGACACTAAACCCCTGGTCCACAAGGCCCTTTGGGTGGTTAAGTGTCCCAAATCACTCCGACAGATTCCCTTTAAAGTAAAACAGTTCCTTAATATTTTTCTATAGGTTGACCAAAGGTGATTCTAGAATTTACAAGGCTTACATAAGTTTCCATTATTAATGAGACTAGCAATGGCACATCCCAGGTTATTTCTAAGCACCATATTTTTGAAGATCCTTAATGTGGATAGTTTGTATTGTAGGGAGAGTAGAAAAGTGTAATAAGATCATTGCTTAGAATAGAATAAACTGTTTACTACACTAATGATAAGTTGGTAGAGAAGCCTAAAAGCTTTTTACGATATCACTTTTCACTAAGCTGATTCTTCTAGTGGTATACATTATGTTTATATGTCAGGACAGCAGACATTACACTATCATCAACATGGAACCCAGGATTTTTTTGTACATTAAATAGAAAGTGACATGCTTTTAAAGGATTCTTACACATGATTAGATAGTGTTCATTGTAAAACTAGTAACACATAATAACTGTAGCCATTAAAATGAAAACCAACTCTGGCATGTAATAAAATATAATCTAGAAAGATATAATGTAATAAAGGAGAGAGCTAAGGTTATTTGTAGAAGTTGTCAAGTTGAACTCTGGGCCAGACAGGAGTGGATTGGCAATATATAGTTGGTGGGATGGCTGAATGAATATGGGCCGCTCAGCAGGGAAGCTACTTGTCCCGGGGCCCCTTACCCTGGGATTCATCACATAAAACACTATTATACTCTGGGGTCTCCTCAAGCCTCATTGGAGGCCAAGGGGAGATGAGGAGAAATAATAGTTATATTTACCTCTCCTTGGCGTCTGGTGGTCCCCTGGTTGGCATGATATGCCTCAAGCTCAGCACTGAGGCTGTGGTCACATGCGGGGGACTAAAGGAATGATGCTAGGTCAAAGCTCCATTATGTTGATGCTGTGTTTCATCAGGAAACATTGGGAAATTGCTCAACTAGCAATTCTCTTACAAATTAGAGCTCTTAACTAAGTTTGAGCTAAAGTAAAAATGGACACATCTATATATACATATAATTTGGAGTAAAGAATTGTATTCTGTTTTTACACTGATCCTGCCATACATTGCAATGTATGAGGGACTGGTGAAAATGGGTGCCCATGGAGTGAAGAATGGCCATGAAAAATGGCCATTTTTTAATGAGCATTTTCACTTATGGTCATGTGAATATAAGCTTAGATGTACACTTATTTCATTTATTTATAAGAAACTTGCAATATTTTTCTAAGCCATATGTTGCAGAAACATGTTTTTGTTTTTGGCTGTTGCGGAATCATAGGAGAAAAAGACGCAACACATTTTACAGTTCCAGTTCACACTTCTGCCTGGTATCTGTTTGTTGTGAATGTGCCTTAGTATAAGAAAAGCAGATTGAGAACGGTTAGGAAATAGTTAATTTAAAAACCCATTCACTTCAAAGAGTTTTTAACACAATCCACAGGTGTCCATTTTTAGGCTCTCTGCTGTGTATCCATGCATCTTACGGACAGAAACCAAAGTGGGACTCGCAGGACTTTGGTCTCCATCCAAAAGAATGGATACATGGTGGAGAGACTGAAAACGGACACCTGTGGATTGTGTTAAAAACCCTTTGAAGTGAATGGGTTTTTAGACTGACTGTTTTCAATCTACACTCACCGGCCACTTTATTAGGTACACCTGTCCAACTGCTCGTTAACACTTAATTTCTAATCAGCCAATCACATGGCGGCAACTCAGTGCATTTAGGCATGTAGACATGGTCAAGACAATCTCCTGCAGTTCAAACCGAGCGTCAGTATGGGGAAGAAAGGTGATTTGAGTGCCTTTGAACGTGGCATGGTTGTTGGTGCCAGAAGGGCTGGTCTGAGTATTTCAGAAACTGCTGATCTACTGGGATTTTCACGCACAACCATCTCTAGGGTTTACAGAGAATGGTCCGAAAAAGAAAAAACATCCAGTGAGCGGCAGTTCTGTGGGCGGAAATGCGTTGTTGATGCCAGAGGTCAGAGGAGGATGGCCAGACTGGTTCGAGCTGATAGAAAGGCAACAGTGACTCAAATAGCCACCCGTTACAACCAAGGTAGCCAGAAGAGCATCTCTGAACGCACAGTACGTCGAACTTTGAGGCAGATGGGCTACAGCAGCAGAAGACCACACCGGGTGCCACTCCTTTCAGCTAAGAACAGGAAACTGAGGCTTCAATTTGCACAAGCTCATCGAAATTGGACAATTGAAGATTGGAAAAACGTTGCCTGGTCTGATGAGTCTCGATTTCTGCTGTGACATTCGGATGGTAGGGTCAGAATTTGGCGTCAACAACATGAAAGCATGGATCCATCCTGCCTTGTATCAACGGTTCAGGCTGGTGGTGGTGGTGTCATGGTGTGGGGAATATTTTCTTGGCACTCTTTGGGCCCCTTGGTACCAATTGAGCATCGTTGCAACGCCAAAGCCTACCTGAGTATTGTTGCTGACCATGTCCATCCCTTTATGACCACAATGTACCCAACATCTGATGGCTACTTTCAGCAGGATAATGCGCCATGTCATAAAGCTGGAATCATCTCAGACTGGTTTCTTGAACATGACAATAAGTTCACTGTACTCCAATGGCCTCCACAGTCACCAGATCTCAATCCAATAGAGCATCTTTGGGATGTGGTGGAATGGGTGATTCGCATCATGGATGTGCAGCCGACAAATCTGCGGCAACTGTGTGATGCCATCATGTCAATATGGACCAAAATCTCTGAGGAATGCTTCCAGCACCTTGTTGAATCTATGCCACGAAGAATTGAGGCAGTTCTGAAGGCAAAAGGGGGTCCAACCCGTTACTAGCATGGTGTACCTAATAAAGTGGCCGGTGAGTGTATTTTTGTAATAGTAAGGCAGATTCACAATGGACAGATACCAGGCGCAAGTGTGAAGGAAGTATCAGGGAATGAAATATTGTGTAATCTCATCTACACTGAAAAATACATTTTCCCCATAGATTGAAGAATGAAAAACACTGTGGAAAAGTGGTGAAAAAACTCATGCATTTTTGCTGTATTTTCTCCACTGTATTGCCACTGGGTTTCCCCAATGTGTGGCCTTAGCCTAAAACATTTGATCATCTAATGTCATGGCACAACATGGTGCACCTTATGAATAAATCTGACATCCACTGCGATGATAGTCCTGAAATCAGGATATTTCCCTAGAATTATCCCCAAACATCTCATAATAGAAATCTGATTCCTATTAACAGCAATTGACGTATTTTACAAACTGTCTCCTCTTGGAATTGTGCTAAATGCTTCTAAGTATTTGTATGCTAAGAAATCATCTTCTCTTCAGCACCTAACGTATGAAATATTCCACTTCTAAGATCATACAAGGAAGATCACACTGTTTAGCATCAAATTATCATTTGTCGCTGAATACAGACTTTCTTGAGTATGAAAATGCTATTAGAGACTTTGCTTTGTGCTGTATGTGTTTGCATATTTTATTCATTGTTCATTATGATGTAAGTACATACCGTGCATAAAAGTGGATATAAATAGCACAGTGAAAGTAACGCTATGATTCCCTGAAATATACAGCACATGGCTCTACCTTTCCTCATCCTTGTGCCTCATTAGTAGGTTGAGGCATTTCCCTGTCAGCTGGGTTTAATAATTCAGAACTATTGGTGATGGGATGTGACAGCTTGGCTGCCTTTATTTTGACCTTTCTAGGTTAAATTGCCGCTCAGTGTATTGTAGATTCCGTCTCTTTAACATTATACAAAAGAAGGCGATTGCTTTGTCTTTGCTTTGTCTTCCATATAATTCATTAGCTGAGAACATTTTAAATCATATCTTGAAAAATATTTAAAGGAAAAACATTACAATAACTTGGCCATTTGTAATTGCAAGTACTAGTGCATCTCAATAAATTAGAATATCATCAAAAAGTTATTTTTTTAAATTTAGTAATTCAATTGAAAAAGTGAAACCCATATATTATATTGAGTCATTACAAACAGAGTCAACTTTTTAAAGTGTTTCTTTCTGTTAATGTTGATGATTATGGCTTACAGCCAAGGAAACCCCAAAAGTCATTATCTCAGAAAATTAGAATATAATATATAAAACCAACTGTATAAAAAATGTTTAACACAGAAATATTTGCCAAATGAAAGGTATGTCCAGTAAATACCCTCACTACTTGTTGGGGGCTCCTTTTTCAGCAATGACTGCAGCAATGTGGTATGGAGTGATCAGCCTGTGGCACTGCAGAGGTGTTATGGAAGCCCAGGTTGTACGATAGCAGCCTTCAGCTTGTCTGGTGTCTCTCATCTTCCTCTTGACAATACCCCATAGATTCTCTATGGGGTTAAGGTCAGGCTAATATTCTGGCCAATAAAGCACAAAGATACTGTAGTTATTAAACTAGGTATTGGTATTTGTGGCAGTAGTGTGAACAGGTGCCAAGTTCTGTTGGAAAATGAAAACTCCATCTCCAAAAGCTTGTTGGCAGAGGGAAGCATGAAGTGCTGTAGAATTTCCTGGTAGATGGCTGCGCTGACATTGGTCTTGATAAAACACAGTGGACCTACACCAGCAGATGACATGGCTCCCCAAACCATCACTGATTGTGGAAACTTCATACTAGACCTCAAGCAGCTTGGATTGTGTAAAGCAGCCTCTCCACTCTTCCTCCAGACTCTGGGACCTTGATTTCCAAATGAAATACAAAATTTACTTTCATCTGAAAACACCTTTGACCACTGAGCAACAGTCCAGAACTTTTTGATGATGTTCTAATATATCGAGATGCACTAGTATATATAAAAAAAGGCATTTGAGGACTTTTACACTACCATTATGAATGGCCATTGTTCTTATCCGTCATAGAATGAGCATAACAGATAGTACCGGTACTAGAGTGATCAATGCAGACAGAGTCCTCTGTATGCCTATGTTTTCATTGACTCTCATAAAAAAATCATGATAGAATCTTTCCTCTGTCATGTTGGTTTACTTTTGAAATAGAAGAAAAAGTCCTGCATGCACGATTCCACCATAAAAGTAAAATACATGATGGAAGAAAGCTTCTGTCATGTTTTTTTGTTTTTGTTTTTTTTTTACATTAAAGTGAATGCAGACAGACACTAGATGGAGGGGATTCCACCTGCATCAGTGACTCAGCTGGGTTGCACATGACCATGAATGAATGGCATGGACGGCGCACAGGCAGCACACGGGTGCCAATGAATAGAAGCCACGGAAGCATGGCTGCAAAATTGGATAGGAATAGGACCTGCTCCATATTTTGCAGCCCAGACTATCGGCCAAAACACAGAAACCTGTAATTCACAGTCATGTGCAGGGGTCCACAGAAATAAATGAGTCGGTGTGCTATACGGGAAAAACCTGGATAGCACACTGACCTAGCACACGGCTGTGTGCAAGAAGCTTTAGGCTAAGGCCCCATGTTGTGAAAACACAGCATTTTTGGCTGGTCCATAGGCCCGCAAATTGAATGAGATTTTGTTTAGTCTTAATTGCATGTTAATTTTAAAGAGGACATTTCTCCATCTCCACCAATTCTAGTTCTTAGCATCTGTTAATAGTTGCCGTTCCACTTATTTCAGTGCAGCTGGAATTTTCTCTCTAGCCCTCACCATTCCTGAGCAACAAGCACAGTTAAGTTTTGGTGATCAATCTGCTATTTAAGCTCTGTAATGTCAAAAGGAAGGGTGGTGTCAGGCAGGTGGCATGACTCAGAACTTCAATCAGAGGCAGACACCGCCCTCCTGACAGTACAGAGACTAAATAGCATATCAAGCACCAAAACTAACAGCATTGATTGCTCGCAGTGGGGGCTAGAGAGAGAATTACAATTGGGCCAGAATCAGTGTAGCACCACAACGTATTTCTGCAACATCTTTTGGCTGCATTTTGCTACATGGGGCTTTAGCATTAAAGGGGTTTACAGGCAAAAAAAGAATTTTTTAAAAAAAGGTCAGTTAGTGCTTTTAATAGATTAATGAGTTCAACCAAATACCTTTAACAGTGTTTTGAGTGATTTCTGGGTTTCTCTGGGAGCTCCTGGCATCTGCATTTGTTTGCACGAGTAGCTTCCCGTTCTGTTTTCCTATAACTACCATGATGCCTTGCCCTTCACTCAGAGCTGACTCCATCCCCATCCCTCACTCCCTTGTCCCCTCCCTTTCTCACTCACACCCCCTTCCTATTTTTGCCCCCTACTAGCCCTTCCTAACTAACTCACCACCCCTCCTGTTTCGGCCTCCACCCCATCATACTTACCTGTCTCCGGGGCAGGACCTTCTGGGCACGGGACTTCACTTGTTCTGGGTGGTCGGCACCTCATTGATGTCTACCAGCTGCCCACACCTGCACAATAGAGTCAGAGATCCCGGCACTGTGGCTCTACTGTGTATGCATGGGTGGTCAGCACACATCAAAAAAAGAAGGTTCCAGCCACCCAGAAGCGACGATTCATGCCCAGAAAATCTATTCCATCTCCCTCTGATCTTCAATGTGAACAGGCTGCATTCTCAACTAGCACAAGATCATCATTATCATCATCACCACCAACTGTTTTTCCTCCTCAATTTCAAAGTCACATCTTTGATTGAATCTCTGTCTCACAACCCCCCAACTCTGACCCCTCCCGCCTGACTATACACAACCTAAATAGTATATTAAGCACCAAAACTAACCGCACTGATTGCTTGGGAGTGGTAGAGGCTAGAGAAAAAGTTCCAACAACACTGGAGTCAATGGAACAGCGCCTATTAACAGATACTAAGAACTGGAGTTGGTTTAGATGGTGAAAGATCCTCTTTAAGATGAGCAAATTATAAATTAGATTCATGACCATTTTAGCAGAATCAGCTGACCATGTAATGTGTATGAATGGCTATGGCTTCTTTTCCTGTTTTTACTGAAATACACTATACCAATTAAGGCGTGTGTGTAATATATCCATTTTTCTCTTAAATACATAGAGTTGTAGAATTGGAGCATTCATTATCATACATTTGTAGAGGATTAGCAATTTCCATAAAAACAGACTTGCATGCGAAATAATTCAGCAGTTGATGTCAATGTTAAAATAAACTAGCAAAAAGTCTTTTTTTTTAGTGTTGTGTCAATTCAAATGTGAAAATTATAAAGTAGAACATTTTATTTTACTGAATTTAAATAGGCCACATTTACTTGGAAATGCTCACACAATTATTCTCACACAAACTATTTTTACTTTCCTGTCCACCTCTATGATTTCCTGCAAATGTAGGTAAATGTGCGAATATCTTCTTACTAATACATTTAACCCTAAATCACTGAATCTGTTTCATATGTAAATTTGATACGTAACTTCCTGCTTGCTTTAACAAACAGAATTCATGTCTGGCCTACTAGCCTAAGAGATAGGAATTAAGGGGGTTCATACACAATTTATGTACTGAGTCATATTTTATGAAGATACACTACAAACCTGCAATAACCTGTATTTCATGAGATGTGCTGGCATGTAATGTCTTAGCTCTATTTTAGCTCTATTTTTTTTTTCCGTGAATCAATGTATTCAGGGAAGAATTCTTCTGTAACTCATCATTTGTTGAATTTTTGTTTTTTTTTCATCAATTCAAGGGGGAAATGTTTGTGCACTTCCATAAAAACTCTGCAGTAAGTAAAATAATACAATTTAGGTTTGTATCAGGCTATGAACAGTGCGTCTTTCATATTTGTCTTCTTGCGGGTCTTGTGACATATCCTTCTCGACAAGTACTTGGACCTTCTTTTACATTGTTACCAGTACATTGCTGTCATTTCCCCCATAACGCTTAAAGGATTTTTTCCATCTTATATAATTATTGCATGTTTAAAAGTTGTGTAACTGCCTAACATATTGTTAGGACTGTACGGCAGCTACGGCTGAGCCCGTTCCTCTGCTGTAGCATCTTGCCTCTTGTCACTCCCTCCTTGTTGCCGGCAGTTTGGCTTAGCAGGGGTTAAGCCCTTTTGCAGTCGGAGGGCATGGTCCGGCTGTGACTGACAGTCGTGTCAGCCAATGACCTCCACCTTGGGCAGCTGGGCCGACTGATTTGGACCGCCCTCCCCCTTTTAAAGGAGGCAGGTCTCAGAGCCCGTTGCCCTAGAATTATTTCACAATTGCACTGCATGTGTTCTGGTATAAGCTAGCTTAGTTAGAATTTGGTTAGGCAGAATTCTTAGATTGAGTTAGGAATTTATTATTGAGACTTCAGTTGATAGCTACCTCTGGTGTGCTCACTATCTATTTATTTGCAGTCTAGCACAGGAGTGCTGTCTAGACTGGTTTTCTTTGAGCGATTGCTCTGAACTGCACTGGCCGCCTCTGTGAAGCTAATAGAGTGCACCCAGTTGGTGGAGTGATCGGCAGTGACATTATCTGCCGGACCTTGTTCACATCAGGGTGTTTCTGCAGTTCAGAGTCCAGTTGGGCTCCGCAGGGTTTTTGTTTATAGTTTTTTTTAATAAACCCAGCTGACTGTAACACGCCGTTTACTCCATGTGAATGCTCTCTAATAATGGACAGTGAAATAAATGGAAATTTTAACAGATTCATGACAGTTCAATTAGTGTCCCACTGCTAGAGTCTTGTAACAGAAAATAGCAATGGACACTACTGACGGTCACCAGCGGTAGTGTGATTGACCCCTTAACTAATAAGAGTAAAGAAATGAAATGTTCTCTGCTTCCTGGTCCCTCTCAATATGTTCCAATCTCTATAAGAACCCAAAAGTAGTAACCAAAACAGGACATTGGTAAATACTTCTTGTTTTGTTTTTTCATCCCATTCTGTACATTTTGGAAAAAAAAAGAAAATTCCTGCCAAAAAGATCCCTCAATTCATTTTGTTATATGCACTATAATGATCACAGTATCTTTTTATATGACTTTCTCTCTGTTGCATGTTGCGTCCACGGTCAAATTGCAGCGTTTACACTTACATGGGGCCTTAGCTTTAATATAATTTTTATTCACTGACCCACTGCACATATATCAGCTGGGACTCTAGTACATATCCAATTAGATGTGGAGGTAATGAAGACAGACATATGGTAGAACTTAGATAAGCCTTTCACTCTGGAATACTGATTCATTACACACATACATCTTCTGGATTTGTCACAGTACACCACCTACTGAAAGACTCCCACTCCTGCAAAGATTTCACTATTTTTATTCTCTGTCAGTATGAAAGACGGTTCTTTAGTAGAAATAGACCTGACGGAGCATGCAGTGTTTATTATGTGTTAATTGGCCCCTAGCACGTATGACAGGAATATCACACAAATGGGAAGCAATCCATCCATCTGTAGTCTTCAATTACAAACAATATGACTCAGATTGTTTTGCTCTCCAAAAACCAGTATTATCGTGTATTTTTTTCACTTTCATTCAATCTGTCTAGTGATGAGAACTAATTTGCATTTTTAATTCATAAAATAAAGACAACTATTAAATACAATTGAAATCGTTGAATTGGAATTGTCAATATATTGAGCTACGCAAGGCTATTTTTATATATAGCTAGAAAGATTTTTTTCCTTTTCCATCGCCAATGACAAAATAACATATGGTAACAACAATTCCTCGGCAGAACGGGTTATTTTGACAGCACTGTATGGCAGAACACCATTTTTGTATGCATTTGTCAAATATACCGATTCTGAGAAAAAAAAAAAAACTACTACCGCTATTACCCTGTCATGACGATATTTATCAGCAAACATTAAGCATTTCTTTTTTTTGTTCCATCCACTTTACTGGAATATTATATGTAGTGCTGTAACCTAATAGGTCCATTACTGAAATGAATCTTACTAATGCTCAAATTAATTTCTAAATTTATATGAACATGTTCACTCTGTTCTTTGACATTTCTGCAGCTTTTAAATTAGCTTATTAGATACAGCTTCATGAACAATCTATTTGAAGAAGGGCAATTGCCAGAAATAATTATTGTGGGAAGAGATATTTAGTAACTCTATATGGAATATCCCTCGTTTCATGACATGAAACCTTTCACGGTAGCAAAAATAAATTCCAGGATAACTTATTCCCAGGTGCAAAAAGTGCATAAGATATTCTTCCTTAAGCAGTGACTTATACATATCCTGCCTTGTATTGTCAAATATTATTGGGGTACTCTAAGAATATAAATCAGTCTTCTGGATTCTTAAGCTGGCCATAGAAGTTGGATTTTTTTTTCAGCTAAAATGTGCAATTTCAGCCATTTCGGCCAACAAACAGTTATGCTAATTCTTCAAATGCTGGCTTACCGATGACAGACTTTAGTCTAGAAAGCATATTAGTTATGTTTTATATTTTCAGCCAGCTTTTGGCCGAAAATATCCATGTTTTGGATGTTTGCTTGCTTTTGGCTGATCATAAGCCAACTTTCGCAGACTCATATTGTATTGTTTCTTCTTAACAACTCATGAATGGGCAGTTTTATTATTAAAGAGGATTTTTCATATCCTTGGGCACAGGCAGTTTTATATATGACTAGAAAGCCGACAGTGCGCCGAATTCTGCACACTGTTGGCTTTCCAATTATGTGCCCCGGGGGGAGAGATATCGGTGCCGTTATAACGGCATCGATCTCTTCCCACTGTCAGAAGGACATTTCTGACAGTCTAGCTGTAAGGAGCACCCCACCTGACTAGACTCGTCCATAGGGTGGATGTACTTCGCAACTTAGCGTCATCGCTGGGTGGTAAGGTACGCCCCTCTGACAGCACAGGGCTATAGATGAGTACTGCCAGGGGGAAAGGCATACCTCACAGCCCAGCTAAACTGTCAGGAATGCCCTTCTGACAGTTGGCAGACATTGGTAACGGCACCGACATCTCTTGTCCCCAGAGCACATAACGGAAAAGCCGACAATACGATGAATTCAGCACACTGTCGGCTTTCTAGCAGTATATAAAACCGCATGTGCCTGAGGACATGAAAGGTCCTCTTTAATGTTGATAGTGGGATAATAAGTATTGTTTCTTGTCAAATTAGACTCTCAACCTACCTTTTCTTTCCTTTAGAGTCCACTGCTGAATCTGGCTAAAAATGCATAACTGCACAAAGTTGTTGAATTCAACTTTCCTAAAAGAACACCTATATGAGAAGCATTAAAAGCAGCAGGTAATTGTACAACAAAAAGAGGAATGCTTGCTGGCTTTGTAACACATTTCACAATAACTTTTTTATTGAATTTGGCTCCTTTCAGTGAAACCCTGTGCTGAATTCCACTTTCTGTTACCTGCTTCTCTATAAGCATTATAAATCCTCACTGCTTCTGAAATGGAGGACATGGGAATATGGATATAAGCTTTTACACAAGGGATATGAATCTTGTAAGCCAAGTTTGGCACTCACTAGACTGGAATGCAGAGTGTAAAAAGGTATGGACTTTTCCAATAGGAATCATAGGCTGCAGTTCACAAAATAGTCACGGATCGGTGCAGGTAGTGCTGAAGGAGCATTAGTAGAGTTAAAATGGGGTTACTAATCATGAAAAGCTCCATAAACTTTCTATTAGTATTAAACAGGTTAAATTAGCTTTTTATTTCATAATTTAAGTGAATGAGGATATCTACAAATGGAACTTTTTCCAATTATATCTATTATACAAGGTAACACAAAGCAAACACACTGCAGAATTTCCTACATTCTGAGAGTTTAAAACTTGAATTAGGGTAAGGTCCCACATTGTACAATGCAGTCACAAAACGCTGCAAAAAAAAAAAAATGCTTGGTGCCTCAAGTGGCATAAACTCCGTGTGGGACCCTGGCATTTTACAGTCCCTGCAAAGTGGATCCCAGCCACACATTGTGAACAAATATGTACAGTGGACACAGCTAATCCACTGTAATTAGTGCCTGTGTCTCCTCTAACGGAACAGAACAATGGACATATGTAAGCATACAAATTCTCTCACTGTAGCAAAAATATGAGATCAAATCTATATCTGGTTCATTGTACCATTTATCGATACCTGGTGCTCCCATTGAGGTGAGTGGAAGAGGCAGAAATAGTTGCTTTATTTTGTTTCCATTGAAGTGAATGAAAGTACCGTCCACCACAAGTCACACTTTACAGCAGGAGAAAGGACTTGACGTTTTGGCTTTGTGGGATAACCCCTTTAATACATTAGGCAAATCTCCTGTCCTCTTGTATCTCCTGCAATGCAAAGGTTGAAAACCCGCAGAAGACTGTAGAGACATCTGTAGGCGAGACTAACCACTAAAACAGCTCCATTCATGAATGGAATATATTTTCAAGTGCAGGAAGTTCTACCCCAAATGTGTCATGCATTATTGCACCCAAATCATTCCCTAGAAAGTGATCAGAATGACAATCTTATATTTACTAGAAACAAGCTATCGATAAAGGTCATTTTAGGTCCATATTTCTCTTACGGCTAACATATTTGTAATATTATGTACGTAAACAATGCAGAACAAAATTATATTTCAACCACATTTTGAATGTTTAGTTTTGTCTAGATGTCTAAATATAAAGTGTAAAACCTTTCCATATTAATTTTGCCTTGTATCCCAGTAATATATTTGGCTGGTCTGCTAATTGGAGACATCTGCAGCCCTTTCTAGCTGATATGCAGAGATGAGTGACTAATTAGGTTGTTAGATTATGTCAAGCAATTTTTAGCTTTTTATGATTGCCAATTAAATGTAATCAAAATATGGCCAAAATACATAAACAAACTTAATATACCAATCCATATTCTGCAAGCAAATTTCTAAATTGTAAATCATGAAAATAGAATAAAAAAACAACTAAATGGTTAATCTACTTTTTATGAATTAAAAAATGGAAATATATTATCTTTGACTACGTGTATGTTATTTGTAAAATGTATTAGTTTATTTACTCAGATTATGCTTCTGTCATCAGCATATCAACCAAACCACACAGATAGATAAATAGATAGATAGATAGATAGATAGATAGATAGATAGATAGATAGATAGATAGATAGGGGTATCCTGAATGAAACAGTGTTTTCAATGTGTGAATTGGTGTTTTCAATGCCCAGTTACTGCTGTTTATATATCAAATATGAAAAACATAGGTAGCAGGGGTATATTGCAGAAAACCAAGAGGCCAAACAGGTCGCAGAATATAATAAGAGGTATCAGAGGTAAAACCAGACATAACAGGACTAGTAAAACACAAGGCAGACAAAGACTTTGGTAATAAAATAGCTGAACAACATGCATAAAAACAGATCAAGGACAGCAAAAGAACTCAGATACCAAAACGGGACACTAGAAACTATTATAAAAATTCAGATTGCATGCATGGATCAGAATTCAACACATTGTTTGACCCAAAATGGGACTGAAAGACACAGAGGAAGATGCACTAATGCACTATGCAGTAATGCAGATGCACTAATAGCTAAAGAGACAGGAGCAGGAACAGAACACAGATGTAGCAAATAAAATAGGTCTGCTAAAAAAAAGTCAGTATGCTGGCAAACATGGAGAGCAGCTGTTACTCTTCTTCCTCAATGACATCTAACATCAAGTTAACTATATACTTTGTTGTGCAACATGCATTGTCATTCCTGAACAGTATGAACTCTGCATACCTGGCATTTTCATTGAATATCCTAAAAATAGCAAAAACAATATAATGCTGCCTTCATTTTCGCATACAAATGAAGGCAGTGATCACTCATTACCGGGGAATCCTGTACCAAATTCCCCATTAGTGAGTGATCCGGGTGCAGGGGTGAACCTTCTCCTTTCGCCGCCCGAGGCGAACTACAGAAAGCCGCCCTTCCCCTTGTTAGGAGGGGGCGGAGCGGAACACAAAGGGGCAGGACGAAGCAAAGTAGGCGGGGCTTAGCACCGTTCGCAGGCAGAGAGCAGGCAGGGAGAGGACCTGCTCTCTGCCTGAGCGTGAGGGGAGGCCGCTGGAGCAGCACTGCTCCTGTGGCCTCCCCAATCCACCGCTCGGTGCTAAGCCAGTCCAGGACAAGGTAATCAAAAATGCCGCCCTCCCTGGGGCCCTGACATAGCGCCGCCTGAAGCGGTCACTTCAGGTGGCCTCATGGGAGGTGCGGCACTGTCCGGGTGACCGTACGTGTACCAGCATAGGGGGCTCTGCGTGCCCTCTCTGGAACGTGTGACATAGGTTTGCCATCACTGGTATATACTATAACACCTTTCTCTTTCATGCATCAGTTTCACTCAATTGCTCTGTAACTCTATGTGAAATATTACTGAATAATAATTCAATTATTTATGACAGTACTGGATTTTCTACTATGTACGTTTTATATTAAATGTCAGACCATATATTTTACAATATGTTAACAAAACCAATTTACTTGGCATAAAAACCTTCTAAAGTGTGACCTTTACAATCTGTGAAACCGTGTTGTAGACAGGCTACTGTCTGCTCTATATTTTCACTAAAATTTCCAGTCATTACTACCTTAGAAAGTAATTACATATTGTATTATAATAACTACAGGAATGAAATAAACAAAAACCTGGAAGATATAAGCAAAATATCCAATAGGTGAAAATCTACTGAAGACTATAAACCAAATAAAGAAATCCACACAGCCAATAAAATGAATCATTTATTAAATAATCATAAAAACATATAATGACAAGCAGACCCGGATAGCACAGTGAATTAGCACACAGTCGTCTACAAGGGGGGGCCTTAATCCCAAATGGAAGGTGTAGAGAAGTAAGGGCCCCTTCATACTACTGATATGCTGCCTGATTTTGAATGTTAAAACACGTTCAGAATCAGCGCGTATAAAGCAGATCTCATTCATTTCAATGGGGAGCCGGCATACGAGCACTCCCCATTGAAATGAATGGGCTGCTTTTTACTCTACGAGCGCTCCCATTGAAGTGAATGGGAAGTGCTTGCGTGTACGGCTCGGAATGAGCCGAGCACCGGGCCCCATCACACGGCGAGCCGTACACGTGAGCACTTTCCATTCACTTCAATGTGAGCGCTCGTAGAGTAAAAAGCAGCCCATTCATTTCAATGGGGAGTGCTCGTATGCCGGCTCCTCATTGAAATGAATGGGATCTGCTTTATACGTGCTGATTCTGACCGTGTTTTAACATTCAGAAACAGGCAGCGTATCAGTAGTGTGAAGGGGCCTAAGAGTATTACCTGGTTGTGGCCCCCAGATTAGTAACAGATTGGCAGCAATAGTGCTGAGTAGAGATGAGCGAACAGTAAAATATTCGTTATTCGTTTTGAATAGCTACTCAATATTCGATTATTCGATCGAATATCGAACCCTGTTATAGTCTATTGGGAAAAATGCTTTGTTTCAGGGGATCCCACCATTCGGCTCAAGAGGGTCACCAAGTCCACTATGACACCCCAGGAAATGATGACAACACCTCTGCAATGCAACTGGGACAGCAGGGGAAGCATGCCTGGGGGCATCTAACAAGCCCAAGTCACAGTTTTACCCCACCATCACAGCCTATCAACTACACACTTTCGACACTCAAAAAAACCTCTATCAAAGTGGGAAAATACCTGGAAACCTTCTTTCTTCCCCAATTGGATGGACAGAAACCCAAATTCAAGCTAAAGAAACATTAACAAGCACCCCTTTAAATCACATTGCCCATGACAACCACAGATGGAATATGGGAAATCCAACAGTACCCACCTTGAACTGTCATTGTGGATGTGTGTGTGTGTGTGTGTGATGTGGTAAGACCTTCCAAAATTCACTTTTATGGCCCTTAACATGAGCCCTTCCAAATTAAGTTACAAGCCCTTAAGCTGAGCTACCAGCAGAGTTTTAGGCCCTTAGAGTGAGTAGAGCCTTGCACCATCAGAGTTTTGGGCCCTTGGAGTGAGTTGAGCCTCTAACCAGCAGAGTTTGGGGGAATGAGGGTGGATTGAAACTCTAACCAGCAGAGTTGGGAAGAATGAGGGTGGATTGAGACTCTAACCAGCAGAGTTGGGGGGAATGAGGGTGAATTGAGACTCTAACCAGCAGAGTTGGGGGAATCAGGGTGGATTGAGACTCTAACCAGCAGAGTTGAGGGGAATCAGGGTGGATTGAGACTCTAACCAGCAGAGTTGCGGGGAATGAGGGTGGATTGAGACTCTAACCAGCAGAGTTTGGGGGAATCAGGGTGGATTGAGATTCTAACCAGCAGAGTTTGGGGGAATCAGGGTGGATTGAGCCTAGTAGGAGCAGAATTGTGCAACGCTGATGGTGCAGGAGGAGGAGGAGGAGGAATTGTAGAGGTTGAGCACACACATGAAACTTCATGTCAGGGTGCTTGACACAGGTGGACATGAAAATGATGGGTCTATCCAGTGGCTGTTCATTTTGATCAGCGTCAGCCGGTCAGCACTGTCAGCTGACAGCCGGCTGCGCTTATCCGTAATTATGCCACTGGCTGTGCTAAAGACCCTTTCCGAAAGCACGCTGGCAGCAGGGAAGGAAAGGACCTCAAATGCGTACAGCACAAGTTGCAGCCACAAATCCAACTTGGAGACCCAATAAGTATAGGGCGCAGAGGGATCGGAGAGAACAGGGCTGGGGTCGGCCAGGTACTCCCGCAACATGCGCCTATACTTGTTCCTCCTGGTGACACTAGGCCCCTCAGTGACGTTAGTTTGGTGAGTGGGTGCCATTAATGTGTCCAAGACCTTGGAGAGTGTGGACCGGATTGCAGTTGTTCGCTTGTTGGAGGAACTCTCCTGTGTGCCGCCAACGAGATTTGATGGAAACACCTCCATCATATTCTGCACCAGTTGCTTGTGGCAATGACTCATGCGACTGGCCCTGCCCTCTACCGGAATAAAATTTGAAACATTATTTTTATATCAGGGGTCGAGGATTGCAAAAATCCAGTAGTCGTTGCTCTCCAAGATTTTGACAATGCGTTTGTCAGTTGAAAAGCACTCCAACATGTACTCAGCCATGTGTGCCAGAGTGTTACTTGGCATGACTTGGCTGTCCCCACCGGAATGGTCACTCTCCATTTCCTCCTCTTCCTCCTCCTCCTCCATTTCGCACCATACGCGCTGCAGCAATGGGACGCACTGAACTTCCCCGCTAGCCTCCTGTGTGACAATGAGATCTGCCACTTCGTCATCCTCCTCCTCTTCCTCCCTCAATATACGCTGTGAAGCGGACAGGAGTGTGCCCTGACTATCCTGCTGGGATGGTTCTATTCCTATGCCCGACTCCTCAGCGTACAATGCGTTATCCCTGATGGCGATGAAGGATTCTCGCATCACACACAGGAGAGGGATTGTGAGACTCACGATTGCGTCATCACAACTGACCCTCATGGTTGACTCCTCAAAGACACGCAAGATCTCGCATAAGTCTGCCATCCATGCGGGAGCTGACTCTGAGGAACCCTTGGGTTTTGGAGATGGTACTCCATCAAGGGTCTCTGCTGCTCACACACTCTACTCAACATGTGGTGTGTCAAGTTCCAGCATGTGGGGACGTCGCACATCAGCCGGTGTTCTGGCAGATGCAGGCATTGCTGGAGGCTTCGGAGGCTAGCAGCGGCTACTGTAGACTTGCGAAAGTGGGCACACAAGTGCCGCACTTTCACTAGTAGCTCAGGTAAATTGGTAAATTGGTAAATTTT
This sequence comes from Leptodactylus fuscus, assembly GCF_031893055.1. Classification (NCBI taxonomy): domain Eukaryota; kingdom Metazoa; phylum Chordata; class Amphibia; order Anura; family Leptodactylidae; genus Leptodactylus; species Leptodactylus fuscus. Next base: position 138,565,453 of record NC_134269.1, on the reverse strand, counting down.
TAAAAACCGTTGCACCACTAAATTGAACACATGGGCCAGGCATGGAATGTGTTGGAGGTTGGCAAGCTCCAGAGCCACTACCAGGTTCTGGCCGTTATCACACGAACATGCCTGGGCCCAGGTGCAGCGGCGAAAACCATGTTGATGTCTCATCGAGAAGTAGTGATGGCTAGGGACGGCATAGCGAGGTGCCGCACTTGCCATCAGGTCACGGAAGGCCTGAGTTTCCACAAGCCGGAACAGCAACATCTCCTGGGCCAGGAGTTTGGAGATATGCGCGGTTAATGCTTGTGCATGGGGGTGAGTAGCGCTGTATTTTTGCCTGTGCTCAAAAGTCTGGGAGATGGTGGGTTGCTGTGAAGAGGCGCATGATGGTACAGGAGAAGGAGCTAAGGCAGGAGAAGGAGCTAAGGCAGGAGAAGGAGCTGAGGCAGGAAAAGGGGAGGATGAGGGAGAACTGTCCAAAGTGGCGGAGGCAGATGTGGAGGTTTCCTGGCTGCTGGTCTGGACTGCAGCGCCAGCACTGGCAACAGTGGGAGAGGCAGTGGCAGCAACACCGGACGACGATTGTCCTGCGTTTGCTCTCTGCAACTGAGCCCAGTGCTTGCCTTCCAAATGACGATGCATGGCAGTGGGCATAAGGTTGCTCTTTTCAGAGCCCCTACTCAGTTTGGAATTGCAGAGTATGCAAACCGCAGTATATTTGTCCGCCGCACATACATTAAAAAAATTCCACACCACCGAAAACCGTGACCTCGATGTGGGAGTTTTTCTAGGCTGGCTACAAGAGGGAACATTTGTGGCTGGCTTTGGTGAAGCAGCTGTCCTCTGCTTCTGGACATGCCTCTGCCTCTAGCCACCCTCTTTGGTGCTGCACTTCCCTCCACATCTACACTGCTCTCCCCGCTTGACATCCACCCTGTCCAGGTCGGGTCAGTGTCCTCGTCGTCCACCACCTCCTCTTCCAATTCCTCTGACGGCTCCTCTTCCTCTTACACACCTACGATGGCAACAGGCTGCCCTGATGGCAACTGTGTCTTGTCATCGTCATCACTGAGGGCCGATTGCTGGTCAACAACAACAACAGGGGATAGCGGATGCTCCAGTGTTTGTGCATCAGGACACAGCAACTCATCTATTACCTCTGGTGATTCAGGACGTGATGGGACAGAGAGAGGGACAGTGAATGGACCCAAAAACAGCTCCTGGGAGGTGGGAAAGGTGGGATTAGTTTGCTGGGAAGATTGGGCATGTTGTGAGGAAGGAGGACCAGACTGTTGGGTAGGAGGAGGAGTTGAGGTAGAGGCTGACTGGCTGGTGGAGAATGTGCTGGAAAGCATTGTGTGCCAGCCATTGTAACACCTCTTCCTGGTGTTTGGGCCTGGTTAGGGTTGTACCCTGCACCCTACTTAATGTGGCCATTAAGCCGGGGACTGTGGGGAAGCTCAATGCTTGCTGCCGCAGAGCAGTAGGCCCAGTAGACGCTGTTGAGCGCAACCTTGCTCCACATCTGCATTTCCACGCCCCCGTCCTCGTCCCCTTGCACTAGCCTTACGCATTTTTTGATGTATAATGCCCTTTTTATGGTCTATACACCCCTAATAAATGCTGGTTGGAATGTATATAGCAAGAAGTAACTGCTGTGGATTCCTGCTATTTTTTGGGGGGACACCCCTAATAAAAGCTGGTTTTCACATATATAGCAAGTAGTAACTGCTGTGGATTCCTGCTATTTTTTGGGGGGACACCCCTAATCAAAGCTGGTTTTCACGTATATAGCAAGTAGTAACTGCTGTGGATTCCTGCTATTTTTTGGGGGGACACCCCTAATAAAAGCTGTGTGTGTGTGTGTGTGTGTGTGTGTGTGTGTGTGTGTGTGTGTGTGTGTGTGTGTGTGTGTGCCTGTATGTAATGGACGTATTAGGATTGCTACACTATGACATTTTACTAAGAACTTTCTGTACTTCTTTGTTACTTTAGTGAGATTAATATATCGAAAATGTACTGCATGTATGGAAATCCCTCTAACATTAAGAAAAAAATAACTTGTCATCATCTTATAAAAAACATATTTGATTTTGTAATATTGTTGAAGTTTTATTCATATATTAAAAGCGGTATGTGTTAGGATTGTGAATTTTACTGTGGCCCCTTCAAGACCGCTGGGTCCGTTGAGAGAAATTCCTCCATAAGATATTGTACTTCAATCAATGTGCCTTTCCGGGTCTTTATAATCCTGTCCATCTCTTTAATCTCTGCTGGCTATATTAGGTATCTCCATAGTTTAGGCTGCTGTTCCTGCTTCCTGTTGGTTACTGACTACTGGCTTTGGATCTTTGGATTATTTCCTGGACCTCCTGCTTGGATAGTGATTCCCTGCTCCTTTTTGGCTCCCAACCTCTGGTTACGTTCTCGGTCTCCAGTTATTGTACCTTGCTACTGGCTCCTTGCTGACCTGTTTGTTGACTATTCTCCATGGTGAGTCCTGTGTAGATGTGGTGTGTGACTTCTGCTAGTGGTGTGCCAATTTTCAGTACATTTTTCTCTGGTGTCAATTCCAGCCAAAGAAGGATTCTCTAAGCACCGCCTTTAGGTGCTCTGGTGAAGGCATCTGAAGGCTGGTTTTGACTTGCTCTGGGTGAGGTGTATTTTGGTAACGGGTTTTTATCATTGAGAGTTGTCTGGCCTAGTCCTGCTGTCACTTTCTTGCATACTCTCTATTCTGTTACCTGTACTGTATCTGAACCAAAATGACAACTCTAAAACAAAATAATCTGCATTACAGGTAACACGGTAAGATGTTCTCTCTCTAAGGTTTTATTTACACACCCTTATGTCTATGAAACAGCCTTTTTAAAAACTAAGAGTCAATGTGTGTAATTGCCAGTCACAAACTGACTTGTTCTATATCTGTTATGAGAAACGCACAGACCAAAGAAAAATCAGATTGAGGGTTAGTTCACACAGAGTTAACGCGTGCGCATTCTGGCACGTATACACGTGTCAGAATGTGAGCGCTCAAAACAGATCACATTCATTTCAATTTTGCCGCAAAATTACGCGCGTTATATGCCCATAACGACACATTGAAATGAGATCTGTTTTGAGCGCTCACATTCTGACATGTGTATACGTGCCAGAATGCACGCGCGTTAACTCCGTGTGAACTAGCCCTGACTCTCAAGACACATCTACTAAGTGGTCTAAATGGACTAATACAAAATAGATGACACCTCAGCGTCAAAAACGGACAAACAGACATGAATTAAAAATGGTTGTAAAACTGTGCCAATCTTATTCATGAGCTGTGTCTACTATTGTAACTAAGCCTTAAAAGGATTCTATGCATTTTGTGATTTTATGATTTTATCTAAGCCTATGCTCAAGTAGCCTTTAGAAAGGCTATTGTAGGCATTAGAGATGAGCGAGTAGAATTCCATCGAATACCTCGCTCCCATAGAAATGCGTGTAGGCGGCCGAACACCAAGGGGTTAAGTGCAGTGAATATTCACTGCGCTTAACACCTTGGTGTTCGGCCGCTTACACTCATTCCTATGGGAGCGAGGTATTTGATCGAATACTACTTGCTCATCTCTAGTAGGCATACCTCATATTTGCATATTGTTGCAGCCATTTGCCAGAAAAATCCAGATTATTGTTATGTAATAATGTTACCCATCTTGCATCAACTTCTATCAAAATGGGGGTGGGGTGATGCAGGTCCTGCTGATGACATAGCTGTGCTCAGAGCTCAGGGGGAATGTCCCTTTGCTCTGAGAAGCCTACTTTTCACAATATAGTTCATGCCTCCATTTTGAAACATAAAAACATATGTCACAAAAGTATGCAAAAGGATGCCATGGAAAAGGCATCTGTTTGCTTTTGTTTGATATAGACTTCAAAAGTTTAAAAAACGCATTTGTCTCTGTTTTCTTGCAGGCGAGAAAAGCTTCGACTGCCACACTCAACTGTCTTGGAAAACAATGGACAGATGTATACATTTTTTTTTAGTTTTATTGAAGTCTATTTAAAAACAAATGCATCTGCTTGTACATGTTTTTTGGCATATACATTTTTTCAGAACAGAGACATGTACTGTATAATAAAGATATGATGTGAGTCTAATCTGTAAATTTATTCAGAGTTTTAATGGTGTTTCTGCAGTATTGAAGCTGTACAAAAACATTGCGGTTCTGAAACTGAACAAGCGCTTGTACTGATCATTTGCTGCTACTTGTCAATATATTTAGATTGCTAATAGGATAAGCCACATTAATATATGGCACATGTTGACCTAATAACTTGCGTTGCCAATGATGTTTAATAATGCTGTACTTAGTACAGACTCAGGTGTCAGGTGCTGCCCAAAGGTTCATTGCAGCAATGTGAGCGCCAACAAAACTATAAAATAACAAAAGAAGTAATATTTTACCAATTCCCTGGTCCTCCTATACCCACCCCTCCCCAATGGTCTCTGTTCATTTGGATCCAGCAATGGTGTGGAGATAAGACATGTGACCATGTTAATCACTGTATTCAGTTATACATTGGTGGTACTCCTACAGTCATGGCTGCGGTCAGTGATTCCAAAACTGCATTGTTTGTCCATAGCTCAATACCAGGAAATGAAACAACTTCTACATCAATGATGCAGTTATAGTCACAAACTGTATTTCATTCCTGTTATTGAGTTATGAACAGACTAGACAGTGACTAGTGACTTGTTCAGAAACTCTACCAGAGGGTGGATTAGTGCAAGTGATAGATACATATGTTCTGTTGACACGTCATCCATATAATCGGGTGTATAAACATACAAAATGACAGTCTACAATTACCATTAGGATCATGGGGTAATAGAGTCAGACAAACAGCATGAATCCCAAAAATATCAAAGGATTAGGTTAAACTTAAAACATAACTTTTAACAATGTATCTGAAAGCTGCACATTGATGTGGGTACAGACACAATAGTAAAAACAGAATCATCTTACCAGGTGTAGGAGTACAGGAGTAAATCAAGTGCCATTAAACTTATTCTGTCTGTTCCATTATTCTGTCTGTCCCTGCTTGGCCATGATATTAACCGGTTAAGGACCGCCGTACGTAAAATTACGGCCTGCGGTCCAGGTACCTAAAGACCGGACTATTGTAAAAATACGTCCTGTCTTTAGGTACCTATTTCGCGGGGGGATGGGTGCGGGGAGGACGCGGGTTAGGTGTTACTAACACCTAACCCCTTCCTCAATAACGTCCAGTCGGAACTGAGTCCGACTGGACGTTTTAACCCTTTCGATCGCGCCGTGAAACATCACGGCGCGATCGAAAGGCATCCGCCGACAATTGAATCAGATCGGCACCCCCCGCGGCGAGATCGGAGGGTGCCGATAGCAGTAAAAGGTAGTCTGGGGTCTGGCCAGTGACCCCAGACTGCCCGAAGCCCCCACATACCTGGTGATCCTGCCAGGACCTTCTGATGTCAGGCTGTGCGTCTACACAGCCTGACATCCTGCTACGGAATGCCATGTGGGACACCTGCAGGCTGTGTCTCACATGGCATTCTATATCAGCAAAGTATTGCTGATTGAAGTGTCCTAAATGGACACATGAAAAAGTAAAAAAAAATGTAAAAAAAATAAAATGAAGTGTATGAAAAAAATTAATAAAGTTATAAAGCCCAAAAATCCCTTTTTCTCAATAGAAAATGAATTATATAAAAAAAGAACTAAAAAGTAATAAAAACAATGCATATTTGGTATTGTCGCGTCCGTAACATTCTGTACAATAAAACTGAAATAATATTTAATGTACACGGCGAACGCCGGAAAAAAAAAACGGAAAAAACTCGCCGGAAGTAATGATTTTTCGCCATCTCACCATACAAAATATGCTATAAAAAGTGATCAAAAAGTCATATGCATCCGACAACAGTACCAATAAAAAGCGCAGGTTGTCCCGCAAAAAATAAGCCCTCAACCAACTCTGTCAACCGAAAAATAAAAATGTTACGCCTCTTAGAAGATGCGATGCAAAAAACATTGATTTATGTCCCCAAATGTGTTTTTCCTCTGCAGAACTAGTAACACATAAAAAAATACTATAAATGAGGTATCGCCGTAACCGTACCGACCCGCAGAATAAAGGGAACATGTTACTTATACTGTACGCTGCATGGCGCAAAATTAAAAAAGTAAAACTCAATGCCAGGATTGATTTTTTTTTTTTTAAATCCAGCAAAAAAGGGTTAATAAAATGTATTCAATAAGATGTAGACACCCAAAAATGGTGTCATTACGAAATGCATCTCATCCCGCAAAGAATAAGCCCTTATATGGCCGCGTCACCAGAAACATAAAGAAAATATAGCATCTCACAATGTGAAGACAAAAACCCTCAAAAATCGCCAAATTATTAGAACACAACTGGGTGCGTCATGTAGGGAATATATAAGCTGTGTGAGCGGATATCAGGGGACACCCCAGATTTACAGCTTATGAGGGAACAGACACCAGAAGTGACCCCTAAAGTGACCCCCAGAGTGACTCCCCCAATCATAGGAGCTACGGGGACATAGTAGGGAATTTGGTGTTTGCAATGTCCTCCGCACAGCTTATACATTCCCTCTTCGCCATCCGCTGTGCAGTCACGTCCGGGATACTAATACTCACTACACCCCCTGATAAATTCTTTGAGGGGTGCAGTTTTCAAAATGGGGTCACTCCTGGTACCCCATGGAATCCACTTTTCTGGTACCTTACAGGCTCTACAAACATGACATGGCGTCCAGATACCAAACATCTGAATCTGTGCTCCAAAAGCCGCATAGCGCTCCTTCCCTTCTGCACCCTGCTGTACGTCCAAACTGCAGTTTATGACACATGTATGACACATGTATGACACTGGTGTACCCCCGGATAACGGACATAATGTCATATGTGGGTATAAACTGATACTAGGGCACAGCCGGACACAGAAGGGAAGAAGGGTCATTTGGTTTTTGGAGCACAGACGGTTTGGTTTTTGGATGCCATGACACTTTTGTAGAGCTGAAACGCCAGTAATTTGGAATCCCCTGATAAATTACCTTATTTTGGAAACTACACCCCTGAAGGATTTATCCAGGGGTACAGACAGCATTTTTAACCCCCAAGTGTTGCTATAACTTTATATATATAACTATAACTGTAGTGGATTGTGAGAGGTGAAAATGACCATTTTTCCAGGAATACGTCCTTTCAGTGCCTAATATATTGTGCCCGACTTGTATCAGAGATGAACGCTCTAAAAGCTGTTGTGCCTGGGATACCCGTTTAACAGTTTTTGGAGTGTCTCTGCTGACATAAGTCGGGCACAACATGTTGCACACTGAAATGGCAAATCTGTAAAATTTTCATTTTTAACTTCTCTATCAGTTGCGATTTCATTTCTGGAAACTAAATAAATGCAACACTCAAGGGTTAAAAATTCTCGCTACACCACTTGATAAATCCCATCAGTGGGGTAGTGTCCAAAATAGGGTGACATGTCTGCGGATTCCACTTTATTGGCAATTCAGGGGCTTTGCAAAAGTGGCAAAAAAAACCAAACTGTGCTCCAAAAACCAAAATAGCGCTCCTTCCCTTCTGTCCCCGGTTGTGCCCAAACAGCCGATTCTACCCACATATGGCATTAAGTACATTATCCGGGGTACACCAGTGTCATACATGTGGGCATACACTGCTATTTGGGTACCCAGCAGGGTGCAGATGTGAAGGAGCAATATGTGCTTTTGGAGTGCAGATTTAGATTCTTCGTTTTTGGACACCACGTCACATTTGCAGAGACCCTAAAATTGCCCCTACAAAATGGGGTCACTTCTTGGTGAATTCCAGTTTACTGGAACCTCCAGGGCTCTGCAAAAACATCATGGCGCCCAGAGGGTCCCTCTAAATCTGTATCCCAAAAGCTAAAACGCACAGTGGTCCTTCCCTTCTGAGCCCTGCTGTGTGCCCAAGCAGCAGTTTACACCCACATATATAATTTTTTGACCCCCGGGATGGCCCACTTAATAGTTTTAGGAGTGTAGGTCTCTGACAACACAAAGTGGGTGCAACGTATTGGGCACCGAAATGGCATATTTTTAAAAATTTCAATTTTCATTTTGTACATTAATTTTTGGGAAGCATTTTAGGCTCAAAATGATAATACCCCTTGATACATTCCTTGACAGGTGTAGTTTCTAAAATGGGGTCACTTTTGAGGGGTTTCCATTGTATTGATACTTTAGGGGCTCTGCAAATGCGACATGGCACCTGAAAACTATTCCAGCAACATCTGCCCTCCAAAATCCAAATAGCGCTCTTTCCATTCTGAGCCCCAGCATGTACCCATACAGCAGATTTTGGCCACATATGGGGTATTGCCGTGTTCAGAAGAAATTGTGTAACAAACTGTGGGGGGCTTTTAATTCTTAAACTATTTGCAAAATTAAAACTATGGCGCTAAATGGACAATTTATTGGGAAAAAAAGTAATTTTTCATTTTCACGTCCCAATGTTAATAAAATCTGTGAAACACCTGTGAGGCCAAAATACTCACTCTACCCCTAGACAAATTCTATGAGGGGTGTAGTTTCCAAAATGGGGTCACTTATAGGGGGTTTCCACTGTATTGGTACTTTAGGGGCTCTGCAAATGCGACATGGGACCTGAAAAATATTCCAGCAAAATCTGCCCTCCAAAAGCCAAATAGCCCTCTTTCTATTCTGAGCCCCGCCATGTTTCCATACAGCAGATTATGACCACATATGGGGCATTTCTGTGTTCAGCAGAATTTGTGTAACGAACTTTATGGAGCTTTTTCTCCTTTATCCTCTTGTGAAAATTAAAAATTTGGGGCTAAATTGACAGTTTGTTGAAAAAAAAGTAATTTTTCATTTTCATGGCCCAATGTTAATAAAATCTGTGAAACAGCTGTAGGGTCAAAATGCTCACTCTACCCTTTAATATGTTCTGTGGGGGGTATAGTTTCCCAAATGGGGTCACTTTTAGGGGGTTTCCACTGTATTGGTACTCTAGGGGCTCTGCTAATGCGACATGGCACCTAAAAATTATTCCAGCAAAATCTGCCATCCAAAAGCCAAATAGCGCTCCTTCCATTCTGAGCCCCGCCATGTTCCCATACAGCAGATTATAGCCACATATGGGGTATTGCCGTGTTCAGGAGAAATTGTTTAACAAACTGTGGGGGGCTTTTACTCCTTTAACCCTTTGTGAAAATGAAAACTTTGGAGATAAAGTGACATTTTAGTAATTTTTCATTTACACATCCCAATGTTAGTAAAATCTGTGAAACAACTGTAGGGTCTAAATGCTGACTATACCCCTTGATGAATTCTGTGAGGGGTGTGGATTCTAAAATGGGGTCACTTTTGGGGGGTTTCCATTGTTTTGGTACTCTAGGGTCTCTGCAAATAAGGCATGGCGCTGAAAATTATTCCAGCAAAATCTGCTGTTCAAACACCCAGTGTCGCTCCTTCCCTTCCATGCACTGCCGTGTGCCCAAAAATCAGTTTACACCCACATGTGGGGTATTTCTGTGCACGGGAGAAATTGCACAATAAACTGTCAGATGCATTTTCTCCTTCAACCCTTTGTGAATGTGTTAATTTTGGGTCTAAATGAATGTATTAGTGAAAAAAAATGAAATGTCTAAATTTCACTGCCATATTATTTTTATTCTTATGAAATGCTTAAAGGGTTAACAAACATCCCAAATGCTGTTTTGAATAATTTGAGGGGTGCAGTTTTGAAAATGGGGTAATTTATGGGGGTTTCTATTATACAGGCCTTTATAATTACTTTCAGAACTGAAGTGGTCCCTAAAAAATTGGTTTGGAGAATTTTCTTGTAAATCTGGAAAATTGCTGTTACACTTGTAAGCCTTGTGACGTCCAAAATAAATTAAAATACAATCAAAAGATGATGCCAATATAAAGCAGAGATATGGGAGATAATATTTATTCATGTATTTGGATGGTATGACTATCCGCCTGAAAAGCAGAGAATTTCACATTTTGAAAATTGCAATTTTTTTCAAATTTCCATCAAATTTCCTAGTTTTTTTATAAATAAATGCAAAAATATTGATTAGTGTTTACCACTAACATGAAGTATAATGTGTTACGAGAAAACCATCTCAAATTCATTTGTGTAAGTTAAAGCGTCTCAAAGTTATTGCCATTTAAAGTGACACATGTCAGTTTTGAAAAAAGAGGCCTGGTCTTTAACATACTTTTGGGCCTGGTCCTTAACCGGTTAATGAAGCAGGCCTGATTTTGGTGTCCTCTATTGTACTGCATATGTCGAAGATCAACTAGCTGCAGAGAATTTGCAAAAAGTGGGTCAACAGATGCCACCAGCAGCTGGATACTCTTATCAAGTGCTAGTTCTTAGTACTCCTCATCAGCAAAGTAACTAAATATAACTACCTATGCGTACCAATATACTCATGTAACATATTATCTGTATATTACTAGATCATATATAGGTAATAATACACTGAGACTAGGACAATACACAATGCTTTCACGGTACTGAATACCAAAATAGATTTTTGATGCATATTTATGCCATAAATTACATTTCCATTTTAATTAGTGAGCAAGTTTTGTGTAATTTCCATGATAATTACCATAATTTACTTTCAGTCAACGTGAAGCAGTGACAAGTGCCAGCTGTGTTAACTTTATTGCATGAAGGCTGGCAATCCTTATTCAAAAAATTATTTTCTTGAGTCATTAACTATTGTTTAGCCAATGTGTAAACCCATACAATATTAAGGATTTGAATTAAGATCTAATTCAGTTTTGGAAAAACCCATTGTCAGGTTATTGTATTGTATCTTGTGCCAGAGATGCCATTGGTTTAAAAGTGAAATGGTAACATTATATAATATTATAAAACATAATATGTAAATTAAGTATTGCAATTTATTATGTACATTATATACAATTTCTATTTTTGTGAACAAACATGGCATGTTGTAAGCTTATGGGCCTCTAACTTAATTTGGAAGGGCTCACTTTAAGGGCCAGAAAAGTGAATTTTGGAAGATCTTACCACATCACACACATACACAATGACAGTTCAGGGTGGGTACTGTTGGATTTCCCATTGCCTATTCCATCTGTGGTTGTCGTGGGCAATGTGATTTAAAGGGGTGCTTGTTAATGTTTCTTTAACTTAAATTTGGGTTTCTGTCCATCCAATTGGGGAAGAAAGAAGTTTTCCAGGTATTTTCCCACTTTGATAGAGTTTTTTTGAGTGTAGAAAGTGTATAGTTGATAGGCTGTGATGGTGGGGTAAAACTGTGCTTGGACTTGTTAGATGCCCCCAGGCATGCTTGTCCCTGTTGCATTGCAGAGGCGTTGGCATAATTTGCTGAGGTGTCATAGTGGACTTGGTGACCCTCCTGAGTCGAATTGTGGGCTCCTCTGAAACGAAGCATTTTTCCCCATAGACTTTAATGGGGTTCGATATTCGTTCAAATAGTCGAATATTGAGCGGCTATTCGAAACGAATAATGAATATCGAATTGTTTCTGTTTGCTCATCTCTAATTACAAGTTATATGAACAATGTTTGCTATTGCCATTGATCCTGGTTATCAACTTATCAACTGCAGTAAAATTAGCTTTACCGAATAACATTAAAATATAGAGGAGCGTGTAGACTTCTATATTTGATATTTGGCCTTTCATTTCCAGAACATACTGTTAATCTCACTGTGCCCATCAACCAAATCTTGAAATGAACAACAGGCTTTTAGAGAAAGATTCCCTGTCTAGGTAATTTGCACAGCCCCATCTTGTTCTAAAGTCAAAAGAGAACATCATTATGAGTCTTAAGAACACCGCCAAGAATAATAGGAGTGTCTGTTATATTTATAGAGTTTTCCCTCAGACATCCTGCACTTTACAGCATTTGCTGCAATTAAATGTGATGAGTCTCAAAATAAAAATAAAATGTACATTCAGATATGAATATTTTACATGTTCAGGTCCATATTCCAGCTCACAATGTACAATATTTGAGCAGTTAGTTCTATTGTAGTAAGGGACAGGAGAAAAACAAATCCACAACACAATATGCTAACTGGTTAGAACCATGATACATTAGTTATATTCTCTAGTTAGCATAAAAGACTTAGAGCAGAGAAGTGTAAAGTTATCCATATATAACAAACCAAAAGAAAACCGATCAAAAGTTTTATCCATAAGGAAAACACACTCAGCTGCAGACAAATGCTGTAAATTCTTTAGGCATGGGGTACCCTTTTCCCAAATAAGATCACAGAAGATTAAAACTGATAAAATCCCAGAGAGGCATCTGTATTGATGCATTAGGAAGCACATATAGTATTTAGCACATAAAAATAATTTCATGTGTTCATGTGACCAAGTATACTAGGAGGGAGTTGGCACCGGATGGCCGGTCATCTAGTGTTGTAATTGGGAAACCAGGGTCATCATATTAAGTGAATGAAACTCTTGCACTAAAGCACTAACAAATATACCTAAGTATTTAAAGGTTGGGACTATCTGTAAATGCATAATCTCCACTTCTTCAATCTGAAGCTGTAGTACCACCAAGAGGAGGGCTGATTTTTTTTACCAATTGATCGGTTGGCCTTACAGACACCCAAGGTCAAAGATAAGGTTACCACCTGACTTAGAGATTGTGGCCAGTCACTAAGAAGCTGTAGCATGGTGCAAGCCTGTCACATTACTCTAGACAAGGAGGGCAATTCTAGGAGAAGGCTGTTCACCCTTACCCAAGCCCAAGAGGACACATAGAGGATGGAGATCCACTTGATAAATATAACTCTGAAGCCCAGATAGTGCAGCGGACAACATGTAAGGCCACTTCACACTGTCAAGCCTTTGCAGCTCCAGTGTACTGCCTTACAGAGGGGTTTCGCAATCATCATAAATCAGTTAGGCCTCCCGCTTTTAAAGCCACCCCAAAGGTTGTAAGGATACCCACTGAAATTACCCGCTCTCGGTTTACTGAATCTAAAACATTGATGAAATAACCCATGAGGAACCAGGGGGCAATGAGTACAGTGTAATATTTTCTGCATCGTTTATGAGTAGGGACTTACACTGCAATATGGATGCAGCAGGTATACTGTAGTGTACCATAATGACATATATACCAGCCCTTTGTGTCTATTCCAGATGTGTCACATTCAAATGGGATGAAGCGATGTAATAAAATATTAAGCAATCTGAAGTAGCTATGTGTGTCTCATGAAACTGCTAGCCCACCCATGGCCCCTCCAGAAGATGCGTGGTTTCAGAAGTCAGGCGGGTCTCCTGTAGGCACAATATTAATGGTTGAGGGGTTTAACTTAGTCTCTACAATTCTAATAGTTTAATCTTTATGATTTTGTATTAGCAATAGCAAGTATGAGATTCTACAGCAACAGACTAACCCGTCCAAAGGTCACTTAGATGTTATCAGCTTTTTCAAAAGCAGGCTTGTTTCATTTTGTAGAATCTGAACACGAAGAAACTTATTGAGTCATAAAAAAGGAGAATCTTGAAATTGGTGATTTTATAATCCTCCATGCTTCTTCTGCTGGAAGCAAGTGACAGCTAGCAACTTATATTTAGAGAAGGGTTAGCATAAAATGCTTCTTCTTTTTCTGGTGTATATAACCAGTATACTGTGTTGCAAAATGGAGTTTATTTTTAACATAGTCGATACATTTCATGGCTCTATACCTCTTCATCCATGCAATCTCTAAAACTGCTTCAGAAAGTGCAAAATAAAATATATATGATTTATATATTGTTGTACTATAATGAAAATACATTTGTCTATGATCACTAGATCACTTTCTTAAATCCTAAATAACTTGTTGGAAACCATGCCATAAAGCAAAGATACAAATAAAACAAAAAATATAAAAAAAATTGCAATAATCTTTTCAAAGAAAAATGCTTATTTTAGCAACATTTACCCTCCAAAACTGACATTCACTTTGAAATCTCTGCTGAATTTATCTTGGTCTCTTGGTCTTGGTATCAAATTACATGTACCCATAGACGGCTATGGAGAAGGAAAGGGGGAGGAGTAATAAAAGTAGAGACACAGACATACTCCTGTAGGTAATAGTGTGTGTATTGTTTTTTCCTGAGTCTCTTATTCATATCAATACTGTCCAGCACGTCTCTGTCTTATGCGACCTTGTGAGTAAGAGTTAAGAAACACAATTCCCTCTTTTCTCCATGTGTTGTCTAAGTAATGCATAATAGCAGATTATGATGGTCCATTTTACATTAGTCTTTAATAGAGATGAGCGAACAGTGTTCTATCGAACTCATGTTCGATCGGATATTAGGCTGTTCGGCATGTTCGAATCGAATCGAACACCGCGTGGTAAAGTGCGCCATTACTCGATTCCCCTCCCACCTTCCCTGGCGCCTTTTTTGCTCCAATAACAGCGCTGGGTAGGTGGGACAGGAACTACGACACCGGTGACGTTGAAAAAAGTAGGCAAAACCCATTGGCTGCCGAAAACATGTGACCTCTAATTTAAAAGAACAGCGACGCCCAGCTTCGCGTCATTCTGAGCTTGCAATTCACCGAGGACGGAGGTTTCCGTCCAGCTAGCTAGGGCTTAGATTCTGGGTAGGCAGGGACAGGCTAGGATAGGAAGGAGAAGACAACCAACAGCTCTTGTAAGAGCTAAATTGCAGGGAGAAGCTTGTCAGTGTAACGTGGCACTGACGGGCTCAATCGCCGCAACCCAGCTTTCCCAGGATCCTGAATGGAATACACTGTCAGTGTATTCCCGTATACCCGATATATACCCCGATACCCGTTCCAACGGTGTGCCCCCCCACCTTCACCCCAGAAATACCCTGCAAGTCCCCTAGCAATAGAATTGGGGCTATATACACCCACAATTTTTACTACTGGTATACAGTGCCATTGTCTGACTGGGAATTCAAAGAATATATTGGGAATACAAATACCCTCATTTCTTGCTACTGCCATATAGTGCCAGTTTCTGACTGGTAATTCAAAGAATATATTGGGGTTACGTGCACCCACAATTTTTACTACTGGTATACAGTGCCATTGTCTGACTGGGAATTCAAAGAGTATATTGGGAATACAAATACCCTCATTTCTTGCTACTGCCATATAGTGCCAGTTTCTGACTGGTAATTCAAAGAATATATTGGGGTTACGTGCACCCACAATTTTTACTACTGGTATACAGTGCCATTGTCTGACTGGGAATTCAAAGAGTATATTGGGAATACAAATACCCTCATTTCTTGCTACTGCCATATAGTGCCAGTGTCTGACTGGGAATTCAAAGAATATATTGGGGTTACGTGCACCCACAATTTTTACTACTGGTATACAGTGCCATTGTCTGACTGGGAATTCAAAGAGTATATTGGGAATACAAATACCCTCATTTCTTGCTACTGCCATATAGTGCCAGTTTCTGACTGGGAATTCAAAGAATATATTGGGGTTACGTGCACCCACAATTTTTACTACTGGTATACAGTGCCATTGTCTGACTGGGAATTCAAAGAGTATATTGGGAATACAAATACCCTCATTTCTTGCTACTGCCATATAGTGCCAGTTTCTGACTGGGAATTCAAAGAATATATTGGGGTTACGTGCACCCACAATTTTTACTACTGGTATACAGTGCCATTGTCTGACTGGGAATTCAAAGAGTATATTGGGAATACAAATACCCTCATTTCTTGCTACTGCCATATAGTGCCAGTGTCTGACTGGGAATTCAAAGAGTATATTGGGAATACAAATACCCTCATTTCTTGCTACTGCCATATAGTGCCAGTTTCTGACTGGGAATTCAAAGAATATATTGGGGTTACGTGCACCCACAATTTTTACTACTGGTATACAGTGCCATTGTCTGACTGGGAATTCAAAGAGTATATTGGGAATACAAATACCCTCATTTCTTGCTACTGCCATATAGTGCCAGTTTCTGACTGGGAATTCAAAGAATATATTGGGGTTACGTGCACCCACAATTTTTACTACTGGTATACAGTGCCATTGTCTGACTGGGAATTCAAAGAGTATATTGGGAATACAAATACCCTCATTTCTTGCTACTGCCATATAGTGCCAGTGTCTGACTGGGAATTCAAAGAATATATTGGGGTTACGTGCACCCACAATTTTTACTACTGGTATACAGTGCCATTGTCTGACTGGGAATTCAAAGAGTATATTGGGAATACAAATACCCTCATTTCTTGCTACTGCCATATAGTGCCAGTTTCTGACTGGGAATTCAAAGAATATATTGGGGTTACGTGCACCCACAATTTTTACTACTGGTATACAGTGCCATTGTCTGACTGGGAATTCAAAGAGTATATTGGGAATACAAATACCCTCATTTCTTGCTACTGCCATATAGTGCCAGTTTCTGACTGGGAATTCAAAGAATATATTGGGGTTACGTGCACCCACAATTTTTACTACTGGTATACAGTGCCATTGTCTGACTGGGAATTCAAAGAGTATATTGGGAATACAAATACCCTCATTTCTTGCTACTGCCATATAGTGCCAGTTTCTGACTGGGAATTCAAAGAATATATTGGGGTTACGTGCACCCACAATTTTTACTACTGGTATACAGTGCCAATTTCTAACTAGGAATTCAAAATGCGCAAGGCTCCCGGAAAGGGACGTGGACGAGGCCGTGGGCGAGGTCGGGGGAATGGTTCTGGGGAGCAAGGTAGCAGTGAAGCCACAGGGCGTCCCGTGCCTACTCCTGTGGGGCAGCAAGCATTGCGCCACTCCACAGTGCCAGGGTTGCTTGCCACATTAACTAAACTGCAGGGTACAAACCTTAGTAGGCCCGAGAACCAGGAACAGGTCTTGCAATGGCTGTCAGAGAACGCTTACAGCACATTGTCCAGCAGCCAGTCAGACTCTGCCTCCTCTCCTCCTATTACCCAACAGTCTTGTCTTCCTTCCTCCCAAAATTCCGAAGCTTTACAGAACAATAACCCAAACTGTCCCTGCTCCCCAGAGCTGTTCTCCGCTCCTTTCATTGTCCCTCAACCTGCCTCTCCACGTCACGATTCCACGAACCTAACAGAGGAGCATCTGTATCCAGATGCTCAAACACTAGAGTCTCCTCCATCTCCGTTCGATTTGGTGGTGGATGACCAGCAACCCACCCTCATCGACGATGATGTGACGCAGTTGCCGTCAGGGCATCCAGTTGACCGGCGCATTGTGCGGGAGGAGGAGATGAGACAGGAGTTGGAAGAGGAAGTGGTGGATGATGAGGACACTGACCCGACCTGGACAGGGGGGATGTCAAGCGGGGAAAGTAGTGTGGATGTTGAGGCAGGTGCAGCACCAAAAAGGGTAGCTAGAGGCAGAGGCAGAGGTCAGCAGCTTAGGCGAAGCCAGGCCACACCCGGAATCTCCCAAGATGTTCCAGTTCGTACCCAGCCCCGAAAAACTCCCACCTCGAGGGCACGTTTCTCGAAGGTGTGGAGTTTTTTCAAGGAATGCGCCGAGGACAGATATAGTGTTGTCTGCACAATTTGCCTCTCGAAATTGATTAGGGGCTCTGAGAAGAGCAACCTGTCCACCACTTCAATGCGCCGTCATTTGGAATCCAAGCACTGGAATCAGTGGCAGGCAGCAACGGCAGGACAAAGGCCGACTGCCGTTCACGCCACTGCCACTGCCTCTGCCTCTGCCACTGCCACTGCTGACTGTGCTGGCGATGCACTCCAGAGGACGAGCCAGGACACCACTTCATCTGCCTCCGCCACTTTGTTGACTTCTACCTCATCCTCCCCTGGTCCTGTCTTATCTCCTTCTCCTGCACCATCAAAGGCACCATCAGGCGTTTCTTTACAACAACCCACCATCTCTCAGACATTGGAGCGGCGGCAGAAATACACTGCTAACCACCCACACGCGCAAGCCTTGAACGCCAACATCGCTAAACTGCTGGCCCAGGAGATGTTGGCGTTCCGGCTTGTTGAAACTCCCGCCTTCCTGGACCTGATGGCAACTGCGGCACCTCGCTATGCCGTCCCTAGCCGTCACTACTTCTCCCGGTGTGCCGTCCCCGCCTTGCACCAGCACGTGTCACTCAACATCAGGCGGGCCCTTAGTTCCGCGCTTTGCACAAAGGTCCACTTGACCACCGACGCGTGGACAAGTGCATGCGGACAGGGACGCTACATTTCACTGACGGCACACTGGGTGAATGTAGTTGAGGCTGGGACTGCTTCCCAAACTGGCCCGGTGTACCTCGTCTCCCCGCCTAACATTCCTGGCAGGGACACGAGAAGAACACCCCCCTCCTCCTCCTCCTCTACCGCCTCCTCCTCCGCCACCGCCTCCTCCTCCGCCACCGCCTCCTCCTCCGCTGTTAGATTGACCCCAGCTACGAGTTGGAAACGTTGCAGCACTGGCGTTGGTAGACGTCAGCAGGCTGTGCTGAAGCTGATCAGCTTGGGGGACAGACAGCACACTGCCTCCGAGGTGAGGGATGCCCTCCTCGATGAGACGGCAATATGGTTTGAGCCGCTGCACCTGGGCCCAGGCATGGTCGTTTGTGATAACGGCCGGAACCTGGTAGCAGCTCTGGAGCTTGCCGGACTCCAACATGTTCCATGCCTGGCCCACGTCTTCAACCTAGTGGTGCAACGTTTCCTAAAGAGCTACCCCAATGTTCCAGAGCTACTGGTGAAAGTGCGGCGCATGTGCGCCCACTTTCGCAAGTCGACAGTAGCCGCTGCTAGCTTAAAATCTCTCCAGCAACGCCTGCATGTGCCACAACACCGGCTTTTGTGCGACGTCCCCACACGCTGGAACTCAACGTTTCAGATGTTGAATAGAGTGGTTGAGCAGCAGAGACCTTTGATGGAATACCAGCTACAAAACCCTAGGGTGCCACAAAGTCAGCTGCCTCAGTTTCACATCCATGAGTGGCCATGGATGAGAGACCTTTGTGACATCCTACGGGTCTTTGAGGAGTCCACAAGGAGGGTGAGCTCTGAGGATGCGATGGTGAGCCTTACAATCCCGCTCTTGTGTGTTCTGAGAGAATCCCTGATTGACATCAGGGATAACTCAGATCACACAGAGGAGTTAGGGATAGCATCCGATCCGTCACAGCTGGAGAGTAGGTCCACACATCTGTCCGCTTCACTGCGTTTAATGGAGGAGGAGGAGGAGGAGGAGGAGGAAGAAGAGTTGTCCGATGATGTGATGGTGATACAGGAGGCTTCCGGGCAACTTCGAATCGTCCCATTGTTGCAGCGCGGATGGGTAGACATGGAGGATGAGGAGGAAATGGAGATTGAACTTTCCGGTGGGGCCAGAGGAGTCATGCCAACTAACACTGTGGCAGACATGGCTGAGTTCATGTTGGGGTGCTTTACAACCGACAAGCGTATTGTCAAAATCATGGAGGACAACCAGTACTGGATCTTTGCTATCCTTGACCCCCGGTATAAAAACAACATCTCGTCTTTTATTCCGGTAGAGGGGAGGGCCAATCGCATCAATGCTTGCCACAGGCAATTGGTGCAGAATATGATGGAGATGTTTCCAGCATGTGACGTTGGCGGCAGGGAGGGCAGTTCCTCCAGTAGGCAACCAAGTTCTCACCGGTCCACACAAACGAGGGGCACACTGTCTAAGGTCTGGGACACCTTGATGGCACCCCCTCGCCAAAGTGCCGCCACGGAGGGTCCTAGTGTCACCAGGCGTGAGAAGTATAGGCGCATGTTGCGGGAATACCTTTCCGACCACAGCGCTGTCCTCTCCGACCCCTCTGCGCCCTACACGTATTGGGTGTCGAAGTTGGACCTGTGGCTTGAACTTGCCCTATATGCCTTGGAGGTGCTGTCCTGTCCTGCCGCCAGCGTCCTATCTGAGAGGGTGTTCAGTGCAGCCGGTGGCATCATCACTGACAAGCGCACCCGTCTGTCAGCTGAGAGTGCCGACCGGCTCACTTTGATAAAAATGAACCACCACTGGGTAGAGCCGTCATTTTTGTGCCCACCTGTGTAAAGCACCCCAACATGAAACTCCATGTCTGTACTCAACCTCTCCAATTCCTCCGCATCCTCATACTCATCCACCATAAGCGTTGCACAATTCTGCTAATACTAGGCTCCCTCCACCCTGATTTCCCCCAACTCTGCTGGTTAGAGGCTCCCTCCACCATGAATTTGCCCAAACTGGGCTGGTTAGAGGCTCCCTCCACCATTAATTGGTCCAAACTGGGCTAATTAGAGGCTCCCTCCACCATGAATTGGTCCAAACTGGGTTTTTTAGAGGCTCCCTCCACCATGAATTGGTCCAAACTGGGCTGGTTAGAGGCTCCCTCCACCATGAATTTCCCAAAACTTGGCTGTTTAGAGGCTCCCTCCACCATTAATTGGTCCAAACTGGGCTGGTTAGAGGCTCCCTCCACAATTAATTGGTCCAAACTGGGCTAATTAGAGGCTCCCTCCACCATGAATTGGTCCAAACTGGGTTTTTTAGAGGCTCCCTCCACCATGAATTTCCCAAAACTTGGCTGTTTAGAGGCTCCCTCCACCATGAATTGGTCCAAACTGGGTTTTTTAGAGGCTCCCTCCACCATGAATTTCCCAAAACTTGGCTGTTTAGAGGCTCCCTCCACCATGAATTGGTCCAAACTGGGGTTTTTAGAGGCTCCCTCCACCATGAATTTGCCCAAACTGGGCTGTTTAGAGGCTCCCTCCACCATGAATTTGCCCAAACTGGGCTGTTTAGAGGCTCCCTCCACCATGAATTGGTCCAAACTGGGCTGGTTAGAGGCTCCCTCCACCATGAATTTCCCAAAACTTGGCTGTTTAGAGGCTCCCTCCACCATTAATTGGTCCAAACTGGGCTGGTTAGAGGCTCCCTCCACAATTAATTGGTCCAAACTGGGCTAATTAGAGGCTCCCTCCACCATGAATTGGTCCAAACTGGGTTTTTTAGAGGCTCCCTCCACCATGAATTTCCCAAAACTTGGCTGTTTAGAGGCTCCCTCCACCATGAATTGGTCCAAACTGGGTTTTTTAGAGGCTCCCTCCACCATGAATTTCCCAAAACTTGGCTGTTTAGAGGCTCCCTCCACCATTAATTGGTCCAAACTGGGCTGGTTAGAGGCTCCCTCCACCATGAATTTGCCCAAACTGGGCTGTTTAGAGGCTCCCTCCACCATGAATTTGCCCAAACTGGGCTGTTTAGAGGCTCCCTCCACCATGAATTTGCCCAAACTGGGCTGTTTAGAGGCTCCCTCCACCATGAATTGGTCCAAACTGGGCTGGTTAGAGGCTCCCTCCACCATGAATTTCCCAAAACTTGGCTGTTTAGAGGCTCCCTCCACCATTAATTGGTCCAAACTGGGCTGGTTAGAGGCTCCCTCCACCATGAATTTGCCCAAACTGGGCTGTTTAGAGGCTCCCTCCACCATGAATTTGCCCAAACTGGGCTGTTTAGAGGCTCCCTCCACCATGAATTGGTCCAAACTGGGCTGGTTAGAGGCTCCCTCCACCATGAATTTCCCAAAACTTGGCTGTTTAGAGGCTCCCTCCACCATTAATTGGTCCAAACTGGGGTGGTTAGAGGCTCCCTCCACCATTAATTGGTCCAAACTGGGCTGGTTAGAGGCTCCCTCCACAATTAATTGGTCCAAACTGGGCTAATTAGAGGCTCCCTCCACCATGAATTGGTCCAAACTGGGTTTTTTAGAGGCTCCCTCCACCATGAATTTCCCAAAACTTGGCTGTTTAGAGGCTCCCTCCACCATGAATTGGTCCAAACTGGGCTGGTTAGAGGCTCCCTCCACCATTAATTGGTCCAAACTGGGCTGGTTAGAGGCTCCCTCCACCATGAATTGGTCCAAACTGGGTTTTTTAGAGGCTCCCTCCACCATTAATTGGTCCAAACTGGGCTGGTTAGAGGCTCCCTCCACCATGAATTTCCCAAAACTTGGCTGTTTAGAGGCTCCCTCCACCATTAATTGGTCCAAACTGGGCTGGTTAGAGGCTCCCTCCACCATTAATTGGTCCAAACTGGGCTGGTTAGAGGCTCCCTCCACCATTAATTGGTCCAAACTGGGCTGTTTAGAGGCTCCCTCCACCATTAATTGGTCCAAACTGGGCTGGTTAGAGGCTCCCTCCACCATGAATTTGCCCAAACTGGGCTGTTTAGAGGCTCCCTCCACCATGAATTGGTCCAAACTGGGCTGGTTAGAGGCTCCCTCCACCATGAATTGGTCCAAACTGGGCTGGTTAGAGGCTCCCTCCACCATTAATTGGTCCAAACTGGGCTGGTTAGAGGCTCCCTCCACCATGAATTGGTCCAAACTGGGTTTTTTAGAGGCTCCCTCCACCATTAATTGGTCCAAACTGGGCTGGTTAGAGGCTCCCTCCACCATGAATTTCCCAAAACTTGGCTGTTTAGAGGCTCCCTCCACCATTAATTGGTCCAAACTGGGCTGGTTAGAGGCTCCCTCCACCATTAATTGGTCCAAACTGGGCTGGTTAGAGGCTCCCTCCACCATTAATTGGTCCAAACTGGGCTGTTTAGAGGCTCCCTCCACCATTAATTGGTCCAAACTGGGCTGGTTAGAGGCTCCCTCCACCATGAATTTGCCCAAACTGGGCTGTTTAGAGGCTCCCTCCACCATGAATTGGTCCAAACTGGGCTGGTTAGAGGCTCCCTCCACCATGAATTTCCCAAAACTTGGCTGTTTAGAGGCTCCCTCCACCATTAATTGGTCCAAACTGGGCTGGTTAGAGGCTCCCTCCACCATGAATTTGCCCAAACTGGGCTGGTTAGAGGCTCCCTCCACCATGAATTGGTCCAAACTGGGTTTTTTAGAGGCTCCCTCCACCATGAATTGGTCCAAACTGGGGTTTTTAGAGGCTCCCTCCACCATGAATTTGCCCAAACTGGGGTGTTTAGAGGCTCCCTCCACCATGAATTTGCCCAAACTCTGCTGGTTAGAGGCTCAATCCACCCTGATTTTCAAAACAAATGTTGGTGCCAACCTCAACTTACTACAAGGGCCAAATTCACTGCTGGTGACAAGCTCTCCTCACTGCAAGTGCCAAATACACATGTTTCAAGGTGTTTTCCTACTGTCAGAGAGGTGGTATTGAGTGTGTAAAGTGTGTAGTTGTTAGGCTGTGATGTTGGGGTAATAGAGGGTCTTTGGTGTGTTAGATGCCCCCAGACATGCTTCCCCTGCTGTCCCAGTGTCATTCCAGAGGTGTTGGCATCATTTCCTGGGGTGTCATAGTGGACTTGGTGACCCTCCAGACACGGATTTGGGTTTCCCCCTTAACGAGTATCTGTTCCCCATAGACTATAATGGGGTTCGAAACCCGTTCGAACACACGAACATTGAGCGGCTGTTCGAATCGAATTTCGAACCTCGAACATTTTAGTGTTCGCTCATCTCTAGTCTTTAAGAAAAAAAATAAGACAGAAATTTTTAAATACTAGAGGAAAATAAATTCAAAATCGCCCAAAATATAAAAAAAATCATTTGTAAAATATGCGACAGTAAATAGAAAACAAAAAAAATAAGTGACACATTTGAATTGCCATATCCATGCTTAGAATATGATTACATGATTGGAATGAAACAGCGTGACAACCATTTTGAGTAACCAGGGTAACCAACTGCTATTATAACATACTGTAGCATTGGTGAAGGGCATGACAGATCACTCATTCCAGCTAAGCTTTAATCACATCTGTATAAGTGCACAACATGTATGCCGCTTCACCTCTTTATTACATGTCTGCCGCTTCACCTCTTTATTACATGTCTGCCGGTTCTCCTCTTTATCACATGTATGCCTGTTCTCCTCTTTATCACATGTATGCCGGTTCTCCTCTTTATCACATGTATGCCGGTTCTCCTCTTTATCACATGTATGCCGGTTCTCCTCTTTATCACATGTATGCCGGTTCTCCTCTTTATCACATGTATGCCGGTTCTCCTCTTTATCACATGTATGCCGGTTCTCCTCTTTATCACATGTATGCCTGTTCTCCTCTTTATCACATGTATGCCTGTTCTCCTCTTTATCACATGTATGCCTGTTCTCCTCTTTATCACATGTATGCCTGTTCTCCTCTTTATCACATGTATGCCTGTTCTCCTCTTTATCACATGTATGCCTGTTCTCCTCTTTATCACATGTATGCCTGTTCTCCTCTTTATCACATGTATGCCTGTTCTCCTCTTTATCACATGTATGCCGGTTCTCCTCTTTATCACATGTATGCCTGTTCTCCTCTTTATCTACATACTTAGATGTCCTTGATTTAATAAATGACCTTGTAACTAGAGCTTTTAATATATATTATAAAAGATAAGATATATTATTCCAAGGAGATGTATTGTAGCAAGACTCAATGATAGTAAAATTTCAGATTCTTCTGATATATAATACATTATTTTAGACAATATAATTGATGGTGTAAAAGTAATATGATTTCATTATCTTCTGTTCATATTTTATACAGTTTAATAATTTAATTTTATTGCTATATTCAAATAGTTTCCTTAATTAAAAATGTTTTTTTTTTTTTCCAGAACACCCCATCACTCTACCATAGGTGACACAGTGGGTCCACGATCTGATATCTGTTACTTACAGATTGGGGCAGTAGTCCCACTGTGACATAGGGCCTGCCTCACAGATGACTATGATGTTGGGAGCCTGGGTGCGCAGACACTTTAGTCTGGCAATACATTAGACATATAGTCTGTATTTCATGGACTGAATACATCTATGTGAAGCAGGCTTTAGACTAATCCTGAAGGACCTTTCTAGAACAACCAAAGTACTTTATTCATATTAGTAAAGATAATTTACTATAAAGTTCTTCTCTTTTTCACTGTTTGAGTGAGTGGGTAAGAAAGAGAAAGAGACAGTCTTGGAGCAGATTCTCCTTTACTCACTGTGAGACATGTATGGCAGCCAGCCATCATCTAAAAACTGAGTACAAGCTGTAAACTATAGATAGAAGGGAACTTCAGGATTTCTTGAATACTGTGCAGTAAAGCGATTTAATCAAACTAACCATTTACATTTAAGGAATACACAGCAGGCAATGCTTCAGCCTTAAGGGCTTTCTTCAGACTCTGTGTAATATAATAAGACAATGTGCTATTAGTAGATGTAATATACGTAACAGTCACAGAAACATCTATTCAAAGAATATAGTAGCTCAAGTGTTAATGTATTTGTCCCATTTGCGGGATTGATGTGACTGAACGGATGTGCATCAACTATGGAGAGATTTATCATTGCAACAAAAGGAAACTCAACAAAATGGATATTATCTGTCAAAACAACATGTCATTATATATAGAAAACAAGTGATATCTGGACAAGCAGTACCTAAGGGTTGTAGTATTACAACATAAATAGCTGAGAGAGAAAGGGAAAGAGAGAATTGCAATTCGGGTGGGTACTCATCATGTATACCATAGTACAGTAACAAGCAGGATTCTGAACAACCAAAGAAATACAATTAGCAATTGGATGGTGGAAGAACATTTAACATCCAAACTCTCTCTCTCTCTTTTCAGATCTGCTAAGGATTACATGGACTCCCCCCCCCCCCCCTCCGTGCGTCTTTCTCTCTTTTTCACTTTTTTCTCTCTCTTCTCTTTTTCTCTCTTTGTACCTTTCTTTCTCCTGGGTTTACTCTCCCGAAATAAAGTCTTCATCTGTTTTTACATGCCTCTATTATACTACATATCTAGTTTCTATCTATAAATGCAGTCCTTATTGGGATTGATATATAGGCCTTCATTAATTCCTGTTATAATCTGCCCCTTTTACAAACACTCATTCTAATAATATAATTTTATTATCCCCATTCATTCCTATGGACAGTGCCCCACTTCTGTCCATCTATAGTTGCACTCTTTCCCAACATTATAGAAATCCTATTAGCTTCATTTAGGTCTATGCACGATGGCCGACTCACTTCCATTTACAGCCACACTTCTGCCCCAGCATGTAGTGGAAGTGGGCAGCGATCTGGAGTTGGCGAGACTTCTATTGGCTGATACTGTAAATAGGATCTTTGCACTCCCTGTGATAGTGCCCTAATAGCGGTGAGGTGAGATCTATAGACTGTAATATTCTACATAACTTATTTCACCTATAGATTCTCCTTGTAATACATCTGTTTTTGCATATTTAAGCATTACATTCTGCTCACTAATACTAAACTTGTGGGCAGATTATTACAATAGAGTTCTATGAACTGACAACTCCTTAGGGACTATCTCTGCATGTGACAGGTTATAATATTCAGGACAGGATAAGGACATTTATAGATGGCATGGGCATCTATCTGTTTTAACTGTATTGGGCATAGTAGGCATTATAATATGCACTAGGGTCTACCACTCATAGTACCGGTTTACAACAACTGCACTGTCTATAGTCGTATGGAGGACAATATGTTGCCATTGACATTTGTGTTAGAGACCTTCAGACACATGTAAAGATCTTAATTCATTAACACAGCATTTAGTAATTACTAGATATGAGCGAACAGTAAAATGGTCAAGGTTCGATATTCGTTTCGAGTAGCCCCTCAATATTCAACTACTCGAATCGAATATCAAACCCTATTATAGTCTATGGGGGGGAAAATGCTCGTTTTAGGGGTAGGCAACATTCGATCAAATTATACTTACCAAGTCCACAAGTGAGGGTCGGGCTGGATCCTCCGAGAAGTCTTCTCCTTGCAGCGTCCCCGCGGCATCTTCCAGCTCTGAATTCACTCTGCCAGGCATCGGGCCTGGGCAGAGCCGACTGCGCATGCCTGCACTACAAGCGGACATGCGCAGTCGGCTCTGCCCAGGCCCGATGCCTGACAGAGTGAATGAAAAGCCGGAAGACGCCGCGGAGAAGCTGCATGGAGAAGACTTCTAAAGGTAGGAGAAGAACCAGCGTTGATTGGCCGACTGTATAGCATTTGGCCAATCAATGCTGGTTCTGCATTGAACTTTTCCATTCGAATAGCGAGTGGTACTCGATCGAGTATGAGTATTTCTAATACCGTAGTATTCGATCGAATACCTACTCGATTGAGTACTACTGACTCATCTCTAGTAATTACATTAAAGGATTGATGTTTATTTATCTTGATTTCAAAATTTATCAATACTAGAAATAGGCAAAACTCTGTTTTGTGTTTGGATTCGGTGGCTCAGGTCCTTGGTTGTTTTCGGAACGAAACACAGCTGAAGTTATGTCAAAGTGAATGTGACATATATGTCTATGTAAAAACAAATGGTAAGAAACAAACTCAGAGGTTAACCATAGACTGCACTGACACTTGATTTTTTTTACACATTTAACATTTAAAACAAAAATTACCCATTTACTAGGGAATTAGGGCTACCTGTGTGTTTTGTTTTTTTTTAGACAAACATGGTTGTTATATTGTAAAAAGCAATGGTTTTGTAGAAAAATTAGTCTGTTTTGATGGCTTGTAAGAGCTACAGGAGCTTATTTTTATTTGGGAGACAAATTTGTGGCTTGAAAAGTGATGAAAAATTGTTTTTTCAAAAATAAGTGTGCTATAGTGGTTTGTGATGGTGACCAGAACACAGGACACGTCTGCCTGAGTGGTTGTAGCTGTGGTAACGTTTGGCAGTGCAGCGGGGCATAATATGATTGACCAGGCTACAGGACATGTCAGCCTGAGTGGTGACAGTGGTGTCAGGCATCAGGCAACTGTGACAACAGTGGCATAACTAAAGTCTTCTAGGCCTGGGTACAAATTTTTGTCCGGGGCTCCCTCCCTAGAGTGAATTCTTGATAGTGGTGGAGACGGGTGCTGCAGCGATAACTCTTATTCCTGAAAGGGATACAGCTTTATTATCCACAACTGCAGTTATCAAGCACTGGCATGTAAACACTACTGGGACAGTATTATGTGTTCCACAGCAGTCCCCACAAAGCATTATGCGCTCCACAGTGGCTCCTCCACATAGAATTATGCACTCAACAGCGGCCCCCACACAGCATTATGCGCTCCACAGTGGCCCCCACAGAGTATTATGAGCTCCCAAGAGCCCCTCTCCTAGAGATGGCACTATTATTACACTTTGGGGTCTCCTCAGACCCCAGAGTATAATAAGTAGAGGCCCGGGGGAAGTGATTAAAAATAACAAACACTTATACTTACCTTACCTGTGTATTCTTGCTCCTCTTCTGTCTTGAGACTGAGGTCCTGCGCTCCATACATCACTGCTGGGGCCTGTGATTGGGCCTCAGTGGTCACATGGAGCGTGATGATGTCCATGGGGGTCAGAGTTATCTGCTGGACTATAGGTACAAATAGGGAGGACTGTACCTGCGGGTGCAGCCAGTGGGTGTTCGTTGCCTGCTATTGGCACTACGAGCTGAGAAATTTTTGTTTTATCATCTTCCAGATACTGTACTTGGCCTGGTTGCTGATTTTATTCCTCCAGAAGAGAGGAGGAGCGCTGCCTGAGTAAGGTGGACTGGGAGCGGGTAGAGGCCACCTGGGTACATGGGTGATTTGCAGCTGCAGTGCTCCCCCTAAGCTCTTTGACAAGCTTGGTATACATCACTGCCATTCAGTACTCATCCTTCTGCCTGATACTAGAAATATACTTGTGTTTACGCAGCAGAGCATTTAGCCCGCCATGCTTGCCATGGCTGGTGTTGGTGGCCAGCGTGGTCGTCATAATCATCATTATCATCATCTTCTTCTTGAAACAGATAAGCCTCAGCCTCCTCCCCTGGTTGTGCTTGTGACATATCAAGAGCCCCTTCTACATCCAAGTGAGTGTTTCCTCTTCTTCCTCTTACAGTCTAGGAGTCCCAATACCTCCACCATAATGACCCTGACCAGGATCCTCATTCTTCTCCATCAACACAGGGTGATGATGTTGACTAATGGGTGGAAACTGTTTCTCTTCCTCCAACCCTCGTTTCCTGTAAAATATACAGTAGAGGGATCACATCACTGATGCTGCAATCATTCCTATTGCCAAATTTTCTGACTTCTTCCTCTGATGCATGCATCTGTTTGGATATCAATGCTGGATATCAGTGTTGGATACACCTGGAGTAATGCTGGGTACACGTGGAGTGACTGTGTGTATGGCAATTGGAATATGAGTGAAAGACTTGCAGGTTTGTAGTGGCTAATACAGGTCATTGTTTTGGGAATACTGTATCTCAGGAACGGTATGTCAGAGAGAGTTGAGGCCCGGTTTAAAATCTTCCCGGACACCTGATGTATCTGTGGTCAAATTTGGTGAAGATTGGTCCAGTGGTTTGGTCACGCATAAAGGACAGACAGACAGAAACTCATTTTTTTATATATACAGAGATAATCCTATGCGGCTGAAATACTGTATTACGTAATACTAAACAAATTCTTGAAAACAGCTCCTGAGCATAGCCACACTCTGTCTGTATTAGGTGAACCAGCTCCACCTTGGCCAAAATTAGTTTTCTGCATGTTGATTGTGTTCAGCAAATCTTATTTTTTCAAACATATGGCAAATGGGAAGACGTCATGACCTACAAGGGGAGAGAAGGCCCCATACAAAAATTTTCTGAGGACCTATAAGCCATATAACCCTATCTTACCAGTATGATTCAGCCACAGAATCTTCCTTTACGGTTTGTAAAAAGATTTGGAATGGATATATTTATGATCTGACTGCCATAGTTAATAAGAGCATTATAATGCGCATTAAATCCTATCCTATTTGAGAAAACCAACATATTCATTAAATCACTAATGGGTTGAATGTGTATAGTCCGAGAGCTGGACATTTATGCTAGATTTCTATGGTGTGTGTTAGACTGTGAACATGGATTAATGTTTTCAAATAAAACATGATTATTAGTTATTATAGAGCCACATAATGGAACTCTGATGACTAAGGCTTTTTGGCAGTGCTAGTAAGCGGAATATTACGTTTCTCATTTATCACAGCATCTCACTTTGTAAATCAAACAATGGTACATTAACAATCCAATAGCACAGGATTTTGCTTAACCAAAAAATACATTATACTCCTTGAATTAAACTTTTATCATGCTGCCTGAGAATAACATGTTATCTATAATCACTTTTATTAAAAGGGATGAAAAAAAAAGAATACAAAATTATCAACACAGAGTTATATTAGTAGGATTCAACATATTCCAATAATTATGTAAGTAAACGTAGAGTTGAACGTAGGACTATAAGCCTTGGCAGTCAAAATACTAGTAGAAAACTAGATACCGTCATAACAAAAATCAAACGCAGAAATCGATTAGTGAAGTATAACATAGTCCACTACTAATAGACTAAAATGAATACCTATCTTTTAACACATCATCTTCTCATCAAATCTTCTTTGTTTAATGTATCAACTAGTTAGATCTCATTATTTTTATCTGCCATGACTTAATTCCTTCAATAGGGCTGTAGAGAGGGCAACCTAATTTTGACATGGTTACTAGCATATAAGCCTTGTAGTGGATTCAAAATCCTCTCTTTATTTACTCTTCTTCCTTACGGTCCTTCTGAATTACCTCTTTCTAACCCTCCCTCCATTCCTTGTGCTTAAAGAAGATGTAAATATAAGCAGAGATGAGCAAATGTGTTTTGTTTGTTTTTTTAATGTGGCAAGTTTTATATAATCGGACTATACTTACAGTGGGGCAAAAAAGTATTTAGTCAGTCACCAATAGTGCAAGTTCCACCACTTAAAAAGATGAGAGGCGTCTGTAATTTACATCATAGGTAGACCTCAACTATGAGAGACAAAATGAGAAAACAAATCCAGAAAATCACATTGTCTGATTTTGTAAGAATTTATTTGTAAATTATGGTGGAAAATAAGTATTTGGTCACCTACAAACAATCAAGATTTCTGGCTCTCACAGACCTGTAACTTCTTCTTTAAGAGTCTCCTCTTTCCTCCACTCATTACCTGTAGTAATGGCACCTGTTTAAACTTGTTATCAGTATAAAAAGACACCTGTGCACACCCTCAAACAGTCAGACTCCAAACTCCACTATGGTGAAGACCAAAGAGCTGTCAAAGGACACCAGAAACAAAATTGTAGCCCTGCACCAGGCTGGGAAGACTGAATCTGCAATAGGCAACCAGCTTGGATTGAAGAAATCAACTGTGGGAGCAATAATTAGAAAATGGAAGACCACTGATAATCTCCCTCGATCTGGGGCTCCACGCAAAATCTCACCCCGTGGGGTCAAAATGATCACAAGAACGGTGAGCAAAAATCCCAGAACCACGCAGGGGGACCTAGTGAATGAACTGCAGAGAGCTGGGACCAATGTTTACAAAGCCTACCATCAGTAACACACTACGCCGCCAGGGACTCAGATTCTGCAGTGCCAGACGTGTCCCACTGCTTAAGCCAGTACATGTCTGGGCCCGTCTGAAGTTTGCTAGAGAGCATTTGGATGATCCAGAAGAGTATTGGGAGAATGTCCTATGGTCTGATGAAACCAAACTGGAACTGTTTGGTAGAAACACAACTTTTCGTGTTTGGAGGAAAAAGAATACTGAGTTGCATCCATCAAACACCATACCTACTGTAAAGCATGGTGGTGGAAACATCATGCTTTGGGGCTGTTTCTCTGCAAAGGGGCCAGGACGACTGATCCGGGTACATGAAAGAATGAATGGGGCCATGTATCGTGAGATTTTGAGTGCAAACCTCCTTCCATCAGCAAGGGCATTGAAGATGAAACGTGGCTGGGTCTTTCAACATGACAATGATCCAAAGCACACCGCCAGGGCAACGAAGGAGTGGCTTTGTAAGAAGCATTTCAAGGTCCTGGAGTGGCCTAGCCAGTCTGCAGATCTCAACCCTATAGAAAACCTTTGGAGGGAGTTGAAAGTCCGTGTTGCCAAGCGACAGCCCCAAAACATCACTGCTCTAGAGGAGATCTGCATGGAGGAATGGGCCAACATACCAACAACAGTGTGTGCCAACCTTGTGAAGACTTACAGAAAACGTTTGACCTCTGTCATTGCCAACAAAGGATATATAACAAAGTATTGAGATGAAATTTTGTTACTGACCAAATACTTATTTTCCACCATAATTTGCAAATAAATTCTTACAAAATCAGACAATGTGATTTTCTGGATTTGTTTTCTCATTTTGTCTCTCATAGTTGAGGTCTACCTATGATGTAAATTACAGACGCCTCTCATCTTTTTAAGTGGTGGAACTTGCACTATTGGTGACTGACTAAATACTTTTTTGCCCCACTGTATATATCTATATCCTACTAATATTATAAAGAAAGTTTGTGTGTTTGGATGTTTGTTTGTTCCACTATCACAGCCAAACAGCAGAAGGGATTGGGCTCAAATTTTGCACACACCGACATAATTGTCAGGAAGGAAAGATAGGCTACTTTGCTAGCCTGCCACACCGCCAACAAGCCCATCGCGACCGGCGAAACCGAACCCCTGCTCCGCGGCAGGACCCAAGATGACGTCATCCTGGCTTTGGCAGCAGAGCTCCAACGCCAGGCGGAGGGCGGGCCTGTGGAGCAGTGGCATGTTCCGATAGGCCTGCACCAGGTGGAGGGCGGGGCCATGTCAGTTTTGCAAGCCGGCCAACATGGCGGATGCTCGCTGCAGCGGCGTGCCGCAGCCAAGCCGCCTGGCTCTGTAGGGCCCACCGACAACATCAACGGAAGCAAGTCTTAGGCACAGCATGAAGCTACACAGAAACGCAGAGAAAATCTGCAGGGTCCACGCCAGCGCTCGCCGGCTGGGTAACTACCCCTTCAGTCTCCACAGTCCCGGGACGGCAGCCCACAGATCAGGGTGTACAGGGGGCCAGGGCAGCACTGCGGGACTCACAGCTCTGGGCAAACTTGTGCAGGGGCCCTGGCCAGCGACGAGTGACACTAGAATTTAGCATTGGGGGCCATCAAACAATCCATTACAGGGCCAAGGGTGTCCATGGGAGGATGGTGCGTGGCCATGTATGTACTGGGGCATGTATGTATGGTGGCCCACACTTTAGGTTCTAGAAGGAGGGTGCCCGATCCCGCAACACAATGAAAACCAGGACAGTAGGCTGTCCAAGGGATTACTGGGGCATGCATGTATGGTGGCGCGAGGGAGGGGGCCCCAGAGTTCGGTTCAGGGGTTCATGGGAGGAGGGAGGGAGAGTACTCCGGTGCCCATGGTAGATGCAGGGAGAAAGGGCAGAAGGGGGGCAAAAATGTACGCAGGGGCAAGGGAGATCCGCCTTTGCACACAGCGGATATTCGCCTGCCCCAATACAGCCGCCATCGCCGACAACCCGTGGACGAAGTCGCAGGCACCTATACACAGTGTTGGACAAAAGTATTGGCACCCCTGCAATTCCGTCAGATAATACTCATTTTCTTCCAGAAAATGATTGCAATCACAAATTCTTTGGTATTGGTATTTGGTATTATTATCTTCATTTAATTTGTTTTCAATGGAAAACCACAAAAAGAATTGTCAAAAAGCCAAATTGGATATAATTCCACACCAAACATAAAAAAGGGGGTGGACAAAAGTATTGGAACTGTTTGAAAAATCATGTGATGCTTCTCTAATTTGTATAATTAACAGCACCTGTTACTTACCTGAGGCACCTAACAGGTGGTGGCAATATCTAAATCACACTTGCAGCCAGTTGAAATGGATTAAAGTTGATTCAACCTCTGTCCTGTGTCCTTCTGTGTACCACATTGAGCATGGAGAAAACAAAGAAGACCAAAGAACTGTCTGAGGACTTGAGAAGCAAAATTGTGAGGAAGCATGAGCAATCTCAAGGCTACAAGTCCATCTCCAAAGACCTGAATGTTACTGTGTCTACCGTGCGCAGTATCATCAAGAAGTTTAAAGCCCATGGCACTGTGGCTAACCTCCCTAGATGTGGATGGAAAAAAAAAATTGACGAGAGATTTCACGTAAGATTGTGCGGATGGTGGATAAAGAACCTCAACTAACATCCAAACAAGTTCAAGCTGCCCTGCAGTCCGAGGGTACAACAGTATCAACCTGTACTATCCGTCGGCGTCTGAATGAAAAGGGACTGTATGGTAGGATACCCAGGAAGACCCCACTTCTTACCCAGAGGCATAAAAAAGCCAGGCTGGAGTTTGCCAAAACTTACCTGAGAAAGCCAAAAACATTTTGGAAGAATGTTCTCTGGTCAGATGAGACAAAAGTAGAGCTTTGTGGGAAAAGGCATCAACATAGAGTTTACAGGGAAAAAAAGAGGCCTTTAAAGAAAAGAACACGGTCCCTACAGTCAAACATGGCGGAGGTTCCCTGATGTTTTGAGGTTGCTTTGCTGCCTCTGGCACTGGACTGCTTGACCGTGTGAATGGCATTATGAAGTCTGAAGACTACCAAATTTTGTCGCATAATGTAGGGCCCAGTGTGAGAAAGCTGGGTCTCCCTCAGAGGTCATGGGTCTTCCAGCAGGACAATGACCCAAAACACACTTCAAAAAGCACTAGAAAATGGATTGAGAAAAAGCACTGGAGACTTCTAAAGTGTCCAGCAATGAGTCCAGACCTGAATCCCATAGTACACCTGTTGAGAGATCTCTTGATGGCAGTTTGGAGAAGGCACCCTTCACATCTCAGGGACCTGGAGCAGTTTGCCAAAGAAGAATGGTCTACAATTCCAGCAGAGCATTGTAAGAAACTCATTGATGGTTACCGGAAGCGGTTGTTCGCAGTTATTTTGTCTAAAGGTTGTGCTACCAAGTATTAGGCTGAGGGTGCCAATACCTTTGTCCGGACCATTTTTGGAGTTTTGTGTAAAATGATCAATGATTTGACTCTTTTTTTTTTCATTCTCTTTTGTGTTTTTTCATTGCAAGCAAAATAAATGAAGATATTAATATCAAAGAGTTTGTGCTTGCCATCATTTTCTGGAGGAAAATGAGTATTATCTGACAGAATTGCAGGGGTGCCAATACTTTTGGCCAACACTGTATTCCTTTGCTTAGCTCTCTATACTGATGATTCATGGATAATTCGTAATCATTATTCACTTGCAACATAGACATCATATATATTTTTCACATCATAATGTGCAGTTGCCATTTTGCTGTACTATAACAAGGTGGATCTCTATGTTTTGATATGAACAATTTCTCAAGATGTTTCTAGATTAATTCATATCATGTATATTGTACAGACCACAAGCCGAACATAAGAAAATAAATGACATGGTTAAATGCTGCTTGTTCCTTTTGTTCAGGCCAATAAATGGTAGCAGTTAAAAATAGAATGCTATGTTCTTGAGTATAAAAGGAAGGGTTAAAAGAGCTTTCATACAAGAAGCATTGGTCTACTGATTAGTGCCATGGCAACACAGCAGCCGCAGCTTCCAGTTTCACAGTGTTTATCTGCTATGATAAGTAGCAGAAATGCTATGCTGAAAACCCCATATTGTTCTTTACGACCTGAATCTCTGACCTTTATAAACTCAATATATTTTCAAAAATAGCTCCTCAAACAATTTGCATGTATGAGATATCATTGCTATAAATATCTTCTAAATTGATAAAAGGGAACAGATGATAATGTGCCTTTTGTTTTCTATGAGATTTTAGTTTTGGAGAATTTTTCATTTTGCATTCTTTAGTCATGATATAACAAAAGAAAATCATATTTGTTTGTTGATAAATCTCCTGCTCACAAATGCAATATCCAAAGAGGAAGTATCTGCTTATATAATATACTTTAGGAGATTTTTCTGTCTTTCCATTCTACTGGTCTGTTGGAGAAGCATTTTTGGGCACACAAGGTCACATCTTAAGCTGTCACTTTCCCACTAAGGGCGGGGTCACATCAGTGCACGATCTCCGCTTTGTGGGTTTCCGTCTTCTGCCAACAGGACATGGAAACCCGGCATTCAGTGTCTGGCCATGAGTGCCCATGAGTGTCTTCTGGTCTCCGCGGCGAAACAGTTTTTTTTTTTTTTTAACAAAGTCAAACATGTGTCCAGTTAAAAAAAAACGGTTTCGCCGCGGAGACCAGAAAAGGCTCACGGGCGGATAATTTGCAAACCCATTCAAATGATTGGGTTTGAAAACTGCCTGACGGTTTCCGTCTCCTGTCCAGTTTCTCAGGCAGGAAATGGCAGGCTGTTCGAGATGTTCAATTCCAGTCGAACACCAGGTGGCAGTCTCGCTAAAAATTTGATTCCCCTCCCACCTTCCCTGGCGCTTTTTTTGCACCAATAACTGTGCAGGGGAGGTGGGACAGGAACTACGACAATGTAGGCACTGAAAAAAATCGAAAAAGTAATTGGCTGGCTAATTCAGGTGACCTCCAATTTAGACGAACAGTGGATTTAATATCCGGTTCATATAAGACTGTGAACTATGTGACTGTGAGACAGGGATAGATGTACAGGCAGGGTTAGCTAGGGATTACCTTTACTTAAGTGGGAATGTCACTCATCCAGCTCTTTGGGGCTCTATCTGGTCGGGATTCCTGTCAGCTTGCGATATGCACAAGCTGACTTTTTCCCATAGGAATGCATTGTCCAACATTGATTGGCCGAATGCCATACAGAGTACAGCATTCGGCCAATCAACGCTGGTTCTGCCGGAGGAGGCGGAGTCTAAGATCGGTCCACAGCAGTCTCCATTCTGGTCTGAAATTAGATTCTGCCTCCTCACAGATGAGCCTCTGGCAGAACCAGCATTGATTGGCCGAATGCTGTACTTTGTATGGCGTTCGGCCAATCAACGCTGGTCAATGCATTCCTATGGGAAAAAGTCAGCTCCCACATATCGCAAGCTAACAGGGATCCAGACGTAATACAGTGACTTGGGCATGTTAGATGCCCCCAGACATGCTTCCCCTGCTGTCCCAGTTGCATTCCAGGGTGTTGGCATCATTTCCTGAGGTGTCATAGTGGACTTGGTGACCCTCCTGAGTCGAATAGTGGTTCCCCCTAAACGAGTATTTATTCCCCATAGACTATAACGGGGTTCGATGTTTGATCGAACAGTCGAGTATTGAGCGGCTACTCGAATCAAACTATGAACATTTCACTGGTCGCTCATCTCTAGTTGTGATGACAACAATCATTATAAAATGAGACAGTGGCCTCTCAGAGTTGAGCTCACAGTTGGTCAGTATAATGTACAACACAAATCACTGGTCAATCCACTTCAAGTTTATCTTCCATCACTTCACATTAAACTTGGTTTAATGAAAAATGTTGTAATTGCACTTGATCGTGATGGAAATGGTTTCCAGTATTAGAAGAAGTTTAGCGCACTGAAAACTGAGGCTAAAA
Organism: Leptodactylus fuscus; assembly: GCF_031893055.1. Taxonomy (NCBI): domain Eukaryota; kingdom Metazoa; phylum Chordata; class Amphibia; order Anura; family Leptodactylidae; genus Leptodactylus; species Leptodactylus fuscus. The sequence continues at coordinate 138,528,011 of NC_134269.1, read as the reverse complement.
TAAAGGGCAGAATTTATTAGCCCCGAAATCAACAAACTTATGCAATGACACATTCAGAACAAAACTCAACCCTCTGGAACTTGCAGCTTGGGATAATATTTGTGCTATTAGTGCAGAACTTCCTTGGGAACAGACGACCTACAAACTCTGCTGAATTAGTAGACAACATACAGTATATGAACAACTTGGCTGCCGAATGTCACTGAAAATGCATTTCTTACATTTCCATCTTGACTTTTCCCACCCAATTTGGGACACGTAAGTGACGAACATGGAGAGCGGTTCCATAAAGATATTTCTGCAAGGGAGAACAGATATCAAGGCTGCTGGAATCCCAACATGATGGGGGACTACTGCTGATTTTTGCAACGGCAAAACATGACCGTTCACAAACACAAAAGCAGATGCCTGAAGCACTTTTAACATTTCTGGGCCTTGCTCAAGTAAGACTTATAAACCGAAAAACAAGACTTTTTGAAATGTTGTTATTCCATTATATTTTCATACACCGTTTACTATGAAAACTTTGATGCACATCAGATAATTGTTGGAGTAAAACTTGTTCTGCTTAAAATTCTTCAAGTGCTTAATTCATTTCCTATTGCATTATGTATTGCAAAATTTTCTGATGTCTTACAACAATTCTGACTATAGATTTGGAATCCGCACACTCGATTTAGTATAGGACAAATGGTTTTCGCCCAGTAGCAGACGAAGAGGGGTTTTTTTGTCGTGTGGTGTAATAATGATGCTCTTCCATTGTTCCCATTAAAATAGTGCAGTAAATGGTAATAATTTTGTTATTAACCATGCAATCCATAATGCCCCCATTAGCATTAGTGGCCTCTTTTGGATTTATGCCCCAAATCTTTTTCTCTATAGACGCCCCTGGCAATGAAGATAATTTTCATTAACGACTAAATGATAACTGTAAATTCCAGGAATATGTTACGAATAATTCTTTCCTTATAAGTGTGATTATTATCCAGGTATTTCCATATCTCATTGCTTTATTTTAGTTTAACACGATAGAAGTCCAATTACCTCATGGAAATAGTTTTCATTTACTTACCAGAGAAGGAGGCCATAGTACATCTGTTTTAGCTGTAAGAGCTGTAAGGTTTTATGGAATAATGTTTTTGGCGTTTTGCCTTTCAAACAGATGAACCATCATTTGTAATATCTGATTCATCTTTCCAATCTGGTTAAGCATCACTGGTCTTCTTTGTGCTCACATGCCTGGAGGGAAGCCCTGGTCAGCAGGAAAGTTCTTCATACTGTCAGATTTGTAGAACACCCATAACTTTCATTAACCCAAAGATTGCATGAAGATAGTAAACATACTGTAGAATATATTGTTGTGATGGGTTGTAGTAAGCTATTAATTCCACCTAAAGCATAGTAGTTCTGGCTATAGACAGTATATCGTTGGTGACCCCTTGTTCATGGGGAACAATCTATTTCCATTCTTACTACTTAGGCGTTGATTCTTGGGTTATTTTTTGGCCACCACTTTTTGTTATTTGATATTTCATGTATAATGGACACCAGCGGTCACTAATGGACACAAGATGAAATCCCATTGAAATGAATGGAAATTTTAACAGAATTTTGATGGTTCTGCTAGTGTCCATTTCTAAAATCTTGGAGCGGACAATAGCAAAGAACATTACTGAGGGTCACCTGTGGCAGTTTGAGTGACCCCTTAGAGTTCCGCGAGCAGGTTTATGTTTGTATTTTTGCCTGAACTTAAGACTGTATTTTACTTGTCTATTATTCACAATAAAAGCACAAAGGCAAAGCTCTGTTTTCACCAGATGCTATGTCCCTCTCTTTTGGCAGCTCCTCTGCTGCTACCAGGCTTAATATATATATATATATATATATATATATATATATATATATATATACGCATATATATATATATATATATATATATATATATATATATATATATATAGACGCACCTAGGTTTTAGAGGAGGAAAATAGGGGAAAAAAATTTTGAAGCAAAAAATGGTAAAATATTTAATATATGGGAGTTGTAGTTTTGCAACAGCTGCAGGGCAACATTGACAGGTGACCCTGCAGCTGTACGGGGACACATAGAGTGTTTTTTTTTGCGGGGCCAGAAGTACTTTTTAGTTATACCATTTTGGGGACTATCTATTGCTTAGATCACCTTGTATTGAAAAAAAACCTGGTGGTTTATGATATATGATTTTCTACTTTTATATATATATTCTAGGGACAGGAGGTGATTTAGAACTTTTATTTATTTCATATTTTTATTATATATTTTTAAAGCTTTTTTTTTTAAATATTTTATTCCCCCCCGGGGGCTTGAACCTGCGGTCACTTGATTGCAAGTCCCATAGACGGCAATACAACTGTATTGCCGTCTATGGGACATTCTGTCTATTAGTATTACGGCTGGTCATAGACCCAGCCGCAATACTAATATATAGCAGTGACAGGCCCGGGAGCCTCATTAGGCTCCCGGCTGTCACCCGAACAGATCGGCTCTTGCGATATCACCGCGCAGGAGCCGGCCTGCAACTTCACAGGTACGGGGCCGGTGGGGACCGGCCCCGGGGGAGAAGGGGCCACCGATACTGACCCGGCATCCGCTGTAATAGAGAGGCGGATGCCGGTGAGGGATAGACGCCGGGGCCTGAGACATCGCTGCGCTCCTCTGCCCTGCATGAAGCCAGCGGACAGAGGAGCGGAATAGCATCACTCCTCCCGCTGCTGGCTTCATGCAGGGCAGAGGAGCGCAGCGATGTCTCAGGCCCCGGCGTCTATCCCTTGCCGGCATCCGCCTCTCTATTACTGCGGGTGCCAGGCGCCACATTCGGACTATAAGACGCACCCTTCTTTCCCCCCCAAATTTGGGGGAAAAAAAGTGCGTCTTATAGTCCGAAAAATACGGTATATATATATATATATATATATATATATATATATATATGTGTGTGTGTACTGTCAGGGTCTGGGGTTGCTAGGTGGGGTGGCATAGACACACAAGTCCAATTTCTTTAGTCCAAAACAAAGGTAGAGTTTTATTTTCACTCAAACAATACAAAAATAAATACCTTCCCGGCTAGGCTCTAACTAAACATAGAATAGGTTACCTCACCTAGAATAACAGAAATCCAAAAGCCAGTTGAGTCATTCAGGACACAGCTCCAAAAATATGACCTCTCTCCTTTGCTCTCCAGCCAAGCTCTGCCCAAGTCTGCTGCTGGAGCTGACGTCTTAAGCTTCCTTGATAAGGAGACTCTCTGCAGCTGAGTCACTGCCGAAACATCCCCAAAGTGTGGACTGGAGGGGAGTGGAATGACAGGTTCCACTACCTACCTGTTAGGATTGTGCAGAGACTGCGGCCATGATATGGGCGTCGCTGTCTGTTCCTCTGCAAAATCCAGGGTTGCAAGGGTTAACCTGCCTTGCAACAGCCGGGCATGGTCGACTGGTATTGGGTGGTATGTGCGGGCACATATTAAGACGCCGTTTAGATGCCACCATCATTATTATTGGTGGTGGTAGTAATTTGCCATAGGAGTAATTCCCAAAAAATATGCAGGATCTGACAGATAGCTTAGAGTAGTAGAACAAACCCATACAGTGATGAGACAGATCTAAGGCACCCGAAACATCTTTATCAGTGCCAGCTGCAACGCTGGTTGGACTACAGCTGAATTTGGACTCAATTTATCACCCCAGAAACCTAGTTAAGTTTGTGATTAGGTTGATTCCCAAGCTAAAGGTCACTGATTGAAATTGAGGATTAGCCATGAAGAAGAATTCCCAAAAATAGACACAGCGCCATCCAGCTCATAGATAGCGGGTCTCTCAGCCAAGAAAATTGCCAAACTGCATCATGTTAGTACCATGACAGTTGGAAGAATACAAAATAAAGTCCGTCCATCCATTCAAAAGCAAAAAGTGGATGTCTAGGCAAAATATCAAGAAGTCAGCTCATCACAGGTCCATCAGTTCTGGTGGACAAACACAGCAATAGAGTTAGCTCATATGCTACAAAAGTGAGATCACAGACATCCATGCAAGCACCGTGTGATGCACTTTACACAAGTCTGGAATGGTTGCCCGAAAAGAGATGAAGTCTCGATTTTAATACCATTATAAGAAGCGTCGGCTTGAGATTGCAATTAAGTAGAAAAGGTGGGCAGTAGAAGATTGGAAACAGGTGATTTGGAACAAAGATGAAAATCAATAGATTGGGCTCTGATGGGTGCAAATGAGTCTGGAAGAAACAAGGGAAAAGGGGGCTAACAAATGAAGAAATTGACGGAACTGCCAAGTTTGGTGGAGGAAGCCTGATGATATGGCGCTGTTTCACAGCCAAAGGCCTGGATACTTGAACAGGATCAATGGTGCTCTAAATGCTGAGCTATATGTGGGTATCTTAGAAGTCTATGTTTCATTAAGGAGAGATGGTACAGGAACTTATTAGATCTTGCATGCCATGCTAATAATTCTTGGTGAGGAAATGTAAACAAGTCCTCTTTAGTGGAAAAGAGGACCTTGCTCTAGCGCAGTGGTTTTTTAACCTTGTTTGAGGTACCGAACCCACCAGTTTCATATGCACATTCACCGAACCTTTCTTTAATGATAAATCAAATATGATTTATTTCCAAATTCAAGACATAGGTATATGTTTTTTACTGGTACACAAAATGAACCGTGCATATGGCCTAGGGTTCGATCAAACCCTGGTTAAGAACCACTGCTCTAACACCTCCTTTTGGAAGGTAGCATAGATTCATAGATTGCCATGATTTTATTCTGAGTTTACTCCTTCAAGAAGGACTGAGCTGAAACATCGGGCATATTTCATCGTAAACAAGAGTGTTGCTGTTTTTTGAAGAAAGAAGCCATTTAAAAAAAAATACTATACAACCCTTTTCAATTGTACATTCAATTATGTACTAGCCTTGTATTCATTATGCTTTTATAATTTTTTGTGTTTACATTCAACTTAATCTTAGATATGTATGGCATATCCACAGGATATGATATAAATATCCTGTAAAGGATGCAACTTCTGGGACCAACACCTAGCTTGAGACAAGAGGTCACCCCACCTCAGTCTTGTAAATGTGATGATTGGAGAAGTGGCCACACCTAGTGCTCTCTTCATTTTCTATATTGGAGCTCCAACAGTAGAGAACATGCATGACCAGCTCTCTATGATGTGGGCATTTATGAAAACTCCTGTGGATATAACATTGGAAATAACCAATCAATAATACCATGACTATAGATTTAATATTCAATTTTTTTTTATTTTTATTTTTAAACTAAGCATATTCTCCAGCTCCAGTTTATTTTCAGACTGATTCTGCTAAGAGTATAACACAGCATGATGTTTATTTGTATTGCATCTCCCTCTAGTGCTTAATTTTATTTGTAATACATCATGTATAAAACAGGGGACATATTTGATTTTAATATCCCTTTTCATATTACTAACTTGCTGTGTCTAGTCAAAAGATAGCAAAAAAAAAAAGGGTGCTATATTAAAACTGCCCTCCAGCACTGAATGACTAAAAGCTGAACCTCTAAAGTGACAATTAAAAGCACAATCTTGATGTTAAAAATTTTCAATGGTATCAGTGGCGTAACTAGGAATGGCTGGGTGAACATTCCACATGTCCCCCCTCCCTGACCGACCCTTGCCCCGCACAAACCACATTCCTGCAAACCACATTATGTCCCATAGTTGTCCCCTGCACACACTATTATTCCCCATAGTGGTCTTTTCACACAGTATTATTCCCCATAGTGGCCCCTTCACACAGTATTATGGCCAATTGTGGACAACCCATGAACAATTATTATACTCTGGGTTCTTTTCAGACCCCAGAGTATAATCATCGGAGACCCAGAGAGAATCAGTCTCCGCTGATTTCTGCCATCTTCAATGTTGATATCAACGTCACATGAGTGAGGCCTGAGTCGCAACACGACACATAATGATGCCAGCCTGGCCCACGTGACATCTGGGACATCACCAAACAGGCCTGCAGATTGCTGGAGTGCAGGAGAAGTAAGTAATAGTGTTTTTATGTTCCCTCACCTCCCCATGCCCTCCAATCATTATATAATGATAGCAGTGTCTGTGGGGTTTGCGGGTATGTGACCTCACCTACCAATCCTCGCTCCTGGTCACAGCCGCCTACACTTCCACAGAAAGGGAAGTGCAGATGGTCATGAGTAGGAGTGGGGATCGATAAGTAAATTGGGCGCATTACCTGCTGGGGTATTTAAAAAAACAAAAAACAAAACTGCCCTGTGGCAGCCGCCACCTCTGCTACCCCAGTAGTTACGTCACTGAGTGGTACCTTGATTCAAAGAGATAGAGTGAGAGAAAAGAAGATTTCCAGAAAATAGAAAAAGCTGGGCACTCACCGTTAGAAGAGTATAAAAATATTTCAAACCTTTATTTGAAACATCCATGTAAGATACAATACGGGAGGAGGCACGCCTGGGAGAGGAGAGCGACAGCCGTTTCGTGCTGGTAGCACTTTTTCAAGCTCAACAAGAAAAGAAGCTTTCACATACAAGCAAGTTATCCTTTATCCGTGGTATAGAGCATAACTTTTGCATATTGATGGGGGCCAACTCTTCAGACCCCACTGATCAGGAGCAGAGGTCAGGCAGTGCAAACACTGTTCTCTTCAGGGGAAGAATTAGCTGAATATTGTATTCGGCTATCTCCAGTTCTCCCATTGAAATGAATGGATCAGTGTATGCACTACCTGTATTCTACTCTAATCAGAATGAGGGGGAAAAATCCCCCATGCTCCTGATGTGGTACAACCCCATGTGATCTACAATTTAACCTCTTTAATGGGAAAACCCCTTTAAGATTGCTGACAAGTGAAAACCAAGTCAGAAGATTACCATTGAATAGAAAATGGCATAGATAAACAAAAATTCTAGATATGTAAAACTTGAATTTTACAGTTGGCAAATAGTTTCTAAATTAAAAACTGAAAGGGCATAATTTTCTAGTATGTTCTGTTAATAATATATCAGCTAGAAATGTATCAGTGAACTAGCCTGGAGTTTTATTCACATAAAGCCGTTAATTTCAAGATTTCATCTCCAAACAAAGTTAATAAATTAGCTAATGGTAAAAAAAAAGAATTATGCCCTTAATGTGAGTGCATATTAATTACAAACCTTAATAATCTTTCAAGTTGATAATGCCAGTATATTAAAAAAAAGAATTGCAAAGCATTGTGTACAAAATAAATACTGTTATAAAATAATACAAAATTGCTCATATTTTCAAAGAAATCTTCAAAATAATTTCACGTATTAGAACGTATAATTATGAGAGCCAAATGCAATTCAAAAACAGACAGAGAAGGAAGTTAGCAACCACTGAAACATTAGAGAGTTAGGGAATATCCGTGTTCATCCATATGCCAAAAAGACAAAAAGGGTTCTATTAAGTGGACAGTTAAGCCAGGAAGCAAAAATACAGCCAAGTGAATGCTCCAGTAACTAAATCATAAAGCAGAGATTACTAAGGATGTATAAAAAAAAAATTTCACACAGTTGGCAGAACTAATTCGTACAAGACTTTATACTTTGTGCCTAGAATTCCTAGGAATAGAAGGTAGAAATCACACTTAGGCCTCTTACACGACTGTGTCCTATTTCAGTGTGCTATATTGATTTTTCACAATGACCCATTCATTTCTATTGGCCTATGCACACCATCGTGTATTACATGGATCGGTGTGCGGGCTGACAGTCAGGGCTGCAAAATTCAGGACAGGTCCTATTCCTATTCTGCGGCCCCCAATTATTGAATGAATGGAGCCATGGAAGCACAACCAGTGCACAGGCAGCACATGGATAGCCCCTAAGAGCACTGTATGTATAGTATAAAGCCCTTAATTGACCCTTTGCACAATATAATGCCCTTCAGTGCCTCGTATACACAGTATAATGCTCCTTAGTGTTGTTGAGGGAGAACCCCCGCCAGAATACGGGTCACTTACAGTGGTCAGTCACCTGCTCCAAATCAATCATGCATGTGCGCGCTGACAAAGATAAACACTGACATTGATGCAGTTTCAATCTCAGTCCATGCAATGAGCGTGATGCCTATTCACACAGAACTGAGGTTTATTAAGGAAGTTACAGTTTTTATACAGGAATGCAGGAAAGATAAGATAACGGCAGGCTGTAAGCATATACGTCTTGTATCCGAATACACTGGCGATCAGTCATTGGCTCTTAAATTTCAACATCTTTTAGCTTTCAAGTTCCCAGGAAATGATACTGTCTTTCTTGTAAACCACATGACGATCATGTGCGTCAGCATCTGGGTGTGGTACTGGATACAGGCGCCATCTTAATGTGTAAACGTTGCACAAAGAAAAATATAATTTCTTAAGCAGTATAAAGCATGTATAAAAACAAGAATGGACATGGTCTACCTTCACAGTGTAACTATACACAGTATAATGCTCCTTTAATGCCCCTGTATGCAGAATAATTCTCCTCATTGCCTCTATACACAATATAATACCACTGCTACTTAGCTCCCCACTCAGTATGATGCTTCATTTGTACCCCCACAGAGTATAACCCTATTAATGCACCCACACAGTGTTATGACCCTTACCCACACATAGTGTAATGTCCCATTAGTGCCCCCAACAGTTTTTCCCACACCATGTTCGTTATATCTAATGATCACTCTTCCCCCATTATGTTAGGCTCCATCACCTGCAGACATTGATTCCATCCATAACTTGGAGGATGTTGGAGTTAGGGGAAGGAAATAGTCTAGTGAGCAGTCATATGATCTTCCCCTCACTGCCAAGTTATGCATGGAATCGGTATTTGGAAGTTTCACAACAAGGCCAGGTGTTAGTAGTGACAACTCCCCATTTGTGCAGGCCTAGTTCCAACACCAGATAGGACCCATCTACCTCCTCCAGTTCCTTCTCACTAGACCATTTCCTGCCACGACTTTACCAGAAAACCATTATTCCCCCCCCCCCCCTCTCATTTCATAGCTGTCAGGTGAGACACACATGGGGTTTCAGATGCTGGAACATCAGTTTGAGCAACAGAAGGAGAATGATTACTGCATGCAGCAAACCTCATGAACAATGGATTATTTTGAAATTCTCAATTGGAGGCTCATGAGGGATGAGTGTCACCACCTAAAGCCCTTTGAGGAGGCTCCAGGCAATAAAATGTGTTAGCAGCAGGGACAATTGCAGCATCACTGATTCATCACTTTGATATATATCTTACATGAAATACATGTAATACATGAAATACAGTCAGACAATGAGAAGAGGAAGAAGAATAACAATTATATTTCTTGGTCTCCTCTAGAATGGTGCAAAAGAAACTGTAAGAGGCTGAAGAACTGGGTCTGGGTCATGGTAGTGGAAGACCTGGGACTCAGACTGGACGAGGAAGATTTCCTTTGGGTGTAGAGGTGGGCCTTGATATTTCACAGTCGGGGAATAGGCTAACGTCTATTTGGTTTTCTTGAAACTTTGCAGCTCGCTACGTGGGGCCTTAGCCTTATACTGTGTTTGGGACATAAGCCAGGTTTCTCTACCTCTTCAGAGAGCCTCCATAGCCACATTTTTCAGTTTCAATTTCCTCTTAAATTATCTCTCTCTAAATCTTTTTGCTGTAACTTCACTTCTAAATAAACTTATATCTGCTTTTATTCACCTGAGAAATAGTTTTCTATAAAAGTTTGATATAACACTTAGATAACAATACATTTCAGCTATTGGGTTAAGTAGGTTTCCATAGTAACCATAATACATAGATCTTACAAGGTCATTCATGGATTTATGGGTCAATATAATGATATTTGTGAGGCTATACTGCCTTTCGGGATGCATTAGGGATCACAATCTTTTTCACCTAGTCACATACATCTTATTGCTATTAGGAAGGCTGGGTTATTTTTTTGGAATGGAAATTGTACCAGTCATATGCCTGCAGAAAAACATTTTTAATATTTTTCAGTGTAATAAATTGAGAGTGGCAAAACAAATATTTCACATTGTTCAGTGTTTAATGAATACAAATAAATGGTGATATGTTTAGAATGAATTAAAATGACTGTCACCGCATTTATTGCACAGTAAATATACATACAAGACACCAGTTTTGTGAGTCACTATTATGTTCTGATGCCACTAGTCAGTGGGAGGTGGAGACCTTACAGTGCTGATGACATATACAGCATATGAGGTTGTGTGAGCTGGAACATGAGGCATTTAAGTGATGGTGGAACTAGGGAATTCATGTGTTATTCATCACTGCATAGAGTTAGACAATTTTAGGAGTAAGAATATTAGAACACAGTTTGGTCAGATTAAATCAATTCCAGGCAGATTAAGAATGAAGGAGAATAACTGTGCTGTGCGGGTTTAACTGCAGAAGTAATACAAACAAAAGACAGTTAACCCTTTCATTGCCAATAATTTAATTTTGTATAAATCCTGTCAGGATTCGGGGACACCACAGCCTTCCTGCTATGCGGCGCAAGCCCCGGAGGCGTGACAGAGACTCCTCTGGCAGTATTTAGTACCTCAAGGGGTTAAGTTGTCTCCTTGGTGTCAGTTTGACTGGCAGGTTGTCTGGCCAGTCATTCCTATCTGTGATGGGTGGGTTTGTATCTCAGTTCCTATATTAGTCCCCTCCCCCCTATGTTCATGGCCTGTTATAGCATTCAGTATCTGTTTGCAAACTTCCAGGTTCTCTATAACCTTATCTGTACACTTGCTACAGCCCTTTAGCTTTGCTTTCCCTTACCCTTCCTGTTCCCTGCCTGTTTAGTTTCCTTGTTTATGTTTGTATTCTATTTCTTACCTATATTCACTACTGATCTAGCCTTACTACTCTTAACAGCTATCGTTCTCTGTTATCTGCCACCACTAGTATACTCGGTTTCTTTTTACTTCTCAGCCCACTGTTAGGGTAACTATAGGGAATCTATTGTAGGTTCCTGTGAGGGGCATCCTTGTAAGGATGTTACTCTGAGGTTAGGCAGGTTCAGTCAGGGAATCTGTTAGGAATAGTTCCCAATCTGGTTCTGCCCACATTCCTGGATTTGCACCCAACCGTAACCAATTTGGGTCAGAGGTTGCAGCGATGTCGGGGACTCTCCTTGGCCACGGATTTCTGGGAGTTCCAGGTCAGTGTCTTACAAATCCCCTTTCCAATAGAGCAGGTTTATCTGTCCAGATTGTTTAACATAGTTTTACTGACAAAATAATTCTTTTCTTAAGTGTTTTTTTTTTCTGGAAAGAGTTGAATTTTTGCATTAAATACATACATACTGTTCTTCCAAAAGCAAAATACTGTTTCTACCTATGCTAATCTGAAAAAAAATTCTGCTATGTAGGGGGCTTTTTTTTGCTCACCCAATAAACTGTGTGACACAGCCTGCTAATCTGAAAATATCTGCTTGTTAAAAACTTTTTTAATTACCCAATATACATACAAACTGCTGAAAAAAGAAATTGCAAAAAAAAATAAAAAAAATAATCAAGCTGACAGTTCAATAGTTCACCCTTTTAGTGATTTTAGTGCTTTTCTATTTTTCTTGATACAGTGCTTTATATAAAAAAAAATAAGATGGAAACAAAAGGAGGGGAAGGAGAAACAATTTTGCAAGTACAAACAATAAGAATGTAGTTGGCAACAGCAACACAACTTCTGGTTTTGGTGGCACTGTCAGTAGTCGCAGGATTGTTGTACTTCCTGAGAATGAAGAATAAGTTTTTGATTACTTAGCCCCTTCATCTAAGCCACAGGAAGATAATGCCGTGATTTTGAGTCAGGCTTCTGTATGTTCCTCCTCCTCTAATGTAACACATAATTTATCATTCTGGACTGTCAACCATGTCTTCTTCACATTTTTCACTGACACATATCCCTTGGTAATCATGTGGCACCTGATGAGAAAGTTATACCTCCTAGTCATAGTAGTCTTCCTCCACTTTTTCATAAGATGAAACCGTCAGCTTTGTTTGAAACTAGAGTAGGAACACATGACTGTTGATAGTGTACTGAGTACTAGATGGCATTGTTTTTAGACCCATGCTATAAAGACAAAATGGTAAAATTCTTCTCTGCCTACCAAAAAAAAGAAACTTTGGAATATTATCAGGATAGGTTTTATACCCAGTTTTCTGCAGCTTTAAGTGAGACCACTGCAAGTGCCAGTTAAACACAAATACAGGTGGCCTCTTCCCGCAGCAGTAAATGAATTACAGGTTTAGAATTCCAGAAACCTGAGAAAAATGGCAATGTCAATGGAAAAATGGAAATGTCAATGATGCTAATGTGAAATAGATATTGATGAAGTACTAGCACATATTGAAAATTATATATTTGTTAGTAAAATTGTCACAAAAATATGTATAAAGGTATAGAAACGACCAAATGCTATAAAAGAATTACTTGCCAACTAGTGCACTAAAGACAGAAACAAGAGGAAAGAAATATTATTTAATATGTTGGATATGTTGGATGTTGCATAAACACAGTAAAAAAACATTATTTCATGGAAATGGGTATAAAAGGGAACAATTTGTGATCAAAGAACACAACAATTGTAATTGCATCTATGTACAGTAGTATATCTATGAAAGGGTAAATATAGCCTGCAATACGTGGGCTGTACAGGACACACATTAAAATGTGTAATAATGAGTGTTTTAACAACATAGAAAAAGGAATAATGATAGTGTTTCTCATTCTATTTGTTCCATGGAATTTATTAGATAAAAAGCTCTCTGTATTGTTTGTACTCTAGTTAAAGGTGAAGCCAGCATCATGTTTTTGCTTTCACAATATGCTGTTTTATAAGAAATGTATCATGTGAGTATAACAAAGGAGCAGAGAATTTTCCTCTTTCAACCATAATCCATACAGTGTTCTCTGTTTTCACTCCTGTAGTTCTTCATTTGAGTTAGGGCTTGGCACCGGGAACCTCAGCATTCAAAGGAAGCTTGATTTCCAGGGAACATTGATGCTGGCCATAGTCTTTAGTCCTTAGGCTAAGGGAACAACCGTGACAGGAACGCATTGCAGTTCTTCCCGCAGCTCTTTGAACAAAGAGTTCACTGAGTTTTCCTCCGTGGACTTTCTCTTACTATGGCATTTCCGTAGATATTATTGACATCCTGCAATTCCCAAAATCGCGTCGGTTTTGAAAATCACAGTGTGTCTGCACTGCGGTTTTAACCGCAAAGTGGGCATGGGATTTGCATGAATCCCAACTACTTTGCATGTACTATACTATATAATAACTCACGAAATTCATCCTCACCCACAATTACTTTTCTTTTGGTGATTGCATCTATCTACAGCAAACTGGCACTGCAATGGGGAGCAAAATGGCACCACAGTACGCTAATCTCTTCATGGCCAAGCTGGAGAGTGACTTCCTCTCCACCTGCACCACCAGGCCTCTGGCCTACTACCATTTCATTGACGATATCCTAATCATTTGGACTGGGTCTGAACAACAGCTGATAACCTTCCATGAACAATTCAATCAATTCCATCCCACCATCAACCTCACGCTCAATCACTCCTTCTCGGAAATAAACTTCCTGGATGCAGTCATCAAGATACAGGACAACAAAATTGAGACATCACTATATCGGAAGCCGATTGACCGACCAACCTACCTAAGATGGGATAGCTTTCATCCCAAACAGATAAAGAACTCCATTGTCTACTGCCAGGCCATCAGATACCATCGCATATGTTCTAACCCTGCAGATAGAGAAGAACACCTTGGAGGCCTCAGAAACACATTCTTGAGACAGGGTTACCATCCAAGAACAATTGATAACCAAATCACCAGAGCCACCAGAATACCAAGATCGGAATTATTAAGATACAATACCAAAAAGGAAAATTAATCGGGTGCCCCTGGTTGTCACATATAACCCACACCTGGAGACACTAAGAGGTATCACACGCAAACTACATCCACTACTACAAAAAGACAACCGTCTAACATCCATATTTCCAGATCCCCCTCTCCTGTGCTACAGACAGCCACCAAACTTCAGGAATATGGTGGTCAGTAGCTCCCTGTCACCCCCAACTAACACAGGATCATTTCCATGCGGTCAGCAACATTGCAAAACCTGCCCGCACATACTAACGACTGACAGGATAAAGATACCAAACTCGAACAAGGAATATAAAATTCCAGGTATGTCACCTGCAACACATCCAATGTGGTGTATTTAATAATATGCACCAAATGTTCCACTGATAATCTATATGTTGGAGAGACTGGAAAGCAACTTAGAATGCGGATGAATTCACATCGCCATACAATTAAAGAACGAAGATTTGACCTCCCCGTATCAAAAAATTTCTGCAGTGGGGATCATAATATCACTGATCACATGAAAGGTTTTTTTTGAGAAGGAATATCAGATCAAAGAGAGAATGACGCATTCATGAGTGCAAATTCATGACCCTGCTTCAGACACTGGAGTGTGGATTGAATGTGTCACAGAGTTTCATGTCTCTTTACAGGATCGTGTGAACTGATAAGGACCTGTAAGTGTTTACATTGTCTCTACCAATTACTAACAAACCCCCCCTTCCTCCTGGAATTCTAACACCCTGTGTGCCTGCTCTGTATATAAATATTCATCCTTCAGAAATGTTTTAAATTTACTTTGATAAAGGACCCTAGAGGTCCGAAACGTCAGTAATTTGTCATCATTATGAGTTAGCCATTAAAAAGGGATCAACTACTGAAGACTATCAAGTTTTTTTTTTTTTTTTTTATATTTCCAACCCACTGGCTAACACGGTACAAGAACGAACATTTTCCTTATACTATATAATGCAGCGATTTTTCCTGTGACGTTTCCACCACTGGCAAATCGTTTTCCACCTGTGGGGCCCCGACCTTAAAGAGGAAGGTGAGCATCTTGTTCAAGTATTGAGAGGAGTCCCAAGTAGACTTCAGATTGAAAGTGGTGATACTAATACCGCTGTATATATTAACTGTCACCTTCTAGAGTTATTGATGGTGCAAGGAGGAGCCTTAAGTTTAAATAAAAAATGTGTTTTGTATTTCTCTTTATAAAAGAAATGGCCTTAAATGCCTTCTAAAAGTCACACCTTCTCAAAGGATACTGAGTCTATTTTGCAAAGAATGTTTTTTTTAAGCACATGGCTCTTGAACAAAGTATTCTACTGTGTTACTTGGATTACAAAGGAAATGGTGGAAATAAGGTATATTATTTAAAGGAGCGTGTTGCCCTCCCCATGTGACCTGCTAAAATGGAGCTAGGATTGTTCAATGCAAAGAAAATTGTAATATGTGGCAGGGAAGAAATGTAATCTTTCAAGAGAACTAGTCTGAAACTAATCTGCCAAGTACCTCTATACAGACAATGAGATCCCATCTTTCTCCCCGGAGCCCAATTATGAAGTCCACATGGACCAGTTTACCTTTTCATTATGCAATTTACAGACACATGAATGGTGCCATACTGAAGAAATATCCTTAAGATTTATTCTTATTTTACTATAAAAAGAAATGTAAAATACAGTAAAGTTGATTATGCGGAGCTAAAACACAATCCCTTCACTTGTGATATATGAAGGGTTTCATTTTGATACCAGAGAATATATGGAAATCAATTTCAGCCTAGAGAAGATTAACAAAATCCAATGTCTAACCCCTACCTGTTTCTTATAGTACAGTGATTTCCTTGTCACTCATCACAATGCAGGACTTACATGTAATCAGGGGCTAAATGTCTAGAGATGGAAGGAAGACTAAAAAACAATTTCATTGTAACCTCATCACTCACCCCATGGAGACGTTATATAACTTTTCTTTTCTACAGCAATGTGATAAGCGAAGAGCTGACAGATTAACTGCACCTTCAAATTGGAATAACTTTTTCACCAAAATCTAAAAGAGTAAAAAGTAAGCATTTTAATGTACATGTAATTGTATAATGGCTATAATAACTATAGGGTAACAGCAGGTACCATCGACAATAAGTAGGCATTGGCTTACTCACTTCTTTCCATCAGAACACTGGACACTCCATGCGGTCTGGGTCTAGCAGGTCATCACTTTGGAATCAATTAGAGTACATCAGCAGTGGTGAGAGAAGACCACTTAGCATCTACAAGGATGGATCTATACACATCACTCTGACACATTCCATTTAATATGTTTTTTCACAACTTTTTTGTTCCAAGCTCAAAGCATAAATGTGAAAAATAATCAGAAAACCAAGTACCAGTACCAGTAACTAGCTGCATGAACAGCTACTTGTAGGTCGTGGGCATTATTGTATAGAAGTTAGATATTATATATTCCTGTTGTTATATACCTTATAGGTATAATTGACACAAAGTCGGCAGAGGAAAACTCTGCAGATTTTCTGTGAAAAGCACTATGGGAAAAAAACCACAACGTGTTTCATGTTAATGCGGATCAACTTCCAGGCAATTGAAAGAGCTAAACTGTGTTGACTTGGTTTACCTAATCTAAATACAAATATTTTGTGTTATTAAATGATTGAAATCTGTGTAATCTATAATAATAAAATAATATAATAGAGTGAAACTATTTAAGGAATTTACTAATAGCTAGACCTAATATTGCATAATTTTAGATTCTTCTTAGAGAATGTGTACAGATTCATTTATTTAACACACTTCTGTAAGGCGGCGTTCACACATTCTCTGCCCTTTCTGATTCTGTCAAAAAGCCAGGTAAAATTGGTTGGGGACGTTTTGCCAGCAGTCAGTTTAAAAACCCATTAATTTTAATAGGTTTTTAAAACAATCCGCCGATGCCCATATGGAGCCTCTTCGCCATGAAACTGTTTTTTTTTTTGCACGGACAAAAAGTCGGACATGCAGTTTTGCAAACAACAGTTTCGTTGTTCGCAGAATTTTGGTCTTTTATTTTTTTTAATGTTAGGCTTGGGAACGTGTACAGATTAGGAAATATTAGTGTTTGGTATAGAGTTAGAGATTTTGTTAGGTTTTTTTTTTTTTCTAAATTAAGGTTAGGATTAGGAAGCTTCCATATACAGACCACCAATGTCCTTATACAGGGGTGTAACTACCAGGGTAGCAGGGATAGCCGCTACCCCTGCGTTTTTTTTTTTCTTTTCTTAACAGGCCGTTACCGGCTGGAGTTACTCCAGCTGGTAATGGGCCCTATTTCCTTAACGTTCCTGGCAGGGGCCGGGATCGGTAAGTGACGCCGCAGGCCCCACAAACATCATTATTATACTCGAGGGGGGGGGTCTTTTCAGACCCCCAAGTATAATGATCGGAGGCCCAGGGGAGGTAAGAGAACATATAAAACCATGTTATTTACCTTTCCACGCTCCGGGCAGGTTCGGGCCTACTTTTGGACTCTCCCTGACGTCACATGACCCGAGTCATGTGACGTCCCGGACGTCATTGAAGAAGGCCGACACCACCCAGGACTGCAGCGGAGCCGGAGATAGGTAAGTAGTATTGTTTTTTTATGTTGGTATCCCCTCTCGGTCTCCAATTATTATAGTCTGGGGTCTGAAAAGGCCCCAGAGTATAATAATTGTTCATGGGTGTCCACAGTGGGGCATAATAGTGTGTGTAGGGGCCACTATGGGTTATAATACTGTGTGCAGGGGCCACTATGGATTATAAAACTGTGTACAGGGGCCACCATGGGGCATAATACTGTGTGCAGGGGCCACTATGTATTATAATACTGTGTGCAGGGGCCACTATGATGCATAATACTGTGTGCAGGGGCCACTATGGGGCATAATAGTGTGTACAGGGGCCACTAAGCAGAGTGATAGAGAGCGCAGGAATGTGTGTGAGGGGGGTTCAGTCAGGGTCTTCGGCGGTCGGAGGGCAGGAGGCCATGTCAAAAGTTCACCACGGGGCCCTGCTGTTCCCAGTTACGCCACTGTCCTTATAAACATTTCATGAAACAGGTATCGCTTCAGTGAAATTCAATGAAAGTCAAAGGGCGATGTCTGTTTCTTAAAAAAAATATATAGATGTATATGAATATGGGTATTGAGGGAAGGTCAAAGTCAAAGTGCTGGAGTCCTGCTATATCAGCCCCAGATTCCTGACTTATGTGTGGTCCAATGCAGGTCTGGATTAGCTTTCAACCCCAGGTGGGGGTCCTAGGCTTGTTACTGACCCATAAAAGGCTGCAGAGCCTACACTTCAGGAGTTTGTCCTAACACTGAGAGCCTTGTGTTACAGTACAGTGTTTAGTTGATTGGTGTGGCTGTTAGTATGCCACATGTACAGTTTGTACTTCCTGTTTAGTTAGTGCTCAGACGAGCAGGAATTTGTTTGATGTTATTTTGCCTGAAGTTAAGGATGTATTTTATTTTACACCTTTTTGTGCCTGACGCAAAATGTTTACTTACTTTTCTGTTTTTCTTAAATAAACCACTTTGCTGCAAGATTTGTGTCCCTGTCTCTGACTGGTTGGGCCTGCACCCCCACTTCTACCAAGCTACCTTTCCCACAGTATTTATATGTGTATACAAACCACTTTTTCTTTAAAAAATATTGAATAGACTAATCGATATGTTGAATTGTTTCATAATTCACAAAAATGAACAAAAAGATAAGGAATAACTATGATGAATAACATTTCTGTCTGTAATTTAATGCAGGTGCAAATGTCTTTTAAATAAGATTTCAATCGTCCTATTTTCGACTTTAAATATGACAAGTCACACTAAATTGCTACTTAAGAATGTATTCTTTGTGTTGCTTAGACAAGAACATTTACTGTATGAAAAACACATTTATTACTATTAATAAACCCGTCCTGTGGCGTTTTAGACGAATACTGGTCATACTGTGACTGGAGTAAAACAATGAGGCACATTTATTTTTAGTACATAGGAACATTTTTCTTATTTTCTTTTTGTTTTTAGTTCCTTCTCAAGATGTTGCTTTCAGGCATCTTGAATTCTGAAGGTCTTTTGACTGTTGCACTTTGCAAAACTCAAGCAACTAATTACACCAATTTATCAAATAATTACAGTTAAGCGATCTGCTTTTCTGTACCCATTTCAGAAGTTCTGCTTCAGGGAACGTTCTAGATGACTGCCTGCATTATATATGCGCGCTGTGTAATACGTGATGAATTAAATGCTCCATTCCCCATGTTTGCATTATTTTGATTAATAAGCAGTGTTTCAGATTTTTTTCTTCATATATTTATAAGCCTGACAACAACTTTTACATCAGCATATTATGAATAGGCTTTTAATGCTCTGTCCCATGATAACCTTATTCTTTGTAGCACCGCACTGGAATATTTAGAGTGTTAGCATTCTAATATGTTTCATATTATCATCCTATGGCACACAGTAGTTAGATGTGTCTCATAGGAAATAAATGCAAATAAAAAGCAAATATTATGATAAAAGCTCACAATAATATATAAAAAATGCAGTATTAGAGGTTGCATTTGCTCTTTAAGACCGGGGCCCCACAGGTTGGAAACGCCGTGGTTTGTCTGCAGAGTAAACACCGCTGGAAGAATCGCGGTGTTTTACAGTAACTGCAAAGTGGATGGGATTCTTGCCTATCCCATGCCCACTTTGCAGTCAAAACCGCAGTGCGGACAAGCTGCGATTTCCAAAACTGGTGCGGTTTTGGAAGTCGTAGCATATCTGTTGATTATATCTACGGAAATGCCGGCAGCTTCCCCATAGATATAATTGTAACAGAAAGTCCGCGGAGGAAAACTCTGCAAACTTTCTGTTTAAAGCGCTCTGGGATGCGTTCCTGCAGCGGTTTTTCCCACAGTGCTTTATAGCTGCGGATCGTACCATGGGGCCCTAGCTTAAGGCTGAGGCCCCATGTTGCGGAAATGCTGATTTTTTTTGGTTGCAGATTTTGCTGTGTTTTTTTGAGCCAAAGCCAAGATTAGTCACAAAAGGAATGGGAAAATATAAAGGAAGCTCTTATACTTCTACCTTTTTCTCAATCCACTCCTGACTTTGGATGAAAAAAATCGCCACAAAACCTGCAGCAAAAAATCTACATTTCTGAAATGTGGGGCCTGAGCCTTAGAGTTTCCATAGTGGCAACTAAGCATGGCATTCCAACTATCATGTATAATTTATAGTATTGGTGTCCAAACATGGGACAGGGAGAGTTTTTAGGCCTCCTTGGGTTCCAGCGCCATCTTTATGGTGTACTATTATGTCAGTTACATCAACAGGCATCCATCCCTACCATAATAGGACCGGGACCCCACAGGTTAAATTTAACATGGAGAAATGAAGAAAACTTTTAAAATTATTTAAAATGTTTAGAATTTAGTATTCCAAAAGATGAAATTTTGTTTGATAATGAAGACCGAAAAACACCCCAGTTGTAAATGAAAGGTTAATAAACTTTATCTACAAATGTGTAGCAATGGTTTAAAGGGTCATATAAAAGGTCTTTAAGTTGATAAATTGGAAAATATGATTTGAATTGGATATATCTATTTATAAAAAGTATACGAAGTAATCTCTCTGAGATAGATGCATTTATTCCACTAAACAGAATAAATCTTTAGGAGTAGTTGAGCTGCTTAATACTGGATCTAATGAAATATGCCAATGTGCAAGTAGATGTGAGTTCTGCAGATTTCATCAGTCATATGGCAGATTATAGATAAACTGTATAGGTCACAAACTACATCAGTTACCACCATTACTACATCACTAAATGATATCTCCAGACATTGGAACTCATCTGTTCTGTATAATAAAATTGCTATTTTTGTGCAGTCATTGATTAAAATACAGAACAATTCCCAGCTTGACTCGCTGTTTCACTCCTTTGACACATTACTTATCTTATTTCATACTTTTAGATCAATCAGGAATTTCTGTTCACAAGAAGAGTTTTCCTTACAATGCTTACTGCCAATGACAGCTGAGAAATGAGCGGGGACGACCCTTTAAGTGACTGGGAGACTCACAATTTGCAAATTTTTTTTTGTTCTTGCTACTACTTCAACTTCCCCATGAACGTTTGTGAACCTGATTACTTTTTATATTCCTTCCTGTACTTATCCTGTTTGAAATTCACCACCTGACACTAGGTTTGTCTTATGGCTTATGTGTCTGGCTCACCGCATCAATATGCCTGGTTTTACCTTATCATTATTAGTAATAATTTATTACTAGACCCTTGGCTTGTGTGACTATACTCCCATCTACTCCACAGTGCCATATGCTTAAAGGGTTTCTATCAGCAAAATTATGCTGATGGAGCCCTACATATGCATGAATAGCCTTTAAAAAGGCCATTCAGGCATGGCTAATGTTATATTAAACTACCCCCCTGTTTTAAAATAATACCCTAAAAAAGAATAGGATAATCATACCATATCGTGCACGCTGGGCGGGCATGCACGGTCCGACGTCATCTTTAGCCATGCCTACATTTTCTTTCTTTTTGCAGCAATGTCCCCGGGTCCTGTCTTCCTCGTCTTCTTCTTCCGGCGTTATTGCTTGTAATCCTGCGCCGGCGCAGTAGCACTGAGTATGCTCAGTTCCCCTGCTACTGTTCCCCTGCTACTGTGTCAGCGCGGGATTCAAGACGAGGAAGACTGGACCCGAGGAGTAGCAGGGGAACTGAGTATGCTCAATTTCCCTGCTACTGTTCCCCTGCTACTGCGCCGGCGCGGGATTACAAGCAATGATGCCGGAAGAAGAAGACAGGACCCAAGGACATCGCTGCCAGAAGAAAGAAGACGTAGGCGTGGCTAAAGATGATGTTGGACCGTGCATGCCCACCCAGCGTGCACGATACGGTATGATTATCATATTCTTTTTTTAGGGTATTATTTTAAAACGGGGGGGGGGTTAGTTTAATATAACATAATTATAGTATAATTTTGCTGATAGAGCCCCTTTAAAGGGGTTATCCAACTCATAATTTTATTATTTAACACTGCTGCTGAGGGGTCCGTAAACATAACAAACCATTACTCACCTCTCCCAAGGCATCCGTTTCCGGTACAGGCAGCTCCATTCATCAGTATACTGGTCCGAGTCTGTTTGTGCCATCATTGTGCCACCAGCAGCCACCATTGAATCCTGTGACTGGCTACAGTGGTCCTTAACACAAACTGAGCAAAGGAACCTATGCACAGATGAATGGAGCAGACACAGCTGGAAGCCAATGCTCAGGGTTTATGTTTAAGGGTCCCTCAGCAGAACTATTTATTAATAATAATACTAATAATAATAATAACAATAAAAAGCTAGACAACCCCTTAAACCTTTACTCTAAAGCTAGACAACCCCTTAAACTTTTACTCACACAATCGTTTATTACATCCTTATGCTGTTCACATTCATCGTGGGTAGTATACGGATTCATTCATACTTAATATATTTATTCATAGATACCTTTTTTATGGACTGCTTCTTTGTTAAAAAATCATGGCCATATTTTTGGTCTGACAAACATAAAAATACTCAAACAAAAAAGGATGAGCCGTGACTAACCACAGATAGTACATGATAAAGGCAGACTTGTGAATGAAGCCTTAATCCCTGTCCGGTCTCCAGTGCTGAACAATGGTTTTGGGATCCTTGTCACTTCGCCCTACCTATGGTCCTTATATTAAGAGTCACTTCTGTTGTTGTTGTCACCCAATAGCAGTTATACCTGAAGATATTCCCATTGCTTCCACTATTCTTTACACTGTTACTGCAAATTAGAATTCTCATGTGTGCCAACATTTACTGTATTGTTCTGTTATGATTCCTAAGACATTTTATGTATTTTGCTGCTCTATGAACTGAATAATTTCTGCAAATAAATTGCAAATAAACATATCAGTTAACTGTTTCAGTATTTGGCTAACTATTCATTGCCAACATATATTTAGCAGCAGTATGGTGAAAGAAACAGATAAAAGGGAATTATCATTTGTACTGTGTCTGTATTGCGGTAGGGATCCAGCTTCATTCATTTACCTTTTCAGATGTTAGGAACAGAAATGTAATATTGGACAAGTCATCAAATCAACTAGATTTATTCTGAGACCAGTCATCAAACGGTCCTGTCTGGATGGGATTTGTGCTAATGTGATATCAGCCAAGTCTTTTTCCACATTATCCATACATGAGAGGCAAAAAAAATCCCCAGATTACACTACTTAAATGGGATGCAATCTGGTGTGAGAGCAGTATAGCAGAATGAACCAGCCAGCAAATCTAAGTCATGTCAGGCATTTCCAAGCAAATATTCTAGGTCAAAGCATATATTATTTCTCATGTAATGTATTGAATATAATGGTAGTCCTGTCCTGTTGTCCTTCATTGATTATCTGCAAAAATGTACAGTGATGTTTTTTTTTTTTTAGATGTTCTATAGCAGTTATTATAAAGAAAACATACAGTGAATTTCACATTTTAAATGAACAAAAAAACACTAGAAACTGGCAATGTTTGTGAAATAAAGATATTATACATTCTATTATAAAGAGGACCTGTCCCATCTCCGGACTTGGCTATTTTAGTAAATATTTGCATTCCCCAAATACCATTTCTACCCCTTTGGCCTCCCAACACAGCATTCACTCTTTCAATAGGTTCTGACCATTGGACCCTTTCAGTCAATAGCTTATGTCCCAGGTTCTGCGCCTAAAATATTGAAAGAATCTGATTGATGAGGACTTTAATTTTTTCATATTGTTGTTTTTATAACAATTTGGAATTTGGTACCGATTTCAGGGGAAACATGCTTCAAAATCTGCACCGGATTTTGCCATGTGAGCATAACCTTTTAGCTCCCTCTGTTATCCTTCCGTAATATTTATAAATACATTTACAACTGGGTGTAAAGAACCAAAGTGGTGTGTCCCTACATAGAATCACACTGTCAGTACTGATTGAATAGTATCAGATTGTGTAGGAATACATCCAAACTGCTTACATGCAGTTGTCAATTTATTCATACTTTACTAGCAGGAATAACAGACACAATCAGGGGCATAACTACTGGGGTAGCAGCGGCAGCAGCTGCCACAGGGCCAGGGACATTAGGGTCCCGGCGACAGCTGCTACCGCTGCATCTTTTTTTCTTAATAGGCCATTACCGGTACCGGACCCTATTTACTTACCGATCCTGGCAGGAGCTGGGATTGGTAAGTGACCCAGCAGGCCCCACAAACACTATTATTATGCTCGGGGGTCTTTTTAGACCCCAGAGTATAATAATTGTTCATGGTTGTTCACAATGGGGCATAATACTGTGCGCAGGGGCCACTATGGGGCATGATACTGTGTGTAGCGGCCACTATGGGGAATAATAGTATGTGCAGGCACCATTATGGGGCATAATAGTGTGTATAGGGGCCACTATGGGGCATAATACCGTGTGCAGGGGCTGCTATGGGGCATTATAGAGTGCGCAGGAAGGGGGGGGTTGGGTCGGTCTGGGTCTTCAGTCGGGGGGGGGGGGGGAGGGCCCTATGTCAAAAGTTCACCACAGGGCTCCGCCATTCTTAGTTACGCCACTGGACACACTTTTAACAAAATATGGTTTTGAATTGTTATTTCAAGGGGAATACAAGTATTTACAAAAACAATCAACCGCTTCACTGACATTTTGTCATTTCTGTCCTAGGTGAGTTTTGTTGTTTCATGACAGTGCACCTGCCAAGTGAAAACTTATTAGAAATAGCTAACCTACATAATGCTGCCACTTTTCCTTTTGTGGGAAAAATCTAAAAAAAAAACAAAAACACTAGTTGCTATAATGTAGAAATTACTATGTGTAACAAATAATGACAGATTCATGGTCTATAAAGCATATGCACTAAGTATTAAAGAAAATGTGTCGGTTATAAATGATAATGCATTAGAATTCAATTAAGATTGTTCTAAGCAAATAAAGATGCCATTGTCATTATGCGCGAACATAAATCCTTAGTGACCAGCTCATTTCTTTTCCATTATATCATGTCTTGTTTCCAAAGCAACAACATGTTGTTTAGAAGTGAAGAATTGGGAGGTAAAAGCAAACTCAGGATAAAATGCACATACTGTATATAAGAAGGACTAACATCACAAGTGACAGCATCCCAGCAACATATGCAATGGGACGATTTCATCCTGAAAACCATCTCTATTCCATTTGTTACTCAGAGAGCAGCTTTATCATTTCATATATTTGGACTGTGTTTGGGTTTTCTATTAATATTATAGATAAGATGAGAAATTTACGTTTTATAATGGGCACAGCAGAATAATTCTGATCTATCCTGGAACTCACATTTCATTACATTTTAGGCGTATGAACCAAGTCAGCAGATGCCTTATAAAGGAGCTGTAAACCTACTTGCCCACAACTTTAGTCAGTCTGCTGGGCTTTCTACTCTGTTTTGTTATTATGTTGTTGGAAAGATAATGTGTATTCATATAAGTAACATGTAACATGTAGGTGTACCATAGTGCAAGTATTTACACGTCAGTGACTACTCTGTAATTGATTACCTTGGGATATTATTATATGTCCTCTTTAGGTCGTTAAAGGGAGAGAATAATATGGCTGCTTTAGTGAATTCTATATGATTTGCATGGTATTCTATTCCATTCATATGTGCAGCGAAAGTACGCTTCAATTGGGACATATGGAACCTTATAAAGTCTTTCAAAGCAATAAGTACTGATTTATTAATTTATATTGGCTATATTATTTAATGACCTATCCTAAGGATAGGACATCAACTGAAGATCAGCAAGGGTTCACCAACTGGGGCCACCATGGATAAGCTGTTTGAGCATCGGAGAGGTGCTTCCGCTTCTCAGGGCTCTTGTCAGCCTCTGAGCTCTAGAGTTGGCAGGTTGGTGAAGTTATGCTGTGGGAGGGGGATTCCCAAAGGTTGAATGGTTATGACTAGAGATGAGCGAGTAGTACTCGATCGAGTAGGTGTTCGATCGAATACTACGGTATTCGAAATACTCGTACTCGATCGAGTACCACTCGCTATTCCAATGGAAAAGTTCGATGCAGAACCAGCATTGATTGGCCGAATGCTATATAGTCGGCCAATCAACGCTGGTTCTTCTCCTACCTTAAGAAGTCTTCTCCGTGCAGCTTCCCCGCGGCGTCTTCCCGCTCTTCATTCACTCTGCCAGGCATCGGGCCTGGGCAGACCCAACTGTGCATGCCCGCTTGTAGTGCGGATATGTGCAGTCGGCTCTGCCCAGGCCTGATGCCTGGCAGAGTGAATTCAGAGCCGAAAGATGCCGCGGGGACGCTGCACGGTGAATACTGCACAGAGGATCCAGCCCAACCCTCACTCGTGGACTTGGTAAGTATAATTTGATCAAATGTTGCCTACCCCTGAAACGAGCATTTTCCCCCCATAGACTATAATAGGGTTCGATATTCGATTCGAGTAGTCAAACATTGAGGGGCTACTCAAAACGAATATCGAATCTCGAACATTTTACTGTTCGCTCATCTTTAGTTATGACCTCTTTCTTCATTACTGACATGTCGGTTTAGTTGTGATTTGCTTCTCTGGTATGTGATATGGTTATAGTACAGGGCACTGCCATTTTTAACCTCTCTCACCTGCTTGAAAGAAGTCTTCTGGGAATTTAGGAGGCTACTTTTCAGGCCATGCCTGGGTTTTGATAAGGTCTGGGAGCAAAATGAAGCAGTTTTAATCCAGACAGGCCTTTATAGTTACTCTCTGGATTGTTTTGTTATCCAGCCTTCTTGTATGGAGATCAGACATGTCCGCTGGATTTTTCCCACTCACTTGAGTGTGTTAGTTTCCTCCTGATTTACTTATTTTCATTTGACTGAAGGGTGGAATATTACTGGACTCCTATTGGAGAATGAACAGTGTATGCTGGTTTCTTTTGCAGTTACCTTACAGACAATGTCAGAAGAATAACATTACTTTTTAGTGTTTTGGTCGGCCACTGACTCAATTAAATTCAGACCTTGCAGATTTGTTGCAGAAATTTCATCTTTGAGTTGCAGAAATCCATGTCCTTCCTGCCAAAACACTCCCTTTATGGTAAATGTAACTTCTTTATAACTGCTGAAATTCCTACAACAAATTTGCTGCATGTCAATTCACCTTGGGAATCCCAAATACGTTAAATGATATTGAAGTCTTCACTGTTGAATAGACCTTTGCTCTGTGAACGCTAGACACTTATTCTAATACACATGTCTTTATCCTCACAGCATATACTTGAAATCTTGTATTTCTCAGCATTTCTTTTTCATAAAACATAACCGAGGTACAACTCAAATGTGCATTGACCCCCCTTATGTGTGAATGATGGTTGTAGATATGGTTTAAAGAGTCTTTCATTGCTCGACAGCAGGCATGCTGTCTGCTGATACTTCTAAAGTACTCAGGGCTAGAATTAACAATCCATAAAATTCTATTTTATATCTCAGTTGTATAATTTGGATGTTTTAGTGTAAATTATCTTTTTTTGTCTATTTTCTTTTCTTGGTAAAGGATTCTTATTACATCATTTCAGGCATAAAAAGAGATAGATTTATCAAAGGTAGTACAAAGTGAAAGTACAGTTATAATGAATTGTTTCTTAAGCAATTCCCTCTAACATTATAGAATTGTTATTTAGTGAATTTCTCAATAAAGATAACTGATAGTATCAAAAGACTGTAAGCAAAATAATCTACCTGTAATCCAAAAAAGCTCCGGCTGCCTCAAGGCAGAATTTAGTTATGATCCCCAAAATTCGGGATCTCACCTTATTGTCTGTGAGTTCAATTCATTCAATCCTTAAGTTCCTTTATGGAGGAAAAGGGGAAATAAATACCTGCCACCTGAACAAGAAAACACGCAGGACTAGCATGTGAGGTCTTCTCAACTGACTTCACAACAACATTTATTTTATAGCATCAGGCCTTACAATTAAAATTAGGTATCATCCAATGTGATTGTTACTAGAGATGAGCGAACACTGTTCGGAACAGCCGTTCCGAATAGCACGCTCACAGCACGCTCCCATAGAAATGAATGGAAGCGGCCGGCCGCTTAACCCCCGGCAAAGTCTGCGTGCCAGGTACTTCCATTCAGTTCTATGGGAGCGTGCTGTTCGGATCGGCTGATCCGAACAGTGTTCGCATCGGCTGATCCGAACAGTGTTCGCTCATCTCTAATTGTTACCTTTTGTGACATCACTTCCAATGAGAATTACATACCATATGATACATACTTCAAAAATATAGAATACATAGCAAATTGTGAACAGACAAAGAAACAATTTCTTTGCCATGATCACATGCAAGGGACATTTGGAATCTATTAGACAGTGCTCAGCATACTATCAAGTGAAAATTTGTTCAACCATCTATGCACTGAAGAAATTACTATTTACAAGGCATTCACCAGGAGAGTACAGGTATAGGCAAAACAAAAGCAGAGGATTAAAGTAGTCAGGGGTAAGTCGAAGAGGTGTCAGAAAAAGCGAAGTCAGCCAGAGAGAGGTAAACCAGGTAAACAAGCCAAAATCAGTTAAGTGATCTATCATCAGTAAAACAAGGTAAGGTACTGGAAGTGACTTCAGATAACACAGAGAGCCTAGATACAAGATGCAATCACAGGCCACAAGCAATGTCAGTATCAAGTTAGGGCCTTCCTCAGGGAACTGCACATTGGATATTATTTTTCTATAAACCTGAAATATCAATTTAATAGGGTTTTTTATAAGTAAACAATTACATTTTTTTCTCATTCCATAATTTTATTTTTGTATTTAAACTGAATATCAAAAAAGTATTCATGTTCCGTAATTTCTCAATCATATGGCAGTATCAGATAAGAAAAATATAATAAATTGTGAATTGATTGAATGGATTATCTGCTCTTTCCATCCTAATTATATGTTTTAGAGCAAAATGATATTCATATTTTATATGCAAGTTCGTCAATGGTCAGGAGTATTTTCAATTTGAGATAAAATACAGCTAACCACATTACTGCTTTGTGAATAATCTCGAATAGTTATGGCAATGGAACAAAACTTGCATGCAAAATTATTTCTTTCCAAAAAAATTGCACATTTTACACCTGAATCTAGAAAGGTTGATTTCCTATCCCTGTTTATCATCTGTTGTACTGTCATTCCAATAGGTTCTCATTTGTTTAATACAAAATAGCAAAAAAAGGAAACCTCATTTGTCATAATATTGGAGACTATGACATATTAAATAGGCATGCGTTATAGAGATGGATGAACCAATTTGTTACAAACCAGGTTCAACCCAAGTCTCAGACAATAGACTAGGTGACTAGGTGGACATCTTAAGAGTACCGATGTAATATATACCATAAAAGGTACTGTGAGCTTGAACACAAGGCATTACAGTAATGGTGGAGATAGATAAGGGTCTGTGATTCATCTCACTGCATCATACAGAGCACTCAGTTCTGAAAAGTTTATAAATTTGCAAGAAATAGTTAGGAATTCAAGAATTTAGTCAGATTTAAGCAATTATTGATAAAAATCATAGACAGGAGTGAGGGAGCATATATTTGCCAACTGTGCATGTGTGACATTTAAATCCAGAAGTAATCGGAAGAAGACATTGCGGAGAGGCGTGCCAGAAGAAGACAGAAGCCATCGCTAGAGAGGCTGATCCATATTTCTTCCAAGATGATGATGATGACCAACCAAACAACCAAGGCCGGCCCCTGGCAAGGAAGGCAGGTTATATGCTTTGCTGTTTACACAGCAACAAGAATATTATTAGCACTAAGCAGATAGATAAGTACTAGCTGGCAGTGCTCTTAGGCCCTTACTATGAAGTCAAAATGGGGTAATTTTTTAGGAAGACCATTGCAACTGTCAGTTGCATGTGTTACCAGGTGACCTCTGCCATCTCCCAATCCACATCATTCAGCTTGTGCTGCAACTCCTTTGACAGTGTCTCACCTCCAAGTGTCAAGAGTAAAAGTGGCAGCTTCAGCAGCTGGGCCCAGTACAGTATGTAGAATGATGAATAAGTAATATTTCAGCTTACAGTGCCAAAGAGGAGCGACAACAGACAACTGAAACCCATCGGCTGCACCAGCAGGTATAGTGGTATCTAGATAGCAGAAAACTCTAACTTCATTGAATTCTGTGCAAATAGGAGGGAGCATTGCAGGGAGCTGGCCCAGTTTGCTATGGGAGTTGAATCTTCTACAGCCTTAAGCATAATGGCCTAATAAGGTGTTCACGCTATAAGGACAAAACTGTCCACTGCTAACATGGAAAAAAAATTACTTTTGTTAAAAGAATCAGGCTGCAAGTGAAAATCCAACAAGTTACAGACAAGCCATCTGCTCAGTAGGAACAGTATACTTATGGTACGCTGTTTCCACAATGGTGTATGCTATGGTACAATAATTCCACAATGTGTATCACTTACTATGGTACATACTACATTAATAGGTATTTCGCCCCATCCTCTGTGCCCATTGACGAGAAGGTTAAGTATCTGTCTTACCCTACACTTACCCTCAATCCCGAATAAGATTTCTACCCTGACATGTTTAATCCCAAGTGTCACCCTAATAAAGTTTCTCTGATCATCACCCAACGCTTTTCGTCTTAAGTTGTGTAAGACTTCAACAGGGGATCTGCAAGACAATGTAAACAAAACGGGGCATATCACTCCATAGGTTCATATATAGAGATGAACGAGTAGTGAAATATTTGAGATTCGATATTCGTTTCGAGTAGAGCCTCAATATTTGACTACTCGATCGAATATCGAATCCCATTATAGTCTATTGGAAAAAATGCTCGTTTCAGGGGAAACCCCTATTCGACTAAAGGAGAGTCATCAAGTCCATGAGTAGCAGGAGGAGAGTGTTTAGGAGGAGCGAAGTGCAGTTAAAGCGCATGGACCCCATAGACTATGTGCCGGTTCACATTAGCACTTGCCTCCCGTCTCGAAGGAGTCATGAATTATTCATGCGGGCATCACGCTGGTTGTGCCGGATACTCGTCTGTGGCGAGGCGGAGTCTAAGATCGGACCACAATGAAGACTGCTGTGGTCCGATCTTAGACTCTGCCTCGTCACAGACGAGCCTCCAGCAGAATCAGTGTTGACCGAATGCTGTACACTGTATAGCATTCGGCCAATCAACGCTGGTCAATGCATTCCTATGAGAAAAAGTCAGCTCCCGCATAACTGCAAGCTGCCAGCTCTCCTGACTAGCAAAGACGAGCCTACTGCAGAACCAATCAACGCTGGTTCTGAATCTAATTTTTCTGCGAATAGGAGTAGTATTTGATAGAGTACGAGTATTTCGAATACTGTAGTATTCATTTGAATACCTACTCGATCGAATACTACTCGCTCATCTCTAGTCATATACAAATGTCCCATTTATAGTGATAAAGAAAAACACTGATAATCTCAGCATAGTATACTATTTACAGACACAACACCAAAATAAGTTGATGCAGAGGATCTACAGGGCTCAACCCCATGGTTACAGGGGAGGCCAACTGTTTCTCACAGTGGTGAGGCCATACACAGGCAGTCCAGTGCAGACAAACACTTTTTACCCTCAAAAAGGGCAATTTTTGGAGTGTTTTAAATCTTAAAATGTGCAGTGAGTGTAGTGGAGTTAATCTCCAAGTTTGTATCCACTACTTACCATCTGTTTTTACATAGACATACCTGTAACTTCATCTTGATATTACTTTGGCCTTATAGAGCTAGAAATTGGATAGATGGGGTCCTAGGAGCCCTAACAGTGTTATGTACCATGTTTTAAGCCAAGTTAAGGTGTGGTTTATACTGAACTTGTTTGACATGTCATGTGATATACAGTCCAGCTGAGCAAATATGTGTCCATCACATGACCATGGACTGTCCACCATATGGTCTTGGTTTGATTTTCATCCACTGGAAGCAAGCAGAATGAATCACACTAAGCAGAGATCTAGAAAATCATGAGGAATTGATACACAAAGGATATTATAAAATTGTATAAATGTTCATTATACCAGTGATAACTAGAGATGAGCGAACAGTAAAATATTTGATCTTCATTTCGAATAGCCGCTCAATATTCGACTATTGAAACGAATATCGAACCCTATTATAGTCTATGGGGAAAAATGCTTCGTTTCAGGGGAACCCACCATTCGACTCAGGAGGGTCACCAAGTCCACTATGACACCTCAGGAAATGATGACAACACCTCTGCAATGCAACTGGGACAGCAGGGGAAGCATGCCTGGGGGCATCTAACAAGCCCAAGTCACAGTTTTACCCCACTATCACAGCCTATCAACTACTCACTTTCCACACTCAAAAAAACTCTATCAAAGTGGGAAAATACCTGGAAACCTTCTTTACTCCCCAACTGTATTGACAAAAACCCAAATTTTACTCTAATGAAACCTTAACAAGCACCCCTTTTAACTCACGTTGCCCATGACAACCACAGATGGAATAGGCAATGGGAAATCCAACAGTACCCACTCTGAACTGTCATTGTGGATGTGTGTGTGTGTGTGTGTGTGTGTATGTGTGTGATGTGGTAAGACCTTCCAAAATTCACTTTTATTGCCCTTAACGTGAGCCCTTCAAAATTAAGTTACAGGCCCTTAAGCTGAGCTACCAGCAGAGATTGAGGCCCTTTAGGTGACTTCAGACTCTTACCAGCAGAGTTTTGGGCCCTTGGAGTGAGTAGAGCCTTTAAAAAGCAGTGTTTTTGGCCCTTGGAGTGAGTTGAGACTCTAACCAGCAGAGTTTGGGGGAAATGAGGGTAGATTGAGACTCTAACCAGCAGAGTTGGGGGGAATGAGGGTGCATTGAGACTCTAACCAACAGAGTTTGGGGGAATCAGGGTGGATTGAGACTCTAACCAGCAAAGTTGATCGGAATGAGGGTGGATTGAGCCTAGTTGGAGCATAATTGTGCAACGCTGATGATGCAGGAGGAGGAGGAATTGTAGAGAGTGAGCACACACATGAAACTTCATGTCGGGGTGCTTGACACAGGTGGACATGAAAATGATGGGTCTATCCAGTGGCTGTTCATTTTTATCAGCATCAGCTGACAGCTGGCTGCGCTTATCTGTAATAATGCCACCAGCTGTGCTAAAGACCCTTTCCGAAAGCACGCTGGCGACAGGACAGGAAAGGACCTACACTGCGTACAGCGCAAGTTCCAGCCACAGATCCAACTTGGAGACCCAATAAGTATAGGGTGCAGAGGGATCGGAGAGGACAGGGCAGGGGTGGCTAGGTACTCCCGCAACATGCGCGTATACTTGTCCCCCCTGGTGACACTAGGCCCCTCAGTGGCGGTAGTTTGGTGAGTGGGTGCCATTAACGTGTTACAGATCTTGGAGAGTGTGCCCCTGCCGGGTGTGGACTGGATGGCAGTTGTTCACCTGTTGGAGGAACTCTCCTGTGTGCTGCCAACGACAGTTGATGGAAACATCTCCATTATATTCCTTGTGGCAATGACTCATACAACTGGCCCAGATTGTGACCCGGTCCCAGCCTCAACTACATTCACCCAGTGTGCCGTCAGTGAAATGTAGCATCCCTGTCCGCATGCACTTGTCCCTGCATCGGTGGTCAAGTGGACCTTTGTGCAAATCGCAAGGGCCCGCCTGATGTTGCGTGACACGTGCTGGTGCAAGGCGAGGATGGCACAGCAGAAGAAGTAGTGACAGCTAGGGACGGCATAGTGAGGTGCCGCACTTGCCATCAGGTCACAGAAGGCCTGAGTTTCCACAAGCTGGAACGGCAACATCTCCTGGGCCAGGAGTTTGGAGATGTGCACGTTTAAGGTTTGTGCATGGGGGTGGGTAGCGCTGTATTTTTGCCTGCGCTCAAACATCTGGGAAATGGTGGGATGTTGGGAAGAGGTGCATGATGGTGCAGGAGAAGGAGCTGAGGCAGGAGAAGGAGCTGAGGCAGAAAAGGGGAGGATGAGGGAGAAGTCTCCAAAGTGGCGGAGACAGATGTGGAGGGGTCCTGGCTGCTGGTCTGGACTGCAGTGCCAGCTCTGGCAACAGTGGGAGAGGCAGTGGCGGCAACGCGGGACGACGATTTTCTTGCGTTTGCTCTCTCCTTCTACGCCCGTCCTCGTCCCCGTCCTTGTCCCCTTGCGCTAGCCTTACGCATTTTTCGATGTATAGTAATGCCCTT
Source organism: Leptodactylus fuscus (assembly GCF_031893055.1). Classification (NCBI taxonomy): domain Eukaryota; kingdom Metazoa; phylum Chordata; class Amphibia; order Anura; family Leptodactylidae; genus Leptodactylus; species Leptodactylus fuscus. Next base: position 138,493,749 of record NC_134269.1, on the reverse strand, counting down.
TTTATGGTATATACACCCCTAATAAAAGCTGTTTTTCACATATATAGCAAGAAGTAACTGCTGTGGATTCCTGCTATTTTTTGGGGGGACACCCCTAATAAAAGCTGGTTGTAACGTAAATAGCAAGAAGTAACTGCTGTGGATTCCTGCTATTTTTTTGGGGGAACACCCCTGAGAAAAGCTGGTTGGAATGTGTATAGCAAGAAGTAACTGCTGTGGATTCCTGATATTTTTTTTGTGGGACACCCCTGAGAAAAGCTGTTTTTCACTTATATAGCAAGAAGTAACTGCTGTGGATACCTGCTATTTTTTGGGGGGTACACCCCTGAGAAAAGCTGTTTTTCACTTATATAGCAAGAAGTAACTGCTATGGATTCCTGCTATTTTTTTGGGGGGGAACCCCTGAGAAAAGCTGGTTAGAACGTATATAGCAAGAAGTAACTGTTCTGGATTCATGCTATTTTTTTGGGGGGACACCCCTGATAAAAGCTGATTTGCACATATATAGCAACAAGTAACTGTTCTGTATCCCTGTTTTCCACCATCCATGGAAAGCTGGACTCCTGTCCATGCAGTGTATAGCTCTGAGAAGAGCTGTTGTTGTTCTTCGGTTTTTCCCTGCCTATCTGAAGCTAATGCCTATCTAGCCCTCAGCAGATATGTTTCTCTCCCTATCTCTGACCGCAAATCTGACAAATATGGCGGCGGCCGTTCTTATGAATGGGAGGTCGCATGTTTTCGGCAGCCAATGGGTTTTTCAATTTATATTCGATGCCTCCGTTGTCGTAGTTCCTGTCCCACCTCCCCTGCACAGATATTGGTGCAAAAAACGCGCCAGGGAAGGTGGGAGGGGATACGAATTTCTACTGCGTGGTATTTGATTGGGAACGAATACCTTGAACGGCCTGATATTCGATCGAATACCTATTCGATTGAATGGTGTTTGCTCATCTCTAGTGATAACATTTATGTGCTGAAACTGGACAACCTTTTTAAGATGAAAACTACCCTTTACTCATACCATATGGATACTGCTATACTGATATAGCCTATACAGAATCAATATAAAGCATATCTCGAGTTAAAAACAACTTTTCATAAATTAATAGTGCATTTGAATATACAAAACTTTGTAATATATCTTATTAAACGGATCTGTTTCCTTTACCACTTTTTATGCTGTTCTCCTCCTCCTTATCTTCAATCTGATGGCTTGTTTACATAATATTTAGTCTCACACAATGAGCTCTATGGAGAAGGGAGAGGTAGATTGAGATTCACTTGCAGGCTAGTTAATTGATTTATTGCCTCATTCTGTGCACTCCTAGCTTCTTCGCTACAACCTAGCAGTATTAAGAGTTTAGCATCATAGTGCAACAGCAGCATAGAATAATATGTAGAAAGTAACTCTCCCTGAAAAGTAGAGAAAACATATTTCCTTAATAAGAAAATACAAAGTTTTTTTTATATTTACCTGAATTATTCAATTATGATTTTGTTTATGTTGTAACTAGAGATACATTATAAAGACAATATCTTCTAATATAAGTCTAATGGATAAATGATTTTCATAACGTTTTGTGGGAGCTGGCCACACACCAACTCAAATTAGGTATCATATTATAAAACAAGCCAATGCATTTCAGAGAGAAGGTTGTAGAATTATATAGGATTATGAAACTTAAGCAGCAAGAGATTTTTTGAGAACTATTATATGTGGCCTTTATAGGTATTCCAGTACACAGTATATTTATTTCTGTATTGCTAACTGCACAGTTTGGTATATATTAAATTTAGATGTTTTTGTGTGCCTATTTTATTGAAGACATTTATCTTCTTGGTCCTTTATGACTGTTGACTACTTTGACTTTCCTTTGGATTGAACTTGAACGGTATGAAAAGTTTACGAACAACTTCCCCTCCTCTGCTGCTGGGAGCTAGGAGAGCCTTTTTTTGCACTGGAGCCTGAAGAGAAAAGCAAACAATTGCACACTAGAGAGTTAATTGGCTATTAACCCTTTTAATCCCTTCCTGCCGCAGGCATTTTTCGATTTTCATCTTTGACTCCAAAGGCCAAAGGGCCACCTTGACTCCAAAGGTCATTTTCATCTTTGACTCCTTCCAAATCTCATAACTTTGTTATTTTTCCATTCATAGAGCCTTATGAGGGCTCAATGTTTGTGGGACAAATTATAATTTGTAACAGTACCATTTATTACTCTGTATGATATACTGGCATTTTATTGTCATTGCAAAGAGGATGGGATTCTAGCGAATCCCATCACACATTGCATAGAAACAGTGGAAATGCTGTGATTTTCTGTGGTTTTGGAAATCGCAGCATGTCAATCATATCCACGTAAACACTGGTGGATTCTCTATAGGTATACCTGAAGCAGAAAGTCTGCAAAGGTTCACTTTCTATACAAAGTCCTATGGGAAAAACTGCAATGTGTTTCTGCCGTGGTCTTTCCCACAGCTCTTTTTTGCTGCAGCCCGCTACGTGGGGCCTTAGCCTCAAAGGGGTTCTCCAGGAATCTCAGTACTTGGGCAGGGTAGTTGAAACATAAAAAACCCCAAAAACTCATACTCTCCTATCGTTGGTGCTCCGATGTCTGCAACCCCTGTCCAGTACTGTCTGTTCTTTAATATTTACCTGCATAAGAGCCTTGATATCTGAATTTTTTTTCTTTTTTTTTTTAGCTTGCACCCTTATGAGCAGTGCTGCAGGAGATTTATTGGTCTATCTATCTATCTATCTATCTATCCATCCATCTATCTCCTATCTATCTATCTATCTATCTATCTATCCATCTATCTCCTATCTATCTATCTATCTATCTATCTATCTATCTATCCATCCATCTATCTCCTATCTATCTATCTATCTATCCATCTATCTCCTATCTATCTATCTATCTATCTATCTATCCATCTATCTCCTATCTATCTATCTATCAATCTATCTAACTATCTATCTATCTATCTATCTATCTATCTATCTATCTATCTATCTATCCTGTACCTACATTTATGTACAATAACATAGTACGTCCTGGTTACATTATATCTTGCTTATATTTAATGATGCAGAACAGCATAGGATATGCCAAAGACTCCAGGGTAGGTTACACAATATGTATTTAAAATGAGCAGATAATATGATTACAAAATCTAGCTGCTATAAATGAGCTGAGAAAAACCATTAGCCTTGGAAAGTTCCCAGTTTATGCAAACATGAGTCATCCGCACGGCAGCGATAAAGCGCTCAGTAGTCACTTTGCACATAGTATTTGTTTAAATGGAGTCCTGAATCTAAAGTGAAATGAACACCTGTCTCATGGTTTCGCATGTGTGAAAGCAGTTCATATTGCTAAAGACCTTGACCTGTCTTACAGATGGAGAAACATGTATAAAATAAAAACATAAGTACACATTCCTCATGATCTTAGCATTATGTTATGTAGTATCTTAAACAAGCTATTTGTATAGAACTTCTTTGTCATGCTATATTAATACTTACAGTTTAATATAACAGTAATATGCCTGTATTATGTGATCCATATTATGCGCACATAATGTATGTAGATCACCATAAAAGCACAATTTGGACTCTAAACTGCATCATGTATAAATGGCTTTATCTCTAAATGTAATTACTGTAGCATTTATATGTAAGTGTGCCATTTTTCTCAGAGTGTTCCCAGTACTAAAATATATTCTCTTACAATGTACATTACAGAAGGGAGCGGAATAATATTTTTTATAAATATTGTAAGCAATTACAGTGATACAGCAATAAAAGAATCTGGTCAATATGAACAGTGTCCTGTCTTCATTACACTAAACAGAGTCTTCAATTATTTATGCAATTTCTAATTTCAGCATGCATTTTAGGCAAAATGAGAAAAAAGCATCAGGCATTGGGAAAAAAGAAACATAGCTAAGGTTTGCATGATCTGCAAAAACAGTGCAGCATGAAGCTAAAAGTCTAACCATCTCACAATGAAATCTAAGAAGACTAAGGCCTCATTCACATCTGTGTCGGTAATCCGTTTGGGGGAGTCCACTTGCGTTTGGTAGTCCGCATGGGGACCCCCCAAATGGACTACTGAATGCATTGGCAAGTGGTTTGCAGTGAAAGCACACGGACCCCATACATTATAATAGGGTCCGTGTGCTTTGCGCACGGTCTCCGCAAGGAACATAGAAAAATAGTTCACGATCTACGTTCCAGTCTGCATGACTCGTGTGGAGACCATTGGAAGAGCACAGGGACCCTATTATAGTGTATGGGGTCCGTGTGCTTTCACTGCACACCACTTGCCAATGCGTTCATGTGACCTTTTCTAGGGGTAGGGACAAGTAAGTGACATAAATTGCTGTGTTTTGTTTTTTGCATATCCACAAATATGGATGACACACTGATGTACTACTGAATATTTTTGCAGACATAGGGCACTGATGCTGAAGACACACTGATGAGAAATGGACCCCAAAAACTGAATACTAAGCAGCATTTCCAGACTGCAGATTTCACACAGTGGTATGCATGAGGCTTGTCCGCATACAGTTCCCAGTGTATTCCTGCAGGACCCATCTAGTCCATTTATCCTGTAAACCCTGTTTTCTGTTCCAAGTTGCTTCTGGTATCTTTAGTACTTTGCGACATATGGATATTCTTGACTAAATTCCTGTCTTGATTCTTGGATACCTCATTTGGTTCTTTAACTGCCATTGTGTCAATGAGCCATGGCCCCATTCTGGACTATATTTCACACCTCTTCCTTTGACTGTGTCCTGGTCCAATAACTACATTCCACTCCTGTTTCTGTGTCCACATACTTGCCCTGCTCTTCTGACCATGCTCCCTCCTTACTTCATAATGGGGTCCCCAATTCCAGCTCCTGGTCCCTTACTGGAGTCTATGCTACCTGTTACAGCTCTTGTCAATTCCTGGTATCTGTCTTCTGGTCTGTCCTGTTTATTGCTACATGCCGGGTCCACACTTACCCACTATCAGATTAAGTACCTTTTTTCAATGATATGTTGTTTGTTTATTATGTCTTTATTTAGTAATATGTTTTTGGCTTTTAGTTAGCGAATAACATTGGCATGTCAGGGTCTGTTATATTTGCAGGGTGCTAATACTAGTGGGGAGCACGTATGAAGGTGAACATGGGGTGCACGTATGGACAACCGCCTACTCTCACAGTATGGATGTGATCAATAGGTTGCTCGTAGGTGCTGTGCCCCTTATGTCATATCATGTGACTAGCACCTTGTATAAGTTTTATCTGTGTGCATTTGAAATGCTGGCACCCACCCATCATAGATTGTAGGTGTGCGAGTGGGTGCTCTATTAGCATTTGTCACCTCTGCTGTCTCTATGGGCCTGTTTGCATGTTCCCCAATGGCAGATGAAATATGGCTCTGTGCAAGGTTAGCCTTTTTTCTGTGATATGTTGTTTGTATATTATGTCCTTTTTTTTTTGTAGTAATATTTCTGTTCCCCAGGTTGACAGGTCAGAGTAGTTATGGCGGAAGAAGTGGCACCTACAAGATATTAGGGTTTAATGTTCTGGTTACTTAGTATGTCTGACTAATAGAAAGCTATAAGCACATCAGACGTATATATTGAGAGTGGGGTTGAGCGATCGTGTTCGGAAAAAATCGGAATTCACGATCGCGATCGGAATTCCGAACACGATCTTTTTAGGTGGGATCGGGATCGGTAGTATTTCCCACAATGCCTTCACACTGAGTATATAGTGTATACTCAGTGTGAAGGCTCCGCTGCGGTTCCATAGGAATGAATGGAAGCAGCCGACACACAGCCTTAACCCCCTGTGTGCCGGCTGCCTCCATTCATTCTAATGGGAGACTAAACTAACATGTCTCGTAGCTACTTACCTCCAGAGATGGCTGCTCCACTGCTGTTCACCTCGATGCCGCTCCAGCTGCAGTCTTCTTTGCCTCGCGGCCACCTCCCTGCCAGGTTAGGAGAGTGTGGGCGGGTTAGGAGAATGTGGGCAGGTACAAGGCGGGGAGACGTCACGTCTCCCCTCCCAGTACCCACCCACACTCTCCTAACCCGCCCACACTCTCCTAACCCGGCAGGGAGGGGGCAGCGAAGGGAGAAGAAGACTGCAGCTGGAGCGGCAGCGAGGCGAAGAACACCGGGCACCAGACCAGCCATCTCTGCAGGTAAGTGGACACCACCACATTATTAAAAAATAATCCTCTGGCTACTTAGTGATTCACTACACAGCGTGGATTCTAACAATTGTTAGATTCCATGCTGTATAGTGCATAGGATTGATTTTAAAATCCGATCTCCGATTAATAAAAAAAATCCCATTGACTTGCATTGGGATCGGAATTGGGATCGAGATCGGGTTCGAATGAAAAATGATCGGAAATCGGATTTTAAAATCGATCCTGAAAAGTCAGGATCGGCTCAACCCTAATTCAGAGCATTTCTCAACATGTGTGCTGTAGGTAGGTCCCAAACTAAGGTTGAATTTAGCTTCACAGACATCCACCTGATTGCTAAAAATATCAATTCCTATGAATGATCTTGGCTCTTGACCTGTGGTACCAGAGCTGTGGTTATGGGTAATGGACTATATGTGGTCAGACTTCATGTGTTTGCAGTTTTTTGGAAAGAGAAGAAACAAGCATTTGAGTTTGTAGAGAGGCCTCAGCAGTAGAGGAATAATACACTCACCGGCCACTGTATTAGGTACACCATGCTAGTAACGGGTTGGACCCCCTTTTGCTTCAGAACTGCCTCAATTCTTCGTGGCATAGATTCAACAAGGTGCTGGAAGCATTCCTCAGAGATTTTGGTCCATATTGACATGATGGCATCACACAGTTGCTGCAGATTTGTCGGCTGCACATCCATGATGCGAATCTCCCGTTCCACCACATCCCAAAGATGCTCTATTGGATTGAGATCTGGTGACTGTGGAGGCCATTGGAGTACAGTGAACTCATTGTCATGTTCAAGAAACCAGTCTGAGATGATTCCAGCTTTATGACATGGCGCATTATCCTGCTGAAAGTAGCCATCAGATGTTGGGTACATTGTGGTCATAAAGGGATGGACATGGTCAGCAAAAATACTCAGGTAGGCTTTGGCGTTGCAACGATGCTCAATTGGTACCAAGGGGCCCAAAGAGTGCCAAGAAAATATTCCCCACACTATGACACCACCACCACCAGCCTGAACCGTTGATACAAGGCGGGATGGATCCATGCTTTCATGTTGTTGACGACAAATTCTGACCCTACCATCTGAATGTCGCAGCAGAAATCGAGACTCATCAGACCAGGCAACGTTTTTCCAATCTTCAATTGTCCAATTTCGATGAGCTTGTGCAAATTGTAGCCTCAGTTTCCTGTTCTTAGCTGAAAGGAGTGGCACCCGGTGTGGTCTTCTGCTGCTGTAGCCCATCTGCCTCAAAGTTCGACGTACTGTGCGTTCAGAGATGCTCTTCTGGCTACCTTGGTTGTAACGGGTGGCTATTTGAGTCACTGTTGCCTTTCTATCAGCTCGAACCAGTCTGGCCATTCTCCTCTGACCTCTGGCATCAACAACGCATTTCCGCCCACAGAACTGCCGCTCACTGGATATTTTTTCTTTTTCGGACCATTCTCTGTAAACCCTAGAGATGGTTGTGCGTGAAAATCCCAGTAGATCAGCAGTTTCTGAAATACTCAGACCAGCCCTTTTGGCATCAACAACCATGCCACGTTCAAAGGCACTCAAATCACCTTTCTTCCCCATACTGATGCTCGGTTTGAACTGCAGGAGATTGTCTTGACCATGTCTACATGCCTAAATGCACTGAGTTGCCGCCATGTGATTGGCTGATTAGAAATTAAGTGTTAACGAGCAGTTGGACAGGTGTACCTAATAAAGTGGCCGGTGAGTGTATATAGCACTTTGGTTTTAGGCTGATGGTTTACATGTAACATTTAACATTCATTTTAATATTTTCAGAATAACGCACCTAAGTTTTCATTACTAATACGGTATTTTATGTTTTCCGGTTACATGAGGTCAATATCACATTGCTCCGGCAGCAACAGGGGATTTAATTCAGCTTTTTACGTCAGATATGACAGAGTTCATTTGGTGTACTCAGAATACTATCTCTCCATCTGGCCGACACAGCCGACATTTAATTACACTGAAAATAATGTCCACTTCCACAATTCTGTGATTCACAATTCAATATTTCATGTCCTAGAAGGTTTGTAATGATGTATAATAATGATAATTTATCTATATTAGCTAATGCACTTCTTTTGATTGTTAGTTTTTTTTTATGTGTTTGTATTTTTTTAACCTCCAGATTTTTGCATTGTATAAGTCTTGCACTCTTGTGACAGCCATCATCTGGAAGAAGTCTCATTTCTGTCTCCTGTATCAGATTTCAGTGCTCGCCGAGGGTTTTGTATTTTGATTCTGCTTTTCCTGCTCCCTCATCACGTTCTTGAGTTGAGAAGAAATTTCTTCTATATTGTATTCTGCATGGAATAGAATACTTGCTGTAACAAGTACAAATTCATCTGATTATTCGTTAGACAATTTGCTATACAGTCAACCCAGGAAAATATATTCTTCTCCTCTATTCCTTGGAGATATACAATGCATGTTATCTCATCACTGACTGACAATTGTATATATGTGCAGACATGCTATACAGTACTTATAATTCTTTTCACCTGTCCTTGGTGGTCGTACTACGGTGATTGCTGGTCTAATATGATTCTACATTCACATCAGCACCAGGAAGCCTGTTCTTTTGTTCCGTCAGAGGAACAGAAAATTACAAAAACAAACAACTAACCCCGAAAATGGCAAATGAAACCTTAGAAACGCCAATGACTATAATGGGGTCAGTTGGGTGTCCGTCAGGTGTGCTTTTTAATCCTGAAAATTGCCAGACCAAAAAAAGTCAGGATTTCAGCACTTTTTCATTTTGTGATTTCTGATGGGGTGTTCATCTGGTGCAGATGTGAACATAACCTTACAAATCTATATTGAACAGGTCAGTAATAATCTAATCTGGTCCTGCTCATGGTATCATCACTTTACTCCATATACATATCATGCATGACCAGGGGTGTAAATAAACATTCATGAGCACTGGTTCAAAAGCTCAGCTTGGGCCCTTCTCCTCACGACCATCACCCCCTGCTATCTGAACATTTTAGCTTAATTTACATTTCCTGTTCCTTCTCTTTCTGGGTGTAGACCACTGTGATGGCTTGTTCACAACATGTCTGTACACATTCCCATCCCATGTCAGTGTCTCCCATATGCCGCAGCCTCCCCTACACAATCCTCCCTTCACAATATTCTGCTGACCATCTGCTACTTTGGGCATTAAAGGGTTAATGATTCTCCGCTTTTTTTTTATTTTGCCATTAGAAATTCTGCATTATAAATAATCATTTTGTATCTCACCAGACGGCAGCTGATACAATGCGCAGACTGTCATCAAAGGAAATCAAAAAGATGTTTAATCAACCTTATTGTGGTGAATGTGGCCTTTGGGCATCCCAAGTTGCAACTCCTATCTATTCCATTCCATTCGCCATTTTTGGGGCCATTTTCACTAGGCTTCTTATTGAAGATGTGAATGTAGAATCATACTACACCACCAGTCACCCTTACACTTATGGGCAAATAAGGCTCCTGAGTCCAGGTGCTACAGCAACCTCTGCTCCCCACCCAAGTTACCCCTGACTGCAGCAAATTGTCTGTTCTAGGTGCACAGCACATGTCTTTTGTATGCTATAGGGTTTACATATGTCACCAGACAGGGACCAATGCTCTCAACTTTGTTATGTGTTTGCAGCATAAAGAAAAAATACAATCACACTATATGTCAATTACCGTCACCAAGTGCATAAGAAGCATATTCAAGAGGAAAATGCAAATATAATACCTACTGAAGTGGTAATGGAAATACAAAAATGACAGCAGCATTCTATAAACCGCACCAAGATCTATATAAACAGAGCCGAAAATCATTGCCACTATAACAAATACTGAAAATAGAATCCTTTTGGCAATCTGTAAGCTGATCCCTGTTATCAAGATAGTGTTGACATCCTATGGCTCTAGCCCTAAATGCCAAGAGGAGAAAACTTGAGAGACAATAAGGTGGGCACATCTTATTCTGGCACATAGGACATCAACGTTGGTGTATAAATCTCCCCCATATTGTCCATTGTAAATGTGAGTAAAGTGTAAGGCTGCATTTGCTTTTCTTTGCTTGAGCTTGTAGTAGACAGATGTCAAATTGGCATTGCCTGGTATATTCCGTCAAACTAAAAGCTGTTTTTTCCTGTTAATGCTGGGAGGATTGTAAATCACTACACAGCATGATCAGCCTCAATACTGTGTTATTCAACTTGGTACCCAAATTACACACCGGTGAAGCTGAGGTTTAACAATAGGAATGCAAAGGTTTGGCAGAAATGTTTATGATACATTTAGATATTGCTTCTTACATTGCAGAATTATGTATTTATCAATAGTGTGATGATCCTGCCTCACCATACACACTGATGAAACGTGGCATGATAAGAGTGTTCACTTTATCGTCTTTTACAGTAGGTGCCACGTAGTAGACCGCAGCAAAGAAGCGCTGTGGGAAAAAACAGGCAGCAATACATTGTGTGTTTTCCTGCAGTGTTTTCCACAGAAAGTCCATAGAGGTTTCTTCTTCTATTATAACTAGAGGGAAACCGCCGGCGTTTCTGTAGGTATAATGGACATTCTGCTATTCTGCAATTTCCCAAACCATAACAGAATTACAGCGTGTCCACTGCGCATATTTTTCCACAAAATTGCAGCATGCTAATTATACCTGCATAAACACTTGCGTTTTCCATATAGGTATAATAGGGGCAGAAAGTTGGCAGAGGAAAACTCTGTGAAATCGCAATTAAAACCGCTGCAGAAAAATGTGATGCATTACTGACGTGTTTTTTCCGACAATGCTTTTTTTTTGCTGTGCCTTGCTACATGGGGCCTTAGCCGAAAGTGGTCATAGATACAATGTAATTGTTGGCTGAACTGTAGCCTCCAGTTCCAGCAACCTGTTTTTTTTTAAAAAAAAAGTAAGATAAGAGATCACTAGACACAAATAGCTGAAATCCAATTCCAGCTTTCCCAGCAAACAAGCAGAGGTAACGGACAGTCTGCTACTAACCATTAGAAATGAGCGAGTAGTGAAATATTCGAAAATTTGAAATTCGATTCGAGTAGTCCCTCAATATTCGACTATTCGTTCGAATATCGAATCCCATTATAGTGTATGGGAAAAACATGCTTATTTCAGGGAAACCAAAATTCGACCAACTGGAGTCACCAAGTCCACAATGATGCCAACACCTCTGGAATGCAACTGGGACAGCAGGGGAAGCATGCCTGGGGGCATCTAACATGCCCAAGTCCCAGTATTATTATTATTGCTGATGATGATGATTTAGCCAGCCAATGACTGTATACGTTTTTTTTTTCTCCAATGCCTACATCGTCCTACTTCCTGTCTCACCTCCCCTGCATAGTTATTGGTGTAAAAAATGCGCCAGGGAAAGTGGGAGGGGAATCAAATTTTTACTGTGTTTACCGCGTGGTATTCGATCAAGTACGAGTATTTCTAATACCATAGTATTCGATCAAATACCTACTCGATCGAATACTACTCGCTCATCTCTACTCACCATATTATTTAGATCTCATGTCTATGACCAGCTTATGCTCTTATTTTAACTCTTCTTATGCTGATACATCCTAACTAGAGATGAGCGAACACTAAAATGTTCGAGGTTCGAAATTCGATTCGAACAGCCGCTCACTGTTCGAGTGTTCGAATGGGTTTCGAACCCCATTATAGTCTATGGGGAACATAAACTCGTTAAGGGGGAAACCCAAATTCGTGTCTGGAGGGTCACCAAGTCCACTATGACACCCCAGGAAATGATACCAACACCCTGGAATGACACTGGGACAGCAGGGGAAGCATGTCTGGGGGCATAAAAGTCACTTTATTTCATGGAAATCCCTGTCAGTTTGCGATTTTCGCAAGCTAACTTTTCCCCATAGAAATGCATTGGCCAGTGCTGATTGGCCAGAGTACGGAACTCGACCAATCAGCGCTGGCTCTGCTGGAGGAGGCGGAGTCTAAGATCGCTCCACACCAGTCTCCATTCAGGTCCGACCTTAGACTCCGCCTCCTCCGGCAGAGCCAGCGCTGATTGGCCGAAGGCTGGCCAATGCATTCCTATGCGAATGCAGAGACTTAGCAGTGCTGAGTCAGTTTTGCTCAACTACACATCTGATGCACACTCGGCACTGCTACATCAGATGTAGCAATCTGATGTAGCAGAGCCGAGGGTGCACTAGAACCCCTGTGCAAACTCAGTTCACGCTAATAGAATGCATTGGCCAGCGCTGATTGGCCAATGCATTCTATTAGCCCGATGAAGTAGAGCTGAATGTGTGTGCTAAGCACACACATTCAGCACTGCTTCATCACGCCAATACAATGCATTAGCCAGTGCTGATTGGCCAGAGTACGGAATTCGGCCAATCAGCGCTGGCTCTGCTGGAGGAGGCGGAGTCTAAGGTCGGACCTGAATGGAGACTGGTGTGGAGCGATCTTAGACTCCGCCTCCTCCAGCAGAGCCAGCGCTGATTGGCCGAATTCCGTACTCTGGCCAATCAGCGCTGGCCAATGCATTCTATTAGCCCGATGAAGTAGAGCTGAATGTGTGTGCTTAGCACACACATTCAGCTCTACTTCATCGGGCTAATAGAATGCATTGGCCAATCAGCGCTGGCCAATGCATTCTATTAGCTTGATGAAGCAGAGTGTGCACAAGGGTTCAAGCGCACCCTCGGCTCTGATGTAGCAGAGCCGAGGGTGCACAAGGGTTCAAGTGCACCCTCGGCTCTCCTACATCAGAGCCGAGGGTGCGCTTGAACCCTTGTGGAGCCTCGGCTCTGCTACATCAGAGCCGAGGGTGCGCTTGAACCCTTGTGCACACTCTGCTTCATCAAGCTAATAGAATGCATTGGCCAGCACTGATTGGCCAGAGTACGGAATTCGGCCAATCAGCGCTGGCCAATGCATCCCTATGGGAAAAAGTTTATCTCACAAAAATCACAATTACACACCCGATAGAGCCCCAAAAAGTTATTTTTAATAACATTCCCCCCTAAATAAAGGTTATCCCTAGCTATCCCTGCCTGTACAGCTATCCCTGTCTCATAGTCACAAAGTTCACATTCTCATATGACCCGGATTTGAAATCCACTATTCGTCTAAAATGGAGGTCACCTGATTTCGGCAGCCAATGACTTTTTCCAATTTTTTTCAATGCCCCCGGTGTCGTAGTTCCTGTCCCACCTCCCCTGCACTGTTATTGGTGCAAAAAAGGCGCCAGGGAAGGTGGGAGGGGAATCGAATTTTGGCGCACTTTACCACGTGGTGTTCGATTCGATTCGAACATGGCGAACACCCTGATATCCGATCGAACATGTGTTCGATAGAACACTGTTCGCTCATCTCTAATCCTAACTAACGTTGTGGCTAAAAGTCCTTCAAACTGTAGGAAATATATGAATAAATTGACAATTAGGTATTACCATTTCCCCAGTTATTATTATTATTATTATTTATTTATTTATTTATATAGCACCATTAATTACATTTAAAAGGATGAGGGTATGCCAAAAAACTTTTAAACATGTTACAAGAGCTTGCCGCCCCCTCACCTATCTGATCTGATCACCTATTCAGCTATTGCTAAGTTGGTGAGAAAATAACCTCCTGCTATAATAGATGGTGTAGCCTCATTCAATTGATCTCATACAATAGTATGTTTCTAGCACCACTTACAGGCTGATCACATATGAGCACTATTAGTAAATGAACATTCTTTCTGTTTTCTGGATTGGTCAGTGAATATCTCATATCGTACCACTCATAGTCTCTGTGCTGCCACAGTTGGAATGGAAAACTGTATTTTGATGTTCAGTTAACTGTGTGTTGGTTCCTCTCCAGGGTAATAGATCTGGAATGTGCTGTTGCTATGTAGTCGGAGATTTACAGTAGCTCTTGGTGTTGGTCATTAAGTGACAAAAGCATATGTATCTTCACGGTATCTTTATGGAACTTAGCTTTTTTAATATTTGAAATGTTTTCACCTTTTCAGTGGAATGGCGTTAAGGGAGACAGCGATTGGTGATAATGGGAATGCCTATCCCCCTTGAGCTACAGCAGCAAGGCTCTTCACGCTTGGCAGGATTGAAGTCTGAACAATACATCCCTAGGGTAACTCTAAAATGGAATTTGTTCACAATATGCAAACATTCTAAATGAACAGAATGAAAAGCGAGAGTGTGGGATCCACACAACAACATAGGTGATGGGAGGGGGATGGGTGGCACTGGCAATGCTCGTAGATACATAGGCATCAGCATCTGTGCTGTCTGTGCCCTCATCACTGAGCTTTGTAGATTTCTCTCCGCTGACTGCAGCCAATCACAGTGCACAGGTGAACAGAGGCTGGGCAGGCTCAGCTCACATATACGTCTGTCTCCTGAATGCAAGCAGCCTTCATCAGATGGGATAATATCGCACAAGCACACACAACCTGTTTCTCTTACGCTTTCTTTGAAACTTCTCTGCTGCCAACACACACAATAGCAAGGAATGAAGACAAAGAGAAATGGTCACAGACCAGGAATCCAATGCCCTCATGCAGACATCAGCTAGTGAATGCTGTCCTATAGCAGGTAATGATCATATTTTCCATCTTCCATCATTAGAAATGTCTGTATTATATATTTAGTGGTAGAAGACTCTCCCTGAGATTAGAGCTATGTCTATATATTTACACCATGTGTGAACTTTCCGAATATATATCTCTTACATTTCCCTTGTAAATAAAAGACTGAGACCGTTTACTGAACTATTACTGATATCTTTATGGAGTTGCTTTAGTTTCTTACACTAAACACAGTTTGTTTGATTTTCAGTGCCAGTGTGAATACTGCTACAACATTTATAACTGAGGTATAATGTTCCCTTAAGATACCTCCACACAAAGTAGTGACTGAGAAAGAACCATAATGCCTTTGTTTGATTCATCTTTGTTCGAGGAACTTGGAAATGTACTTGCAAAATGGAAAAGCATTACCTACGTGTTTCTGCTGCTCACCGTCAGCATTGTTGGTGGTGCTCCTGGGGTGTGTCCTCCAGCTTGCATTTGTGCCAGTGATATAGTAAGCTGCACTAATAGGAACTTATCTATGGTGCCCAGGACAATCTTCAAGTGTATTAGAAAACTAGATCTAAGCTACAATAAAATAGGGTTCCTGGACCCCGACTGGTTCCCAGTCATGTTTGATAAATTGCACACTTTAATATTACATCATAATACAATAAGCAGCATCTCTGGTGGTAGTTTCTCCACCTTACGAAATGTGAGATTTCTTGATTTATCATCAAATCATCTAAGGACGCTGAGTAACCCGGTTTTTCAAGAACTTAAGATGCTAGAAGAGCTCCTGCTGTACAACAATCAGTTAACTAACATTGATTCTGGGGCTTTTGGAGGACTACATAAACTGCAGAAATTGTATCTGAGTTACAATGCACTAACGCATTTCCCACTGGACTTGTACATTGGCAGAAATAAACTGTCGGAACTTGTATTGTTGGACATTTCTCACAATCAGTTGCAAGCAGTGCCTGTCCAGGATATAAGTTTAATTTCCGCAAGGCAACTCAGCGGAATTTACCTTCACGAGAACCGATTTTTATGTGACTGCCATTTAAATACAATGTTAAACTTCTGGTATCGGAGGCATTTTACTCCAGTCGTAGATTTCAAAAGTTATTATAGCTGCACTTTACCATCTGAGTCCAAAAAACTGCTACTTATTCAAGAGAACTTTCTCAACTGTTCCGAAAGTACTGTGAATGATTCTTATCATGCGTTTGGTCTGTTGTATGAGGTTCAGATTGGAGAGAGGCTGGTGGTCCATTGTGACAGCAAGATAGTCGACAAAGATACACAATTTATTTGGAGAAGCCCAGAGGACAAAACACTCGAACCAGAAAAAAAGACGGATCATTACCGTGTGTTTCTCAATGGAAGTCTGGAAATTGAAGAGGCACAAATTGTAGATTCAGGTATTTATTCCTGCACCGCAATAAACAAACTGGTTAATGAAACCATAGATATTAGAGTAACAGTGGGCAATTTTACAAGTCACAAGTCTCATTCACATGAAGCATTCAACACGGCCTTTACTACACTTGCTGCATGTGTAGTCAGTATCATTTTAGTCCTACTCTACCTTTATCTCACCCCCTGCAGATGTTGGTGTAAGTCTAGGAAAAATAAAAGAAAACAGAACCAAAACAGTGCTCACTCCTCCATCTTAAGTGCCACACCATCACATGAGCCCCAGAGTGAAAGAAAATCAAGCACAGGAAAACGGGTAGTGTTCCTGGAACCAGTCAAGGAAACCCAGCAAGGCCAAAATGGGAAAGCCCGACTGATTCCCAGTGAGAATCTCACTGCCGATGGCATCTTAAAGAATAGCAGATCAAAGTCTGACTCGGATTCCGTCAACTCTGTCTTCTCAGATGCTCCTTTCATCGCACCAGTCTAAGAATTTGCTTGATTCTCTTACAGACTGCGTATTGTGGCATACTAAAAGCAACAGTGACTCTCAACAAACTTAAAACTCGTAGAAACCGATGCCTTTGTAAATCTAATGTCTAATAATGGAAATGAATGTACAGTTCCATATTTCACTAGCTACAAGCACATACAGGAAACAAGTTTGAGTCAGGAATTACCTTTGAAACGATCACCTATATAACTACCTGTCTTTGTTTACCAAGGATTCTTCTGTTTTAGGAAGACCAGTTTGTATTTTTTTAGCTCTGGGATTTGTTGTGAGTTTACAACAATTGCATTTGTAACATTTGCAGTTGGACATGTTACTTGGACCTATCAACTGGATGCAGTCTTAGATTGTATTATTGTACTAGATTGCAGTGACACAGGTGTAGGGCTTAATGTAGCAACATATAGTGATATACAGTCATCTTTAAGAAAGTCATTTCTGTGGTTGCTTACTAAGTAATACAATAGACATAGCCTATGCCACCATTTTCTATCTAAGCCTAACTTTACTCACATAGTATGTCTAAGCTTCAGTGCTAATGCTCATGCATTTACTATTATTCCGCGTACTGAGAGAGAACACATCCTATATGTTTTATTTATGTAAATTCTTATTCTAAGAATTATTTTTTAATTATTTTTATTTTTTTCTATTTTGGGTATAGAAGGATTTAATAGAAAAAGCCTTTGCTATGCAAAGTGATTATCTTGAGCTAAATGTTAGCACAGGCAGAAAATCATCCAAATGGGACTTCTTCTCTTGTATCTATGATTACTACTGCAGATGTTCACTTACAAGAGGTTAATATTCTCCTGTAGACGGGAATATCCCTTAATCGGGCAAAGCTGATATTTAGACCATGACGAATGAAAATTCAGATGATGTTGGCGTTCTGACATAATATTGTTTACAGGAATATATTATTTGTGCGACGTCATTTTATTGTGCACTGATATCATTTGCACTAGTGATTACAGATTAACCAAATATTTGGAAGCAAGTAAATTGCTTGTAAATCTCAATTTCATTTAGCTAAGATGACTGAGGTAATGACTTAGAGAGACGAGATAGAAGAGATAGAAGGTCTATATTTAATAACAGTATAACAGATTAGGTAGAGTGTTTGGTAGATGTTTAGGATCTGCCTTGGATATATACGTATATATATAAATATATATCTATCAACTATTGAATAGCTTTACTCAGTTTTAATGATATACTGTACTAGCAGCAGTTTAATAGCCATAAAGCTTAATGATGTTGGGTCATCATGTTGTCCTATTATGAAGGCATATAGTAGATAAAATATAGTGTACCCCTCATTATAAGATGTTCTACTAATATAATATGTATTTGCCTCCATATAGCCAATGTGTATTTTTTCACTTTGAAGGTCTATGTTTATATTCTGTTCTGTTCCTTGATATCAATTTGTATGGTGGTGTATGTATGAAGCAAGAAAAATAATGTTAATGTTGAAGAGGGGTGCAAGATAAATGTCATTATCTGTTCAACATAAAACATGCTCAAAAATAAAAGATTGCCTGAATTATTTCACATTGTGCTTATTAGTTTTTCTTTTTCATTTCTGATATTGGTGTACATTATGTAATACAACGTATTGCCTAGAATTGAGGACATGTTACATTTTGCTATACTTGCTGGCCATACAATTTGCATTCAACACCTGACTTAAATAAACTAATGGCACAAGGTTCTGCTTTTTGTGCTTAATCATTGCTATATATACACAGAAAATCCTTGTTTAAGTAATAAGAAAAGAAGTAAATTGTATTACTGACACTTAATATCCTTTGTCTGTTTTAAGTAAACAATTCATTAATATTTCTTTTTTCCTATTTCCTTACATATAAAATTAAAACAATAACCTTCTAGCCAGCGGTTGTTTTAAAATGACAGGCTAGTAACTTATTTCAATATTTTATTGTATTTTTTTTAAACTAATGATATTAGAATTCATCAATAGTCATCAAGTTCAATGCATGCTAACCAGACAGCTCAAGCCACAGCAATATGCAGGTAATTCCAAATGGTATACACCCTATTACAGGGAGAACCGATAATAAATCAAGAAACTGAGAAGCAGCAGAGAAGAACCAAAGTACGGTATATAACATTGGGACAATTTTATTAATACTGTCTAAAAGTAAGGGCTCGTTCACATGGGGCAAGAGGGTTCGAATTTTGCATCAGAATTGGCCTCAAAATCCACCCCCTCACAATAGAGGTTTATTTAGACCGTTAGCATTCTTTTTTCTGCTAGTGGTTTGTTCCTGCTCACAGAAAAAAAGCAAGCTGCCCTTTCTTCAGGTGGATTCCGTGGCTGTTTCAGCTGCGGCGTCCGCCTCGAGACAGCACCCTCCGGACTAGGCCCATTAATTTGGGCCTGATCTGAAGCAGAAAGCTGTGATGGGATGTCGGTGCACTGTACTGGCATCCAGTGGTGTAACTAGGAATGGCGGGGCCCCATGGCGAACTTTTGACATGACCCTCCCCCGACCGATGCCGAAGACCTCGACCGACCCCCTCCTACGCATTCCTGCGTGCTCTATTATGCTCCACAGTGGTCCCTGCACACAGTATTATACCCCATAGTGGCCCCTGAACACAGTATTATGTCCCTTAGTGGCCCCTGCACACAGTATTGTGTCCCTCAGTGGCCCCTCCACACAGTATTATGTCCCTCAGTGGCCCCTCCACACAGTATTATACCCCATAGTGACCCCTCCTCACAGTATTATGCCCCATAGTGACCCCTCCACACAGTATCATCCCCCTTAGTGGCCCCTCCACACAGTATTATCCCCCATAGTGGCCCCTGCACACAGTATTATCCCCCATAGTGGCCCCTTCACACAGTATTATCCCCCATAGTGGCCCCTGCACACAGTATTATCCCCCATAGTGGCCCCTGCACACAGTATTATGTCCCACTGTGGTCACCCATAAACAATTATTATACTCTGGGGTCTTTTCAGACCCCAGTGTTTAATAATTGTTTATGGGTGAGAAAAACATAAAAAAAACTCTGCTACTCACCTATCTCCCAGCTCCTACGATGTTGGCCTCCAAAGTAGTCCATCTTCAATGACGTCAGATGTCACATGACCCGGGACGCAGGCCAGGGTCATGAGACACCAGACGACCAGGCCGAAGCCTGCCCGGATCGTGGAGAGGTAAGTAACAGTGTTTTTTATGTTTCTTACCTCTCCCGGGCTGCCGATCATTATACTCGGGGGTCCGAAAAGACCTCCGAATATAATGATAGCAGTGGTAGTGGCTGTCACCGGGCCCCTAATGTCCCGGGCCCTGTGGCAGCTGCCTCTGCTGCTATGGCGGTAGTTACGCCACTGCCAGCATCCCGTCACAGCAGCCGCATGTGAACTAGCCCTTAGACAGCACAAAGTTAGACTAGACAGTATTAAAATGTGCAAGATTTTTCATAATGGCTGATGTTGGATGATAAATCTGCTGTATTATTAGACTGTCTAGTTTAACTTTTCACCAGTCACGAAAGTTCATTGATGTAGATTAAGCCAGAATTCTGTTGCATTTTACTAAGTAAATCTCCCAAATAGCTGTCTTGTCTATGACTTTTGAAGTTTGCGGAATAATTCCTTTTTTTTTTACCTTTGGTTATATGTGTGTTCAGAACCACAGATATATAGTATAGATGAAACACTAAGGCCTTGTTCACATCTGCGTTCGGTATTCCGTTCCGGGAGTCCGCATGGGAACCCCCCAAACAGAATACCAAACGCACTGGCAAGCGGTGCGCCAGTGAAAGCACATGGACCCCATAGACTATAATGGGGTCCGTGTGCTTGCTACAAGATCTCTGCTGGCAACATGTGGACAGGAAAGTAATTCACAATCTACTTTCATATCTGCATGTTCCATGCGGAGATCTCGTGGCAAGCACACAGACCCCATTATAGGGGGGTCCCCATGTGAACTCCCCAAATGGATTACCAAATACAGATGTAAACAAGGCCTTAGGATTGATGCACATGGTGCATAAAATGTCTATACTGTGACAAAATTTAAATATCATTTCTAGAGCACAGACCCTACATAAAAAAGGGCTTCCCTCTGCTAGAATGCTTCTTAATTTCTCTTGTAGCAATAGAAAGCACTTTTGGTGGTCTAGGGTAATGAAGGGGCTACTGGTGGTATCTCTTGTGGTCTAGGCAATGGAAGGGTTATTGGTAGTATCTCTTGTGGTCTAGATAAAAGGGGCTAATGGTAAAATCCCTTGTTGAGTCAATACAAACATAGGACAGTGAAGGCATGACAGTGTATATAGAGGGAAAGCCCACTGTCACTACAGCACTCAGCAACCTATTTTTAGCAATACTACCCCGCTACCTTTATTTTAATTGGGTCCACGTTTTTATTATGCAGTTTGAAATAAATGTTACATTTTATTCAATTTGATAGGGAATTTTTTCAGTGTATGTATATTAGTCCAGTCCCTACATCCTGTGTATTCTAAAATCCCTTGTGGCCTAGATAATACAGGGACAAATGTTGGCATCTCCTGTTGTCTAAGTAATAAAGGGGCTAACAGTAGCATCTATTGAGGTCTAGGTAAAAGAGGGGCTAAAAACATCTTGTGTGATCTAGGGCGGTAAATAACAGAGAATTTGTTAATGATGACATCTCTAGTGGTCTAGGGTATTGCAGAAACCTTTCTTCTTCATCCATCTATGCTGTAGAATGATCAGATATAGAAACTTCATCAGATCTCAGTCAATCACCAAGTATCTCAATCATAGACGTTCTGTGAATGGCTGACTGTGATGCAGTGTCTGTGTCATCTGAAAGAGACTTGTGGAGACTGAGCACAGATAGGGTCAGAGAGAAGAAGGCTAAACAGGCTGTATAGTCTATATGTTCATCCCTAATGATTTAGCTAATAATATTTTTTTTTACATTATGCCATTATATTCCACAGGGCTTTACAAATCAGAGTAATAAATCAATTCATACAAAAGTAGTGAGAACCCTGCTCATGAGTGCTTACAATCTGTGAGGTAGAAGCGGTGACTCAAGAAATAGAAGTGCTTATACAGTGGACCAGATTTTTATAAGGTTACACAAATAAATATATATATGTATGAGTTGGTCACCAGCCAGTCTCCTTCTATGTAGAGATCCAAAGTGGCTGATCCTATACATTTACACTTAAAGGCATCATGTTTTGAGATATCATAAGGAGAAGTTTTAACAGAGGAGGGTTAGCTTGTGAAGCACAAAAACGTTAGCTTAGGAAATGTGACAGGCCTGCCTAAAGAAATGTGGCTTTAGAAAGTCCTTAAAGCTGTGGAGGTTGGTTGTTAATCTGATTGTCCAAGGTAGTACATTCTAGAGGACTGGTTCAACTGGAGTGTAATCCTTGAGATGGGAATAGGAGATTCTAATTATGGAGGATGTTAGTCTAGGTTGGGGGTGTAAAACTCATTTTCACCAAGGGTCACATTATCCTTATGGATGTCCTCAAAGGGCTGTTTGTAATTCTGCAACTGTATAACCTTAGCTATTCCAGTTAGACATAGTTACATTTATAACCCATTAAAGGTAATCGTAAAGCTGAAGGTAAGATAATGTTAATACACATAAATAATAGTGTCTGAATTATCTCCCACCTATAGGTAACAACCTCCTTCCAAAGGTAATAGTGTCCATTTGTCTCACTACATAGATATTGGGGACCACCACAGGTAATAGTTCTCCCCAGTCTCGGAGACACAACGCTGCTGAATTGAATATTTACCTCTTTTTCCAGCAAAGCCCTGACGCCTTGCTTGGCCGTGCACCTCTTCTATTATCCTCTCAGCTACCCTATCACCTGCACTTTGGTACCACAAGCAGTACCACTGGGAGACAGCATGACTGGAAGGACATTAAAAGCGGTGTCCAGGTATAGGTACCAACTGATAATTTACTCATATTTTACCCATCCACTCTCCTGTCCATGACGGCTCTGCTACTACCACCAGGGCACGCTGTACCCAATGCTGAACAACGCCAGAATGTAGCATTTTGACATTCTTCAGCATTGTGATGCAATATGCAGCACCACCTAGAGGTGGAAATGGAGACCAGTCTGGACAGGAGTGTAGATTAATGAGTAAATTAATTAAATTTAAATTAAATGAATAAAGAATGTCAATCACCCAGTTCATTCCATGAGGCTCCGTCTGAGGATGGTTTTACAGTGGTAATAATTGAATCTAAAGCTAAATTAAAATGTACAGTGCTTACATCCAATGTGACAACGTTGGTATGTTCTGTACTGTGTACACTTGGAAACGAATTACAACTAATTTTGTTTTTTGACTCATCAGTACAATATTTGGAAATCAAGAAATAAATATTGTGTGGTAAACAAATGTGAAAATGCAACAGAGCAAAAACGTATTTACAGGTATAAGATCACAGTTCTGTAGATTACACATTTCAGTTGCAGAAACTTGGGTAGTAGGGCTCTGGGTGGTGGTGGTCACAGTGTTCATGGTGGAGGTGATCACCAAACCTTCCTAAGGGTGCCTTCACACGGAGTTTACACTCCGTGTATTCTGTCTACGCTCCTTGTATTCTGTCCATTTTATACGTGTAAAAATACACGTGTAAAATGTAGTTAGCCATTGAGTTCAATGGCTTGTTCGTATAACGTGCGTCTTTTTGCGTGCGTCATTTTGCACGCGCATCTACGCGCGAAAAAAGAAGCTCGTTATACGAACAAGCCATTGAATTCAATGGCTAACTACATTTTACACGTGTATTTTTACACGTGTAAAATGGACAGAATACATGGAGCGTAGACACAATACATGGAGCGTAAAGTTCGTGTGAAGGCACCCTAACTCCCAGGCCAGACACAGTTAACATATACAGTCCTATGAAAAAGTTTGGGCACCCCTATTAATCTTAATCATTTTTAGTTCTAAATATTTTGGTATTTGCAACAGCCATTTCAGTTTGATATATCTAATAACTGATGGACACAGTAATATTTCAGGATTGAAATGAGGTTTATTGTACTAACAGAAAATGTGCAATATGCATTAAACCAAAATTTGACCGGTGCAAAAGTATGGGCACCTCAACAGAAAAGTGACATTAATATTTAGTAGATCCTCCTTTTGCAAAGATAACAGCCTCTAGTCGCTTCCTGTAGCTTTTAATCAGTTCCTAGATCCTGGATGAAGGTATTTTGGACAAACAATTCAAGTTCAGTTAAGTTTGATGGTCGCCGAGCATGGACAGCCCGCTTCAAATCATCCCACAGATGTTCAATGATATTCGGGTCTGGGGACTGGGATGGCCATTCCAGAACATTGTAATTGTTCCTCTGCATGAATGCCTGAGTCGATTTGGAGCAATGTTTTGGATCATTGTCTTGCTGAAATATCCATCCCCGGCGTAACTTCAACTTCGTCACTGATTCTTGAACATTATTCTCAAGAATCTGCTGATACTGAGTGGAATCCATGCGACCCTCAACTTTAACAAGATTCCCGGTGCCGGCATTGGCCACACAGCCCCAAAGCATGATGGAACCTCCACCAAATTTTACAGTGGGTAGCAAGTGTTTTTCTTGGAATGCTGTTTCTTTTTGGACGCCATGCATAACGCCTTTTAGTATGACCAAACAACTCAATCTTTGTTTCCAAAATGAAGTTGGCTTGTCCAAATGTGCTTTTGCATACCTCAGGCAACTCTATTTGTGGCGTACGTGCAGAAACGGCTTCTTTCTCATCACTCTCCCATACAGCTTCTCCTTGTGCAAAGTGCGCTGTATTGTTGACCGATGCACAGTGACACCATCTGCAGCAAGATGATGCTGCAGCTCTTTGGAGGTGGTCTATGGATTGTCCTTGACTGTTCTCACCATTCTTCTTCTCTGCCTTTCTGATATTTTTCTTGGCCTGCCACTTCTGGGCTTAACAAGAACTGTCCCTGTGGTCTTCCATTTCCTTACTATGTTCCTCACAGTGGAAACTGACAGGTTAAATCTCTAAGACAACGTTTTGTATCCTTCCCCTGAACAACTATGTTGAACAATCTTTGTTTTCAGATCATTTGAGAGCGGGCTGTCCATGCTCGGTGACCATCAAACTTAACTGAACTTGAATTGTTTTGTAGAAAGAAATGGTCCAAAATACCTTCATCCAGGATCTAGGAACTGATTAACAGCTACAGGAAGCGACTAGAGGCTGTTATCTTTGCAAAAGGAGGATGTACTAAATATTAATGTCACTTTTCTGTTGAGGTGCCCATACTTATGCACCGGTCAAATTTTGGTTTAATGCATATTGCGCATTTTCTGTTAGTACAATAAACCTCATTTCAATCCTGAAATATTACTGTGTCCATCAGTTATTAGATATATCAAACTGAAATGGCTGTTGCAAACACCAAAATATTTAGAACTAAAAATGATTAAGATTAATAGGGGTGCCCAAACTTTTTCATAGGACTGTAGTTGCACTTAAAAGGAGTCTACTAGCTCCTCGAAGCATATGTAACTGCCACTTCCATGTTACTGAGCACACTACAGTGATAAACAACATACCATTGTTCTTTATGTTACTTTTGTGTATTTGGAGAAAACAATTTTAAAGTATTATGCAAATGAATCAGTTGATGCACTTGTGTGATCACTACAGGCTCTTCATTGTGTACATTGCTTCATATACATATGAGCACCATGTACCCTGCATACAGCTAAGCATTGGGTTGTCAAGAGTTGGACCCCAACAATCTGATATAGATGGCCTATCCTGATAACAGATCATCAGTATTTTAAATCTGAAAACCCCCTTTAATTCCACCTTTCCAATCTATGTAGAACATCAAAATATGTATTCTGTTATGTTTTAATTGATATTTTCATTTAGTTAGTCTTATGTTTTTAGTTTTATGTAACTATAGATTTATAATAGTTTTAGATTACAATTATAACATGTAAATCAAACTTTTATTTGATTTATTCTGTGTACAGGGATAGTACAAGCACAGACAGATGGGCAGCATGCTCCTGCTCATGTTTTCCTCATTTACACCCTCCCTGCACAGAGGAGAATGGAAGGTCAGCATGATTAGAATACACTTCAATGCAGGGACAGATAGCTCCAGTAGTTTGCTGTCTATATCTTAAATTGCCCGTTTTGACCTATTTTCAGTAAAGGATTCACAATCATTCTCTTATTCATATTTAAGTGTTTGGAGCTGACCTTTTCTTTCACAAAACAACCCACATCATAATATTCTGGTTCACAGGGGCTACTTAGATGCTTTCGTAGCAATTTCTTATATTTTACCACTATAAATAAACTCCTTTAGATCTTTTCTAAAGTATTTAGAAAGTATTTTTAAGGTATTATTTGTATGCATACTGATAAAGTATCAAGCATCTATGGGCTATGCCCTGAATTTCACCTAGTATTGAGTGTGAGGCCTTATTATTTTGTGGTGGGCCACTTAGGTGAATTAGAACTGTGTAGGACACAATTACATTTTGGAATACAAAAGTGGACACCATTACCACATAAAGAACCACACAAAGTACTAGTACTGTGTAAGGGACACTGAGATACACTGAATACTTATAAAATGTGATCTAGAGAAGATATATGGTGTAATATAAGTAGGGGGTTATTTAAATTTTTATATAATTTGTAATTAAAAAAAAATTTTTAAAATATTTTGTTTTGCCCCTCTCCCTCTTGTCCTACAGACTGGATCTATTAAAGGGTAAATGCTCTGATTTCTGGCTTACCGCCTGATCTTTACTGTATGAAGTGGAGCAGGCGCCTGCCTGGCAGATTCTGGCAAGGGGTTAAATACAAGGGCCCACTTATTCTTCTTGCACTATTGCAAATTCTTCCTGCAATCAGTCAAACCTCATTTTGATATTACTGAATTAATATATGAAGGTAATTTCAAAGGGTCTGCTTATATTTTCTTGCAGCTGTAATACGTAATGTTAGTTTTCTCTTTGTAGGACGGATACCGTATATAATCAGTTTTTTTTTATAATTGCATTATTTATGTATACTGTATACTACCAAACATAAAGTTGAGCTATTGTATCAAAAGTATTGTATCAATACATCAAATCCTGATGTGTTACAAAAATTTCCTTATAGATAAACAGCCATCAATGTATATATTTTTGGAGGAAGCAGGAGCAAAACATGTATGTGGGACTTGTGGCCCTGATATTTAAAGAGTTCTCTAACTGGAAAAAAAAAGTACAAAAGTCAATTTGACCTGGGATAAGGTATACATTTTCCTACCGTCTAAGTGTCAAAGCTTTGAATCTCACCTAACCTATTTGTTTCAATTGAGATGAAATGCAAACTGAACACCTTTATGAAGTGTAACCTTTCACTTACTGCCCCAATAGCAACTATTCATTGTGACAAGAACAAATAAATTATTCATTTGCTAACATGATTCGATAGCCAGGCTCATATAACTTGGCAATGCAATTTTACAAGCATTAAACAAATTAACTCCAAGATTCTATCCAATACTACATTGGTACAATAAGCCTTTCAAGGACTGAAAATCATAAAACATCTTGTTTGGCCGTATCTCTCCATGACCCTCCAAGATAAACTCCTTGCTTTGTGTAGCTTTTCTGTTTAACACGAAAGAAAGCATGTCATGAGCTTAGCTCTTATCACCTGCAAGCAACTAGAATTTTATCCTGAAGCACAGCATGTCTTTGCCTTCACATGGCAGAGGATGAAAAGTAGCTATAGCATTGAAATAAATGCATCTCACATGTATAATCTACTAGCATTTTCCCGTGACTTCGTCCGCGCATTTGGCGACGACCTACTTCGCTCTGCTACATCTATGTATATGCACAGTATACGTAGGTGTGGCCTGGCCCCCCCAACCCCACCTCCCAGATGTCCCTGGCCTCCCCTTCCAAGGGTCCCCTACAACCGCATGCGGGCCCCTGGCACCCTCCCACCCCAACTCCCGCATGTCCCCAGCCCCCCCCCCCCCCAACTGCTTCGGTCTTTGGTGGTCGCTTGCTCTTCTTTTGGATTGACGTGTCCCTGCTGGGGCTCTTGACACGGTCATTGGTCTATTGCAATACCTCACCTGTTTTCTTTTTGAGGTGTGCAAGGCTGTGCGCCTCCATGTATGACCCCTTTTTAATATCGACCATTACTCCCATTGCTCATTACTTGTAATTGATGGCCTTTTGGCCTGTCGCTTCATGCTGTTTTCTTATTATGCTCACTCTATTTGTTCTTGTATTATTTTCAAAAAAATTAAATAAACTTTGATGAAACATAAAAATCAGTCCATGGGCATATGAAATACGGTTGATAGTCATATGATGTACACACAGGTGCATGGCTTGTTATAAGACAGCTAAAAGCTTTTCATATTACAGGTCTTTATACAGAGGCTGATCAGTGACAATATTAGAGATATCCATTCACTCAACTTAGGTTTCCACATTTAGGCTAAGGCTAAGGCTCCTCCACATTGTGGAAAAGAGGCTTTTTTTGTTGCAGATTTTGCTTTGTTTTTTTTCTGAGCCAAAGCCAGGAGTAGATTGAGCAGAATCCACTACTCTAGGCTTTGGCTTAAAAAACTGCAGCAAATTCTGCAAATCCTGAATCTGTTTTTAGGCTAAGGCCCCAAGTAGCAAGCTACAGCCAAAAAGTGTTGCTGAAAAGATTGTGGTGGAATTATAGTTTTCTTCTGAGGAATTTCTGTCTCTATTATAACTACACACAAACCACCAGCATTTCCATAGGTATAATTGATATGGTGCAATTTTCCAAAGCACAATGATTTTTAAAATCGCAGCATTTCTGCGAGGTATTTTTTTAATGAAATGTGTGGATGACATTAGTAGTAGAGATGAGCGAACAGTGTTCTATCGAACTCATGTTCGATCGGATATTAGGCTGTTCGGCATGTTCGAATCGAATCGAACACCGCGTGGTAAAGTGCGCCATTACTCGATTCCCCTCCCACCTTCCCTGGCACCTTTTTTGCTCCAATAACAGCGCAGGGTAGGTGGGACAGGAACTACGACACTGGTGACGTTGAAAAAAGTAGGCAAAACCCATTGGCTGCCGAAAACATGTGACCTCTAATTTAAAAGAACAGCGACGCCCAGCTTTGCGTCATTCTGAGCTTGCAATTCACCGGGGACGGAGGTTTCCGTCCAGTTAGCTAGGGCTTAGATTCTGGGTAGGCAGGGACAGGCTAGGATAGGAAGGAGAAGACAACCAACAGCTCTTATAAGAGCTAAATTCCAGGGAGAAGCTTGTCAGTGTAACGTGGCACTGACGGGCTCAATCGCCGCAACCCAGCTTTCCCAGGATCCTGAATGGAATACACTGACAGTGTATTCCCGTATACCCCATATATACACCCCAAATCCCCGTTCCAACGGTGTGCCCCCCCACCTTCACCCCAGAAATACCCTGAAAGTCCCCTAGCAATAGAATTGGGGCTATATACACCCACTATTTTTGCTACTGCCATATAGTGCCATTGTCTGACTGGGAATTCAAAGAATATATTGGGGTTATAAATACCCAAATTTCTTGCTACTGGTATATAGTGCCATTGTCTGACTGGGAATTCAAAGAATATATTGGGGTTACAAATACCCTCATTTCTTGCTACTGGTATATAGTGCCATTGTCTGACTGGGAATTCAAAGAATATATTGGGGTTATAAATACCCTCATTTCTTGCTACTGGTATATAGTGCCATTGTCTGACTGGGAATTCAAAGAATATATTGGGGTTATAAATACCCTCATTTCTTGCTACTGGTATATAGTGCCATTGTCTGACTGGGAATTCAAAGAATATATTGGGGTTATAAATACCCTCATTTCTTGCTACTGGTATATAGTGCCATTGTCTGACTGGGAATTCAAAGAATATATTGGGGTTATAAATACCCTCATTTCTTGCTACTGGTATATAGTGCCATTTTCTGACTGGGAATTCAAGGAATATATTGGGGTTACAAATACCCTCATTTCTTGCTACTGGTATATAGTGCCATTGTCTGACTGGGAATTCAAAGAATATATTGGGGTTACGTGCACCCACAATTTTTGCTACTGGTATATAGTGCCATTGTCTCACTGGGAATTCAAAGAATATATTGGGGTTACAAATACCCTCATTTCTTGCTACTGGTATATAGTGCCATTGTCTGACTGGGAATTCAAAGAATATATTGGGGTTACAAATACCCTCATTTCTTGCTACTGCCATATAGTGCCAGTTTCTGACTGGGAATTCAAAGAATATATTGGGGTTACAAATACCCTCATTTCTTGCTACTGCCATATAGTGCCAGTTTCTGACTGGTAATTCAAAGAATATATTGGGGTTACGTGCACCCACAATTTTTGCTACTGGTATATAGTGCCATTGTCTGACTGGGAATTCAAAGAATATATTGGGGTTACAAATACCCTCATTTCTTGCTACTGCCATATAGTGCCAGTTTCTGACTGGTAATTCAAAGAATATATTGGGGTTATAAATACCCTCATTTCTTGCTACTGCCATATAGTGCCAGTTTCTGACTGGGAATTCAAAGAATATATTGGGGTTATAAATACCCTCATTTCTTGCTACTGGTATATAGTGCCATTGCCTGACTGGGAATTCAAAGAATATATTGGGGTTATAAATACCCTCATTTCTTGCTACTGGTATATAGTGCCATTGTCTGACTGGGAATTCAAAGAATATATTGGGGTTACAAATACCCTCATTTCTTGCTACTGCCATATAGTGCCAGTTTCTGACTGGGAATTCAAAGAATATATTGGGGTTATAAATACCCTCATTTCTTGCTACTGGTATATAGTGCCATTGTCTGACTGGGAATTCAAAGAATATATTGGGGTTATAAATACCCTCATTTCTTGCTACTGGTATATAGTGCCATTGTCTGACTGGGAATTCAAAGAATATATTGGGGTTATAAATACCCTCATTTCTTGCTACTGGTATATAGTGCCATTGTCTGACTGGGAATTCAAAGAATATATTGGGGTTACAAATACCCACATTTCTTGCTACTGGTATATAGTGCCATTGTCTGACTGGTAATTCAAAGAATATATTGGGGTTACAAATACCCTCATTTCTTGCTACTGCCATATAGTGCCAGTTTCTGACTGGTAATTCAAAGAATATATTGGGGTTACGTGCACCCACAATTTTTGCTACTGGTATATAGTGCCATTGTCTGACTGGGAATTCAAAGAATATATTGGGGTTACAAATACCCTCATTTCTTGCTACTGCCATATAGTGCCAGTTTCTGACTGGTAATTCAAAGAATATATTGGGGTTATAAATACCCTCATTTCTTGCTACTGCCATATAGTGCCAGTTTCTGACTGGGAATTCAAAGAATATATTAGGGTTATAAATACCCTCATTTCTTGCTACTGGTATATAGTGCCATTGTCTGACTGGGAATTCAAAGAATATATTGGGGTTATAAATACCCTCATTTCTTGCTACTGGTATATAGTGCCATTGTCTGACTGGGAATTCAAAGAATATATTGGGGTTACAAATACCCTCATTTCTTGCTACTGGTATATAGTGCCATTGTCTGACTGGGAATTCAAAGAATATATTGGGGCTACGTGCACCCACAATTTTTGCTACTGGTATATAGTGCCATTGTCTCACTGGGAATTCAAAGAATATATTGGGGTTACAAATACCCTCATTTCTTGCTACTGGTATATAGTGCCATTGTCTGACTGGGAATTCAAAGAATATATTGGGGTTACAAATACCCTCATTTCTTGCTACTGCCATATAGTGCCAGTTTCTGACTGGTAATTCAAAGAATATATTGGGGTTATAAATACCCTCATTTCTTGCTACTGCCATATAGTTCCAGTTTCTGACTAGGAATTCAAAGAATATATTGGGGTTATAAATACCCTCATTTCTTGCTACTGGTATATAGTGCCATTGTCTGACTGGGAATTCAAAGAATATATTGGGGTTATAAATACCCTCATTTCTTGCTACTGGTATATAGTGCCATTGTCTGACTGGGAATTCAAAGAATATATTGGGGTTACAAATACCCTCATTTCTTGCTACTGGTATATAGTGCCATTGTCTGACTGGGAATTCAAAGAATATATTGGGGTTACGTGCACCCACAATTTTTGCTACTGGTATATAGTGCCATTGTCTCACTGGGAATTCAAAGAATATATTGGGGTTACAAATACCCTCATTTCTTGCTACTGGTATATAGTGCCAGTTTCTGACTGGGAATTCAAAGAATATATTGGGGTTACAAATACCCTCATTTCTTGCTACTGCCATATAGTGCCAGTTTCTGACTGGTAATTCAAAGAATATATTGGGGTTACGTGCACCCACAATTTTTGCTACTGGTATATAGTGCCATTGTCTGACTGGGAATTCAAAGAATATATTGGAGTTACAAATACCCTCATTTCTTGCTACTGCCATATAGTGCCAGTTTCTGACTGGTAATTCAAAGAATATATTGGGGTTATAAGTACCCTCATTTCTTGCTACTGCCATATAGTGCCAGTTTCTGACTGGGAATTCAAAGAATATATTGGGGTTATAAATACCCTCATTTCTTGCTACTGGTATATAGTGCCAATGTTTGACTGGGAATTCAAAGAATATATTGGGGTTATAAATACCCTCATTTCTTGCTACTGGTATATAGTGCCATTGTCTGACTGGGAATTCAAAGAATATATTGGGGTTACAAATACCCTCATTTCTTGCTACTGGTATATAGTGCCATTGTCTGACTGGGAATTCAAAGAATATATTGGGGTTACGTGCACCCACAATTTTTGCTACTGGTATATAGTGCCATTGTCTCACTGGGAATTCAAAGAATATATTGGGGTTACAAATACCCTCATTTCTTGCTACTGGTATATAGTGCCATTGTCTGACTGGGAATTCAAAGAATATATTGGGGTTACAAATACCCTCATTTCTTGCTACTGCCATATAGTGCCAGTTTCTGACTGGGAATTCAAAGAATATATTGGGGTTACAAATACCCTCATTTCTTGCTACTGCCATATAGTGCCAGTTTCTGACTGGTAATTCAAAGAATATATTGGGGTTACGTGCACCCACAATTTTTGCTACTGGTATATAGTGCCATTGTCTGACTGGGAATTCAAAGAATATATTGGAGTTACAAATACCCTCATTTCTTGCTACTGCCATATAGTGCCAGTTTCTGACTGGGAATTCAAAGAATATATTGGGGTTATAAATACCCTCATTTCTTGCTACTGCCATATAGTGCCAGTTTCTGACTGGGAATTCAAAGAATATATTGGGGTTATAAATACCCTCATTTCTTGCTACTGGTATATAGTGCCATTGTCTGACTGGGAATTCAAAGAATATATTGGGGTTATAAATACCCTCATTTCTTGCTACTGGTATATAGTGCCATTATCTGACTGGGAATTCAAAGAATATATTGGGGTTACAAATACCCTCATTTCTTGCTACTGCCATATAGTGCCAGTTTCTGACTGGTAATTCAAAGAATATATTGGGGTTACGTGCACCCACAATTTTTGCTACTGGTATATAGTGCCATTGTCTCACTGGGAATTCAAAGAATATATTGGGGTTACAAATACCCTCATTTCTTGCTACTGGTATATAGTGCCATTGTCTGACTGGGAATTCAAAGAATATATTGGGGTTACAAATACCCTCATTTCTTGCTACTGCCATATAGTGCCAGTTTCTGACTGGTAATTCAAAGAATATATTGGGGTTATAAATACCCTCATTTCTTGCTACTGCCATATAGTTCCAGTTTCTGACTGGGAATTCAAAGAATATATTGGGGTTATAAATACCCTCATTTCTTGCTACTGGTATATAGTGCCATTGTCTGACTGGGAATTCAAAGAATATATTGGGGTTATAAATACCCTCATTTCTTGCTACTGGTATATAGTGCCATTGTCTGACTGGGAATTCAAAGAATATATTGGGGTTACAAATACCCTCATTTCTTGCTACTGGTATATAGTGCCATTGTCTGACTGGGAATTCAAAGAATATATTGGGGTTACGTGCACCCACAATTTTTGCTACTGGTATATAGTGCCATTGTCTCACTGGGAATTCAAAGAATATATTGGGGTTACAAATACCCTCATTTCTTGCTACTGGTATATAGTGCCATTGTCTGACTGGGAATTCAAAGAATATATTGGGGTTACAAATACCCTCATTTCTTGCTACTGCTATATAGTGCCAGTTTCTGACTGGGAATTCAAAGAATATATTAGGGTTACAAATACCCTCATTTCTTGCTACTGCCATATAGTGCCAGTTTCTGACTGGTAATTCAAAGAATATATTGGGGTTACGTGCACCCACAATTTTTGCTACTGGTATATAGTGCCATTGTCTGACTGGGAATTCAAAGAATATATTGGGGTTACAAATACCCTCATTTCTTGCTACTGCCATATAGTGCCAGTTTCTGACTGGTAATTCAAAGAATATATTGGGGTTATAAGTACCCTCATTTCTTGCTACTGCCATATAGTGCCAGTTTCTGACTGGGAATTCAAAGAATATATTGGGGTTATAAATACCCTCATTTCTTGCTACTGGTATATAGTGCCATTGTTTGACTGGGAATTCAAAGAATATATTGGGGTTATAAATACCCTCATTTCTTGCTACTGGTATATAGTGCCATTGTCTGACTGGGAATTCAAAGAATATATTGGGGTTACAAATACCCTCATTTCTTGCTACTGGTATATAGTGCCATTGTCTGACTGGGAATTCAAAGAATATATTGGGGTTACAAATACCCTCATTTCTTGCTACTGCCATATAGTGCCAGTTTCTGACTGGGAATTCAAAGAATATATTGGGGTTACAAATACCCTCATTTCTTGCTACTGCCATATAGTGCCAGTTTCTGACTGGTAATTCAAAGAATATATTGGGGTTACGTGCACCCACAATTTTTGCTACTGGTATATAGTGCCATTGTCTGACTGGGAATTCAAAGAATATATTGGAGTTACAAATACCCTCATTTCTTGCTACTGCCATATAGTGCCAGTTTCTGACTGGGAATTCAAAGAATATATTGGGGTTATAAATACCCTCAATTCTTGCTACTGCCATATAGTGCCAGTTTCTGACTGGGAATTCAAAGAATATATTGGGGTTATAAATACCCTCATTTCTTGCTACTGGTATATAGTGCCATTGTCTGACTGGGAATTCAAAGAATATATTGGGGTTATAAATACCCTCATTTCTTGCTACTGGTATATAGTGCCATTGTCTGACTGGGAATTCAAAGAATATATTGGGGTTATAAATACCCTCATTTCTTGCTACTGGTATATAGTGCCATTGTCTGACTGGGAATTCAAAGAATATATTGGGGTTACAAATACCCTCATTTCTTGCTACTGCCATATAGTGCCAGTTTCTGACTGGTAATTCAAAGAATATATTGGGGTTATAAATACCCTCATTTCTTGCTACTGCCATATAGTTCCAGTTTCTGACTGGGAATTCAAAGAATATATTGGGGTTATAAATACCCTCATTTCTTGCTACTGGTATATAGTGCCATTGTCTGACTGGGAATTCAAAGAATATATTGGGGTTATAAATACCCTCATTTCTTGCTACTGGTATATAGTGCCATTGTCTGACTGGGAATTCAAAGAATATATTGGGGTTACAAATACCCTCATTTCTTGCTACTGGTATATAGTGCCATTGTCTGACTGGGAATTCAAAGAATATATTGGGGTTACGTGCACCCACAATTTTTGCTACTGGTATATAGTGCCATTGTCTCACTGGGAATTCAAAGAATATATTGGGGTTACAAATACCCTCATTTCTTGCTACTGGTATATAGTGCCATTGTCTGACTGGGAATTCAAAGAATATATTGGGGTTACAAATACCCTCATTTCTTGCTACTGCTATATAGTGCCAGTTTCTGACTGGGAATTCAAAGAATATATTAGGGTTACAAATACCCTCATTTCTTGCTACTGCCATATAGTGCCAGTTTCTGACTGGTAATTCAAAGAATATATTGGGGTTACGTGCACCCACAATTTTTGCTACTGGTATATAGTGCCATTGTCTGACTGGGAATTCAAAGAATATATTGGGGTTACAAATACCCTCATTTCTTGCTACTGCCATATAGTGCCAGTTTCTGACTGGTAATTCAAAGAATATATTGGGGTTATAAGTACCCTCATTTCTTGCTACTGCCATATAGTGCCAGTTTCTGACTGGGAATTCAAAGAATATATTGGGGTTATAAATACCCTCATTTCTTGCTACTGGTATATAGTGCCATTGTTTGACTGGGAATTCAAAGAATATATTGGGGTTATAAATACCCTCATTTCTTGCTACTGGTATATAGTGCCATTGTCTGACTGGGAATTCAAAGAATATATTGGGGTTACAAATACCCTCATTTCTTGCTACTGGTATATAGTGCCATTGTCTGACTGGGAATTCAAAGAATATATTGGGGTTACAAATACCCTCATTTCTTGCTACTGCCATATGTGCCAGTTTCTGACTGGGAATTCAAAGAATATATTGGGGTTACAAATACCCTCATTTCTTGCTACTGCCATATAGTGCCAGTTTCTGACTGGTAATTCAAAGAATATATTGGGGTTACGTGCACCCACAATTTTTGCTACTGGTATATAGTGCCATTGTCTGACTGGGAATTCAAAGAATATATTGGAGTTACAAATACCCTCATTTCTTGCTACTGCCATATAGTGCCAGTTTCTGACTGGGAATTCAAAGAATATATTGGGGTTATAAATACCCTCAATTCTTGCTACTGCCATATAGTGCCAGTTTCTGACTGGGAATTCAAAGAATATATTGGGGTTATAAATACCCTCATTTCTTGCTACTGGTATATAGTGCCATTGTCTGACTGGGAATTCAAAGAATATATTGGGGTTATAAATACCCTCATTTCTTGCTACTGGTATATAGTGCCATTGTCTGACTGGGAATTCAAAGAATATATTGGGGTTATAAATACCCTCATTTCTTGCTACTGGTATATAGTGCCATTGTCTGACTGGGAATTCAAAGAATATATTGGGGTTACAAATACCCTCATTTCTTGCTACTGCCATATAGTGCCAGTTTCTGACTGGTAATTCAAAGAATATATTGGGGTTACGTGCACCCACAATTTTTGCTACTGGTATATAGTGCCATTGTCTGACTGGGAATTCAAAGAATATATTGAGGTTATAAATACCCTCATTTCTTGCTACTGTTATATAGTGCCATTGTCTGACTGGGAATTCAAAGAATATATTGGGGTTACAAATACCCTCATTTCTTGCTACTGGTATATAGTGCCAGTTTCTGACTGGTAATTCAAAGAATATATTGGGGTTATAAATACCCTCATTTCTTGCTACTGCCATATAGTGCCAGTTTCTGACTGGGAATTCAAAGAATATATTGGGGTTATAAATACCCTCATTTCTTGCTACTGGTATATAGTGCCGTTGTCTGACTGGGAATTCAAGGAATATATTGGGGTTACAAATACCCTCATTTCTTGCTACTGGTATATAGTGCCGTTGTCTGACTGGGAATTCAAAGAATATATTGGGGTTACGTGCACCCACAATTTTTGCTACTGGTATATAGTGCCATTGTCTGACTGGGAATTCAAAGAATATATTGGGGTTATAAATACCCTCATTTCTTGCTACTGGTATATAGTGCCAGTTTCTGACTGGTAATTCAAAGAATATATTGGGGTTATAAATACCCTCATTTCTTGCTACTGCCATATAGTGCCAGTTTCTGACTGGGAATTCAAAGAATATATTGGGGTTATAAATACCCTCATTTCTTGTTACTGCCATATAGTGCCAGTTTCTGACTGGTAATTCAAAGAATATATTGGGGTTATAAATACCCTCATTTCTTGCTACTGCCATATAGTGCCAGTTTCTGACTGGTAATTCAAAGAATATATTGGGGTTACGTGCACCCACAATTTTTGCTACTGGTATATAGTGCCAGTTTCTAACTGGGAATTCAAAATGCGCAAGGCTCCCGGAAAGGGACGTGGACGAGGCCGTGAGCAAGGTCGGGGGAATGGTTCTGGGGAGCAAGGTAGCAGTGAAGCCACAGGGCGTCCCGTGCCTACTCCTGTGGGGCAGCAAGCATTGCGCCACTCCACAGTGCCAGGGTTGCTTGCCACATTAACTAAACTGCAGGGTACAAACCTTAGTAGGCCTGAGAACCAGGAACAGGTCTTGCAATGGCTGTCAGAGAACGCTTACAGCACATTGTCCAGCAGCCAGTCAGACTCTGCCTCCTCTCCTCCTATTACCCAACAGTCTTGTCCTCCTTCCTCCCAAAATTCCCAAGCTTCACAGAACAATAACCCCAACTGTCCCTGCTCCCCAGAGCTGTTCTCCGCTCCTTTCATTGTCCCTCAACCTGCCTCTCCACGTCACGATTCCACGAACCTAACAGAGGAGCATCTGTGTCCAGATGCTCAAACACTAGAGTCTCCTCCATCTCCGTTCGATTTGGTGGTGGATGACCAGCAACCCACCCTCATCGACGATGATGTGACGCAGTTGCCGTCAGGGCATCCAGTTGACCGGCGCATTGTGCGGGAGGAGGAGATGAGACAGGAGTTGGAAGAGGAAGTGGTGGATGATGAGGACACTGACCCGACCTGGACAGGGGGGATGTCAAGCGGGGAAAGTAGTGTGGATGTTGAGGCAGGTGCAGCACCAAAAAGGGTAGCTAGAGGCAGAGGCAGAGGTCAGCAGCTTAGGCGAAGCCAGGCCACACCCGGAATCTCCCAAGATGTTCCAGTTCGTACCCAGCCCCGAAAAACTCCCACCTCGAGGGCACGTTTCTCGAAGGTGTGGAGTTTTTTCAAGGAATGCACCGAGGACAGATATAGTGTTGTCTGCACAATTTGCCTCTCGAAATTGATTAGGGGCTCTGAGAAGAGCAACCTGTCCACCACTTCAATGCGCCGTCATTTGGAATCCAAGCACTGGAATCAGTGGCAGGCAGCAACGGCAGGACAAAGGCCGCCTGCCGTTCACGCCACTGCCACTGCCTCTGCCACTGCCTCTGCCACTGCCACTGCTGACTGTGCTGGCGATGCACTCCAGAGGACGAGCCAGGACACCACTTCATCTGCCTCCGCCACTTTGTTGACTTCTCCCTCATCCTCCCCTGTTCCTGTCTTATCTCCTTCTCCTGCACCATCAAAGGCATCATCAGGCGCTTCTTTACAACAACCCACCATCTCTCAGACATTGGAGCGGCGGCAGAAATACACTGCTAACCACCCACACGCGCAAGCCTTGAACGCCAACATCGCTAAACTGCTGGCCCAGGAGATGTTGGCGTTCCGGCTTGTTGAAACTCCCGCTTTCCTGGACCTGATGGCAACTGCGGCACCTCGCTATGCCGTCCCTAGCCGTCACTACTTCTCCCGGTGTGCCGTCCCCGCCTTGCACCAGCACGTGTCACTCAACATCAGGCGGGCCCTTAGTTCCGCGCTTTGCACAAAGGTCCACTTGACCACCGACGCGTGGACAAGTGCATGCAGACAGGGACGCTACATTTCACTGACGGCACACTGGGTGAATGTAGTTGAGGCTGGGACTGCTTCCCAAACTGGCCCGGTGTACCTCGTCTCCCCGTCTAACATTCCTGGCAGGGACACGAGAAGAACACCCCCCTCCTCCTCCTCCTCCACCGCCTCCTCCTCCGCCACCGCCTCCTCCTCCGCCACCGCCTCCTCCTCCGCTGTTAGATTGACCCCAGCTATGAGTTGGAAACGTTGCAGCACTGGCGTTGGTAGACGTCAGCAGGCTGTGCTGAAGCTGATCAGCTTGGGGGACAGACAGCACACTGCCTCCGAGGTGAGGGATGCCCTCCTCGATGAGAAGGCAATATGGTTTGAGCCGCTGCACCTGGGCCCAGGCATGGTCGTTTGTGATAACGGCCGGAACCTGGTAGCAGCTCTGGAGCTTGCCGGACTCCAACATGTTCCATGCCTGGCCCACGTCTTCAACCTAGTGGTGCAACGTTTCCTAAAGAGCTACCCCAATGTTCCAGAGCTACTGGTGAAAGTGCGGCGCATGTGCGCCCACTTTCGCAAGTCGACAGTAGCCGCTGCTAGCTTAAAATCTCTCCAGCAACGCCTGCATGTGCCACAACACCGGCTTTTGTGCAACGTCCCCACACGCTGGAACTCAATGTTTCAGATGTTGAATAGAGTGGTTGAGCAGCAGAGACCTTTGATGGAATACCAGCTACAAAACCCTAGGGTGCCACAAAGTCAGCTGCCTCAGTTTCACATCCATGAGTGGCCATGGATGAGAGACCTTTGTGACATCCTACGGGTCTTTGAGGAGTCCACAAGGAGGGTGAGCTCTGAGGATGCGATGGTGAGCCTTACAATCCCGCTCTTGTGTGTTCTGAGAGAATCCCTGATTGACATCAGGGATAACTCAGATCACACAGAGGAGTTAGGGATAGCATCCAATCCGTCACAGCTGGAGAGTAGGTCCACACATCTGTCCGCTTCATCGCGTTTAATGGAGGAGGAGGAGGAGGAGGAGGAGGAAGAAGAGTTGTCCGATGATGTGATGGTGATACAGGAGGCTTCCGGGCAACTTCGAATCGTCCCATTGTTGCAGCGCGGATGGGTAGACATGGAGGATGAGGAGGAAATGGAGATTGAACTTTCCGGTGTGGCCAGAGGAGTCATGCCAACTAACACTGTGGCAGACATGGCTGAGTTCATGTTGGGGTGCTTTACAACCGATAAGCGTATTGTCAAAATCATGGAGGACAACCAGTACTGGATCTTTGCTATCCTTGACCCCCGGTATAAAAACAACATCTCGTCTTTTATTCCGGTAGAGGGGAGGGCCAATCGCATCAATGCTTGCCACAGGCAATTGGTGCAGAATATGATGGAGATGTTTCCAGCATGTGACGTTGGCGGCAGGGAGGGCAGTTCCTCCAGTAGGCAACCAAGTTCTCACCGGTCCACACAAACGAGGGGCACACTGTCTAAGGTCTGGGACACCTTGATGGCACCCCCTCGCCAAAGTGCCGCCACGGAGGGTCCTAGTGTCACCAGGCGTGAGAAGTATAGGCGCATGTTGCGGGAATACCTTTCCGACCACAGCCCTGTCCTCTCTGACCCCTCTGCGCCCTACATGTATTGGGTGTCGAAGTTGGACCTGTGGCTTGAACTTGCCCTATATGCCTTGGAGGTGCTGTCCTGTCCTGCCGCCAGCGTCCTATCTGAGAGGGTGTTCAGTGCAGCCGGTGGCATCATCACTGACAAGCGCACCCGTCTGTCAGCTGAGAGTGCCGACCGGCTCACTTTGATAAAAATGAACCACCACTGGATAGAGCCTTCATTTTTGTGCCCACCTGTGTAAAGCACCCCAACATGAAACTCCATGTCTGTACTCAACCTCTCCAATTCCTCCGCATCCCCATACTCATCCACCATAAGCGTTGCACAATTCTGCTAATACTAGGCTCCCTCCACCCTGATTTCCACCAACTCTGCTGGTTAGAGGCTCCCTCCACCCTGATTTCCACCAACTCTGCTGGTTAGAGGCTCCCTCCACCCTGCTTTCCCACAACTCTGCTGGTTAGAGGCTCCCTCCACCCTGATTTCCACCAACTCTGCTGGTCAGAGGCTCCCTCCACCCTGTTTTCCCACAACTCTGCTGGTTAGAGGCTCCCTCCACCATGAATTGGTCCAAACTGGGCTGTTTAGAGGCTCCCTCCACCATGAATTGGTCCAAACTGGGGTTTTTAGAGGCTCCCTCCACCATGAATTGGTCCAAACTGGGCTGTTTAGAGGCTCCCTCCACCATGAATTGGTCCAAACTGGGCTGTTTAGAGGCTCCCTCCATCATGAATTGGTCCAAACTGGGGTTTTAGAGGCTCCCTCCACCATGAATTGGTCCAAACTGGGGTTTTTAGAGGCTCCCTCCACCATGAATTTGCCCAAACTGGGGTGTTTAGAGGCTCCCTCCACCATGAATTTGCCCCAACTCTGCTGGTTAGAGGCTCAATCCACCCTGATTTTCAAAACAAATGTTGGTGCCAACCTCAACGTACTACAAGGGCCAAATTCACTGCTGGTGACAAGCTCTCCTCACTGCAAGTGCCAAATACACATGTTTCAAGGTGTTTTCCTACTGTCAGAGAGGTGGTATTGAGTGTGTAAAGTGTGTAGTTGTTAGGCTGTGATGTTGGGGTAATAGAGGGTCTTTGGTGTGTTAGATGCCCCCAGACATGCTTCCCCTGCTGTCCCAGTGTCATTCCAGAGGTGTTGGCATCATTTCCTGGGGTGTCATAGTGGACTTGGTGACCCTCCAGACACGGATTTGGGTTTCCCCCTTAACGAGTATCTGTTCCCCATAGACTATAATGGGGTTCGAAACCCGTTCGAACACACGAACATTGAGCGGCTGTTCGAATCGAATTTCGAACCTCGAACATTTTAGTGTTCGCTCATCTCTAATTAGTAGGTATTGTAATATGCAGTGTTTTTTGCTGCTTTGTTTCTTCCATGGCCAAAATGCTGCATAGAATTTTTCTCTTGGTCGGTTTCAGCTTTGCAGGCAGTGTCCCACCAAAACAGGCATACAGATCAATTCAGTCCAGATATATACGCTCCACCCAGCTTTGCAGGCAGTGTCCCCCTATAACAGGGATACAGAGCAATTCAGTCCAGATATATAAGCTTAACCCAGCTTTGCAGGCGGTGTCCCCCCAAAACAGAGATACAGAGCAATTCAGTCCAGATATATATGCTCAACCCAGCTTTGCAGGCGGTGTCCCCCCATAACAGGGATACAGAGCACTTCAGTCCAGATATATACGCTCAACCCAGCTTTGCAGGCGGTGTCCACCCATAACAGGGATACAGAGCAATTCAGTCCAGATATTTATGCTCAACCCAGCTTTGCAGGCAGTGTTCCCACAAACACCTAACAGGGATACAGAGCAATTCAGTCTGGCTATATATGCTCAAAACAGCTATATTTCGGTGTATAGACCATAAAAAGGACATTACTATACAGCTGAAAATGCACAAGGCTAGCGCAAAGGGACGAGGACGGGGACAAGGACGGGGGTGTGGAAATGTAGCCGGGGAGCAAGGTTGTGGTCAACCAACAGCATCTCCCGTGCCTACTGCTCTGCGGCAGCAAGCATTGCGCTTCCCCACAGTCCCCGGCTTGATGGTCACATTAAGTAGGGTGCAGGGTACATCTCTAACCAGGCCCGAGCATCAGGAAAAGGTGTTACAATGGCTGGCGGACAATGCTTCCAGCACATTCTCCACCAGTCAGTCAGCCTCTACCTCAACTCCCCCTCCTTCCCAACAGTCTGGTCCTCCTTCTTCACAACATGCCCAATCTTCCCAGCAAAGTAATCCCACCTTTCCCACCTGCCAGGAGCTGTTTTTGGGCCCATTCACTGTCCCTCTCTCTGTCCCACCACATCCTGAATCACAGAAGGTACCACATGAGTTTGTGTCCTGATGCCCAAACACTGGAGCATCCGCCATCTCCTGTTGTTGTTGTTGTTGACCAGCAATCGGCCCTCAGTGACAACGATGACGAAACACAGTTGCCATCAGGGCAACCCGTTGCCATGGTCAGTGTGCAGGAGGAGGAGCAGGAGCCAAGAGAGGAATTGGAAAAGGAGGTGGTGGATGACGAGGACACTGACCCAACCTGGACAGGGGGATGTCAAGTGGGGAAAGCAGTGTAGATGTGGAGGGAAGTGCAGCACCAAAGAGGGTGGCTAGGGACAGAGGCATGTGTAGAGGCAGAGGACAGCTGCTTCACCGAAGCCAGGCCACAGTCAGAATGGCCCAAAATGTTCCCTATTCTAGCCAGCCTAGAAAAACGCCCAGATTGAGGCCACGGTCTTCGGTGGTGTGGAAATGTTTTAACATATGTGCGGAGGACAAATATAGTGCGGTTTGCACACTCTGCAACTCCAAACTGAGTAGGGGCTCTGAAAAGAGCAACCTTACGACCACTGCCATGCACCATCATTTGGAAAGCAAGCACTGGGTTCAGTGGGAGAGAGCAAATGCAGGAAAATCGTCGTCCGCCACTGCCTCTCCCACTGTTGCCAGTGCTGGCGCTGCAGTCCAGACCAGCAGCCAGGACCCCTCCACATCTGCCTCCGCCACTTTGGAGACTTCTCCCTCATCCTCCCCTTTTCTGCCTCAGCTCCTTCTCCTGCCTCAGCTCCTTCTCCTGCACCATCATGCGCCTCTTCACAGCAACCCACCATCTCCCAGATGTTTGAGCGCAGGCAAAAATACAGTGCTACCCACCCCCATGCACAAACCTTAAATGCGCACATCTCCAAACTCCTGGCCCAGGAGATGTTGCCAGCACACTGCCTCCGAGGTGAGGGATGCCCTCCTCGATGAGACGTCAATATGGTTTTCACCGCTGCACCTGGGCCCAGGCATGGTCGTGTGTGATAACAGCCGGAACCTGGTAGCAGCTCTGGAGGCTCCAGCAATGCCTCCATCTGCGAGAACACCAGCTGTTGTGCGACGTCCCCACACGCTGGAAC
This sequence comes from Leptodactylus fuscus, assembly GCF_031893055.1. NCBI lineage: Eukaryota > Metazoa > Chordata > Amphibia > Anura > Leptodactylidae > Leptodactylus > Leptodactylus fuscus. Next base: position 138,449,222 of record NC_134269.1, on the reverse strand, counting down.
TCGACAAACCACATGTTGAGCAGAGTGTGTGAGCAGCAGAGACCCTTGATGGGTTCCTCAGAGTCAGCTCCCACAGTTTCTACACCATGAGTGGCCATGGATGGCAGACTTATGCGAAATCTTGCATGTCTTTGAGGAGTCCACCAAGAGGGTTAGCTGTGACGATGCAGTCATGGGTGTCACAATCCCGCTCCTGTGTGTGATGCGAGAATCCCTCATCACCATCAGGCATAACGCATTGTACGCTGAGGAGTCAAGCATAGGAGCAGAACCATCCCAGCAGGATAGTCAGTGCACACTCCTGTGCGCTTCACAGTGTATATTGAGGGAGGAAGAGGAGGATGACGAAGTGGCAGATGATCTCATTGTCACACAGGAGGCTAGCGGGGAAGTTCATTGCCTCCCATTGCTGCAGCGCGGATGGGGCGAAATGGAGGAGGAGGAGGAAGAAGAGGAGGAAATGGAGTGTGACCATTCCGGTGGGGACAGCGAAGTTATGCCAAGTAACACTCTGGCACACATGGCTGAATTCATGTTGGGGTGCTTTTCAACTGACAAACACATTGTCAAAATCCTGGAGAGAAACTACTACTGGAATTTTGCAATCCTCGACCCCCGGTATAAAAATAACATATCGTCTTTTATTCCGGTAGAGGGGAGGGCCAGTCGCATTAGTGATTGCCACAAGCAACTGGAGCAGAATATGATGGAGATGTTTCCATCAACTCTCGTTGGCGGCAGAGAGGAGAGTTCCTCCATCCGGCTAACAACTGCCATCTGGTCCACACCTGGCAGGGGTACACTCTGCAAGGTTTGGGACATGTTAATGGCACCCCCAAACTACCACCACTGAGGGGCCTAGGAGCCTAGTGTCACCAGGAGGGACAAGTATAGGCGCATCTTGTGGGAGTACCTGGCCAACCTCAGCCCTGTCCTCTCCGATCCCTCTGCGCCCTATACTTATTGGGTCTCCAAGTTGGATTTGTGGCTGGAACTTGCACTGTACGCATTCGAGGTCCTTTCCTGCCCTGCCTCCAGCGTGTTTTCGGAAAGGGTCTTCAGCGCAGCCGGTGGCATAATTACAGATAAGCGCAGCTTCCCCTGCTGTCCCATTTGCATTCCAGAGGTGTTGTCATCATTTGCTGAGGTGTCATAGTGGACTTGGTGACCCTCCTGAGTCGAATTGTGGGTTCCCCTGAAATGAAGCATTTTTCCCCATAGACTATAATGGGGTTTGATATTCGTTCAAATAGTCGAATATTGAGCGGCTATTCGAATCAAATAACGAATATCAAAAATTTCACTGTTCGCTCATCTCTAGTAGCTACCTATAGAACTCAGCATACTGCTTAGTTTGCTGAGTTCTATAGGTAGATGCATGAAAATGAGGCTCAAGCATGCGCAGTAGCACTCAGAACGGAGCGTTACTGCACATGCATGGGATTTGAAACACAAGGAGCAAGACAATAGAGGATGTAGGTGGAACAGCAAGTGTGGAGGAGGAGGGCATAATGGAAGACAATCCACGGAGGGGCGTTACTAAGGTATGACGTGGGGGGTGCTCGTTGGTCCTGGGGAATGCACAAGGTGCTCTGTGAGCCTCATTAGCATATCATTTTTACTGATTTTTACTAAAAACGGGTGGGGGGGTGCTTTGGAAGAACTGGAGGCAGCACCTGTATAGCCTTTATAAAGGCTATTCAGGCATACGTTTAGCTCAAAATCTGTTTTCTGAATGATAGAGCCCCTTAAAGAAATCCCCTGTAGTAGGAAGCTATTAGCAAGGAGAAGCTGTGACTAGCTGCTGCAGGGGAAGTGTACTGTAGTATTATAAGCCGGATTTTCAGATCTGGCTGTGAAAAAGCCACTCTCAATATCTTTGTGCTGTACCTCTTAGAGGAGGTTTCCAAGTGTGGGAACTCCTCTCTATAATGCCCTTATGCCCATATGGAGCATATGGATGGGAATAGTTTTGGTGAGCACATTTTAAATATCTCCAATATTTATGACCAGTTTTTGTGATATATTTACTTGTTGATACCTAGTGCATAAAAAATGTCTTGAGATGATTATAAATATAGCACGCTGAAATCAATGCTCCATTAAGACCATTTTACAGCTTTCACAGCACATGCTCTATCATTTAAGTCCACAGGCTCCACTCTAGATTTCTAACAAAGAAAATAGCTATTTTTACATTCACCTAAAGAGAAATTGTTATTAATGTACTAATCCTAACTGCAGAATCAGATTCCTTTGATTTCTGAAGTGCTTTAATGCACCCAGATTGCACTAGACCAGTAGGCAGGCAATGGGGAGCAGACTGCAGAGTGATCATTTCAATGGCACGGAAAAAAACGCTCTGAAAAATGTCCAAGCATTAATATTATTGAAACTCCTCCAACAAGTCATTTAGATTAAATGTGAAACCAGATATAGAAGATTTTCCTTTTACATGGCAACATTGTGCAGTCATAAGAACACCTACAGAAGATGTTTATACAATGATTTTATTAACCTTGATCTTATCAAATCCCAGTACAGTGAAATATGAAAAGAACATGAAAATGAATACTTCTCAGTAAGAGGGCAGATTAACCAGAAGTCATTTATGAAATGTACCTAGACAATTATGTTAGATAGAAGAATAAAGGCAGGCAGTTCAACTTTTCTGTACATGATTGTTATCGTTGTTTTTATCTTTATTATAAAGCATAATATATTAATGTTTGCTATACCAATACTTTTACAACATCTGACTTTCACATGGCCCATGCTTAAGGTTTTTTTTTAAGATCATGAGCCCCTTATAGGGCTCTCAATGTACATTTTTCCATATCAGTATGTTTTTGGAGTGTAGAAGGAAATCCATGCAAACACAGGGAGGACATACAAACACGTTGCAGATGTTGTCCTTGGCAGGATTCCAACCCAGGTCTCTAGTGCTGCAAGGCTGCAGTGCTAACCACTGAGCCACCGTGTTGCCCCATGCTTGAGGTTTTGAGATGCAAAACCAAAAAATTAAAGCATACCTGTTGTGACTTTTCAAGTTGTTCTATACATGTGAGAGGAAACACCATTTTTTCCATTTTATGATTTATATTTTAAACTATTTATCAATTTTACCATCTGCTTGTTCTCTGTGTAGTGTGTAGTTCTCCCTGTCCTTGTGGGTGGAGGTAAACTGACATACACAGCTCATAGTAAATAGAGAAGAATCTGCTCCCTACCTTCTCTCTCTCATGCAGAAACAGCCCCAGGATCACACAAGGACTATAGAGACAGGTACTGAATTCATGTGAGTAAAGTGTTTGTGCTGTGTAACAAAGTTCTTATTTAGCTCCAGCATCAGATCTAGCCTTTGTTTCTACTTCTTTCTCCTTCGGGACCAGATTACCCCTCCCTTCTCGATAGACTTCTATAGCAATTTGATAAATATTACATGCAGTCTATCTCAACAGGAATGAAACAGAGATTTCAGAGTGAAAATCTGTTTAGCATGGAAGAGAGAAAGAGTGAATAGCCTGATAAGAGAAAAATACTAAATCTTTCTCTGAGTAGAGTATAAATGTTCTTTTATTAATTTTAACTATTGATATTAGTACAAAGTTTGTTGAAATAACAGTGATGACTTAACTACTGTTATCATTTATCATAGGAAGAAATACCATATGTGGTCACAGGGTTGACCACAAAATAAGAACACTGTTTCACTTATGTGGATTGTACAGAATAATGGTAATACTTGTTACAGAAGATGACAGAAGTTGTTTCTGTCTGTGCCTTTATCATTCTTATAATGTGTACCACCAGTGGCTGGCAGGTCCTCCACTCACCCTTCTTCACCTCCCACAAGCATCTCTGTTCTGCCTTTCACATTGCTCTCCCATGTGGTAGTATTGGATGTTTGCCTCCAGCTTCTGCATCATTATATTAAAGTTTCTTAATGGGCCAGCACACACTTAGAAATGTATCCTGGCCAATATTCAGCATCCCATGGTGCGAACTGAAAAGTGCCAGAGCAATAAGCTCCCTAGCTTATGAGACAAGCATAACCTGAGGGCCCCTTGATCCCAATGCAAAGTCTGTCCCTGCCTACCTTGGGCCATTTATAATAGTGGTATAGTTTATGTGATAGAGGAACTTTTTGGGCCCTCTCAGGGTCCATGACCCAGTACTAACTGCTACTGCTGTATCGGCTATAGCTGTGCCCCTGTGTTTTTGTATTACGGCGCGGGAGCTTTTGCGGGCTGTATACGCTCCCATTATTTTCAATGGGAGCCGGTACCGTATACGCGGAGCTATTTTGCAGCCGCCACTCATTTCTTGGTCCTTGCCCAGGTTTTCATTGTGATTATCCTTGGGTACTATCTCTGGCTTGTTCTACTGGTTAATCCTCCACTTTCAGATTTGGCTGTATCTGGAATCAACATTGACTTAATCTACTGGTATATTTTCCATTTTCAATTTGGCTTTATCCGTATCCTCCTGGTTATGATTTTGTCTACTGTTTCCATTTACCATTGGTCTTCTGGTTTGGTTTGTACCTGCTAGTTATCACCTGTTTTCTGTCACCTTCCTCTGCAGACATAACCTGGGTACCTCAGTTAATCCCATCCACAAATCGCAGAAAAGTTTGTCAATAGCTATGTTAACTATGGTGTTTTCTACATAAGTATAATAGGGGCAGAATGTTTACTGCATATTATTAGCTGTGGCTTGCTATATGGAGCCTTACGCTAGGTTCACACTAGTGTTCGGGTCTCCGTTCTGTGGTTTTCGTCTTCTGCAGGCAGAAGACAGAAACCTATCAGATCGGTCTGGCCGTGAGCGCCGGTGAGCGTTTTATGCTCTCCGCCGCGAAACCGTTTTTTTTAAACCGGACACAGAGTACTGCATGTCCGACTCTGCGTCCGATTTTTAAAAAACGGTTTCACGGCGGAGAGCATAAAACGCTCACCGCCGCTCACGGCCAGACATCTTTCAAACCCATTCAAATGAATGAGTATGAAGGAGTCCTGCAGGTTTCCGTCTCCTGCCTCTGTTTAGTGCATGAAACGGAAACCTGCAGAACAGAGACCGGGTGCAGATGTGAACGAGCCCTTAACCTAAAGGAGTTTTATTGCAAATATAAACTCCCTGTAGGCAAGGTCTGCTATCAGCAACCAGGAATACATTTTATTGAAGTTTGTATGACAAAGACTACAACATATACTCTTTCCTTACTGTCATAGCCATGTAAAACTAAACCATAGCTTTTTTTTTTAATGTAAATGCAAATACAAACATGTATGTAAATATAAAGACTAAACCCTTTACAAAGGACCAAGCTGGTTTATATTACATATGTCCTTTCTACTATGAGGCAAAGACATTGACATTAAGCATTTTCAACTCATACTGTGTTAAAAGTCAGATTATAACATGACAATCCCCAGTAGGTATCAAAGATATTTTTAGATTTTCTGTAATGCTCATAATTAATAATAATAAATTTACATAAATACACAGAAAAAAAATCTTAAGTGCATCCAGATGATATGGCTGGTTTGATGGCTGGACATACACACTGTGTGTCTCATATATATTCAGTACATTATACTCATGGATGACCTACTTTGCATGTTCCGTTTGAGGCTTAAAAAAAAGGAAAATGTAATACGCTGCGCTGCAATGCTTCGCCAGGTAAAGATAATAGAAAATACTATACAAACTTTCAGAATGTTATTGACAAGTCATTCTTTACATCTTATGGTCAACTTTCTTGAATCTACCTCTACTATTAGAGATTTTACAGATATTTGCTAAAACTGGGAAAAAACACAGAAAAGTATTCAAAACTGGGTTAGAATCCGTACTCCTGTCCATTTGGGAGTTACTGGTACATTATTTATGTGTAGATTCCCATCACAACAAAACTGAGTAAAACAACTAGGGCATATGTAATGCATCTAATATTATCCAAGAGAAGCAGAAGCCAGGAGATCATCTGGAAGGTCTTGATGTGTTAACAGCTAACAAAATGAGCCGTGGACGTGTAATGCGGTGCATATGTAGTCAGCTGGAGTAGAGGTGGATTGTTGGAAATTATTTACAAGCCAGTTATGCATATTAATCTACAATATAATATTATTCAGGTGATTTCCGTAAAATAAGCATATAGGCAATCCATTTGCTGTGACCATACACAAAGTCAGTCTTGTTGCTCTCTGGTAGATAAGTTATCCACAGTAACTTAAGAAATGTAATTTAACAATGTGACAAGATGAATGTAGTCCATGGTAAGTATAAATTATAATAAACTGTCTTCTTGTGGTCAAAACTCCAGTTTCTATGACAACAAGGTTTCTAAGTAACCAGAGGACTTCACTAGTTGCCCTACAATTTAACACCTATAAGAACATTTGAGCTTGAGTACATAGAAGTGAATACTAGGTCATGTCTGACTCTGGAACTAACATTAAGCAAGGACTACCCCGCTTATAAAGTGAATATCCTCACCTGCCAAGTTAGAGAAATGCCAGTCAGTTATAGCAGGGGTGAACCTAGCCTTTTTGCCGCCTGAGGCGGACGACAGAAAGAGAGGGAGAGGACCTGCTCTCTGCGAAGCGTGAGGGGCGGCCGCTGGAGCAGCGCTGCGTCTACAGGACGGCCCCAATCCACTGAGACGGTGACGCTAAGCCAGTCCAGGACAGCTTGTCCTGGACTGGCTGAGGTCAGTAAAAATGCCACCCTCCCCGAAGCCCCGGCATAGCGCCGCCTGAAATGGTCGCTTCAGGTCGCCTCATGAAAGGTGCGGCGCTGAGTTATAGGTTAGTATACATCAAATCCAAGCCATCAGATAGTGTAAGAAAGGAATACAAGTTCAATATTAACCAAGGGCGAAATATAAACTATAGCCAAGCTCAGCAAGAAAACCCTTAGACAAGCAACATAATATAAAATATGCCATAGTCCAAAACATAAAATACATAAATAATTTCACCTTATAATATATGAGTTTATAAAATCATGGAATCACAATTCTGATCAAAAGACCTTTCCTTGGTCTTATGACTTTTAAAAGGGTTATACCGCAAGAATTATTTATCCTAGATCCATAGAATAAAGGATGAATTCATGATCATTGGGACACTGACCATTGAGAATGGTTGGGTATTTTAGTCTTATTGAGAATGCAGCCATAGTGGACAAAGATGCCCCCCAGATCCATACATTTGGAGGGGACATAACTGCATCCACCAGGACTATATTTTCATAGGGAGTAATACTCCCCTTTTTTCAGGATCACTGGGGGGTGTCTTGGAGGTTAGATCCCCACAAGCAGCTATTTTAATTTACTTGCATAATCCCTTTAAAAGGAGAATATAACAAAATTATTACAATAAATATGTTAGTATTTGGGCCAATTACATTCAAGTGAATGTTTGATTCATCCGATAAGGATGTGTCTTTCATGTTCTTCTGTTCTATTGGCTTTCCGTTAGTACTCATGCATAGATGCTCAGAGATTATTATTATGCAATATACCACTGGCGTAAAAGTGCAAAACTGGTTGGTTCCAAAAAAATGTGGCACTTTGCCAACTTTGCATCTGGAACCTTTTAATAATTCTGTCACCTCTTCTGCCAGTGCTCAACGGCTACTGCAGTATTCGACTATTCAAATGAATATCGAACCCCATTATAGTCTATGGGAGAAAATGCTTCGTTTCAGGGGAACCCACAATTCGACTCAGGAGGGTCACCAAGTCCACTATGACACCTCAGGAAATGATGACAACACCTCTACAATGCAACTGGAACAGCAGGGGAAGCATGCCTGGGGGCATCTAACAAGCCCAAGTCACAGTTTTACCCCACCATCACAGCCTATCAATTACACACTTTCCACGCTCAAAAAAAACTCTATGAAAGTGGGAAAATACCTGGAAACCTTCTTTCCTCCTCAATTGGATGGACAGAAACCCAAATTTGACGCTTAAGAAACATTACCAAGCATCCCTTTAAATCACATTGCCCATGACAACCACAGATGGAATAGGCAATGGGAAATCCAACAGTACCCACCCTGAACTGGCATTGTGGATGTGTGTGTGTGTGATGTGGCCCATAAGCTGAGCTACCAGCAGAGATTGAGGGCCTTTAGGTAACTTCAGCCTCTTACCAGCAGAGTTTTAGGCCCTTTAACTTAGTTCAGCCTTGCACCAGCAGTGTTAGCCCCTAAAACAGTGGTTCCAGAACCATCACTCTCATTGTGTGGGATTGATGCAGTGGATTGAACTGAGGACCCAGACATTGACCTTGAATTGGATTGGGAAATTGATAACATTTTGGCATCAAGTCCTGGGGGTAACTTTTATTTAGAGGACCTCAAAAGTGAAGAAACCTTTGGCTGAAACCACTACTACCGGTAATGGTCCTACATTAGGCCACTGAGGGACATAATACTGTGTGCAGGGGCCACTAAGGGACATAGCCTCACTGGCTATTCTTATAAATGGGAGGTCACATGTTTTCAGCAGCCAATGGTTTTTTTTCCCATTTTTTTCAATGCCTCTGTTGTCATAGTTCCTGTCCCACCTTCCCTGCACAGTTATTGGTGCAAAAAACGCGCCAGCGAAGGTGGGAGGGGATACGAATTTTAACTGTGTATGTCGCGTGGTATTCGATTGGAAACGAATACCTCAAACGGCCTGGCATTCGATCAAATATCTATTCGATCGAACGGTGTTCGCTCATCTCTATTAATAAATTCTCCCTATATTTTCTTGAAATCTCATGATAAAAGTAACCAACAAAACATGATTGCTGTTGGCCTGGCACAAATTTTGTATTGGGGCCTTTGAACTTCATTTTTCTCATTCTATTCTGTGGTCCTTAAGGACAAATCCATCATAAAATAACTACATGTCCTGTACTTGTGCATTTTGATAGTTTAAAAAAATGGACGTGTGATAGCTGTTGTGTGAATAAGGCTATAGAAAATCTGAGTCCAACAAAGACTTGTTTCATCAAGACTCAGACCACTTGTACTAACCAACCTCCATATTTTATATTGCAGCTCTTCTCTCTTTGCTCTCTGCACTTTGTATAAGAGCAACCCATCACAATTTATAGGACATATGGTGAAGATTTTTTTTCATTACAACGACAGCTATGCCACCAGTGAAAGAAAGATGATTATTAAGTATTGAACTAAGTAAGCCTTAGTAATCTAGTAAGAGTTGGACAAGCTTGGGTTGGGTTGCATTAATAGTGACCTGGACATGTTGTCCATCATTATGTACTGAACCTCTTACCCAGCCTCATATTGGTCTTTCTCCTTCTCTTCTCATCTCACCCTCCACAGAGTATGGACTGAAGTCAATCAAATAAGAAGGAAATACAGAACAAATGCTTAAAGACACAGGAACTTTTCTTTAGTGAAGTATGGAGCAAAGTTGGTTCCCTTCACCTGAAAAAGTTAAATAAAACCCCTTTGCTTACACTTTAGAGCTAGTTCACACGGGGCTCTGTGTGAACACATTCCGTTGCGGCTTTCCACTCCGGATTAGGCCCAAATGAAAGGGCCTAGTCCGGAGGGTGGTGTCGCAAAGGTGGATACCACGGCTGAATCAACCACAGAATCCACCTGGAGAAAGGGAAACTTGCTTCTTTTTTCCGTAGGTAGGAACAAACCACTCATGGAAAAAAGAACATTAGCAGTCTTCATAGACCTCTATTGTGAGGGGGCAGATTTTGAGGTGGATTTGGTGTCAAAATCTTCCCCCTCTTGCCCTGTGTGAACTAGTCCTTAGTATTTATCATATCGGGAATACACACCCACAATGACGGACTACACATTTTATATGTGTCTTGTGTGAGATGTGCATGTCTTCCAGGGACTGACAAGCTGCTTGCCTCTGCTCTCTAATCCGTTTCCTCTCAGTACAGGTAAGGGAAGATGGCGCATGCTCAACACTCTCATTTCCATTAAGTGCCAAGTAGAATTTCAACAATGTGCCTATTTTCAGAAAATGTATTGGGATTGGGGAGTTAGTATTAATTTTGATATTTTGGTTTTTAGTTTTGTTTTTTTCCTGCGGATTCCTACCATAGCACTAGTAATTGATTAAGGGTTGAGGAATAAATGAATCAGGTGACACTATGTTTACATCTGTGCTGGGACGTTCATTCTTCTGGTCCTTCTGATGAAGGTAATAATGATGCACACAAGCAGATCCCAACAGACCCAATTAACTATAATGGGGTCTCTCAGGTATCCAGTGTGTGTGAGTTTTGTTTCACTGAAATAGCTAAACAAAAATGTTGAGCTTCCAGCACTTTTTCATCCAGGAAATTTCTGATGGATCTGTGCTGGACAAACACCCAGTACTGAAATGAACATAGTCTGACTTCCAGGGTGCTATGAAGTATTTTGACTTTAAAGTGGCCATTGCCAATGTTTGATGTATTTTCTGTCTGTGATACCTTGAAATGAATCAGTGGAAGTACACATATATCCACTAGGTCAGATTTATTAAAATTGTCTAAAAGTAAACTTAGTTGCCCATAGCAGCATAGCAACATTTCATTTTGTATCCTTCTCCTGAAAAATCAAAGATATTGTGATCGGATGTTATGGACAACTAAGACCGTATTTCTTATAGGGTATGTTCATACAGAGTTTTTTGGAGGCAGATTTTGAGGCGGATTATACCTGCAAATACATCTCCCATTCACTTCAATGGGAGTCCCTCACTTTTTTTCCCCGCTAGCGATTTTTTTCAGCTAGAGTGAAAAAGAAACGACATGCCCTATCTTTCCACGGATTCCGCAGATGAATCGGCCATGGTGGCACGCTCCTGCATAGGTCCATTCATTCGGGCCTAATCAAGAGTGGAATTCTGCCACGGGATGCAGCTAGCTGCATGGAAAAGTCACGTGAAAAGGTTTCCGCCATGTGAACATACCCTTATACAGTTTTATAAATTTACCCCAAGTAGTAAAAATATGATATATATGAAATTAGACATATGTATATTTACTCAATTACTATAGAGATGTATGAAAGGTATTTAATATGACTAAATATTCAGCATTTAGGTTTCTGACTAATTTGTGAAAATGCAGGACGCATTATAATTGGGTGCAGCGTATATGTAGTTACCGTAATAGCCACTCTACATCTGTTTTCATACAGTACTTGGGTCATTTTTGTTACTACCGAACCTCTGTTGAAGTTTCTTAATTGTCTGTTGGAAGTAAGCTTACTTCCAGCATTCATTAAAAGTGAGATAAGCCATCATTATATGAGCATGTAATGGACAGACTGACACATGAGAATTATTCCGAGCCCTGTTAGAACACTAATCAGGTATATAAAGCTCCAGCATACATGATCATTAAAACCATGCTGTTTCATCAGGACCATTCTCTGCTAAATGAACACAGCAGGGAACATTTCAGCATCCAATAAATAAGAACCTTTGAAAAGTGAATATGATACATTGCATCCAAGACATTTTGTTTGCTTATCCCACTAATCCTTAAGAAACCCAAGTATTTTGCCTCATCATGTCGACTCATCTACTGTACGTGTGTACAATTCTGGATCTCCTTTCACAATTAACAGCTAAACATGTAAAACAGTGAACTAATGTATACCTAACATAGTCAAATTCCTGCTTTTCCTCACTATGGAAACTTTTTGATTTCCCCACCCTCCAAACCACATAACTTTTTTATTTTCCATTCACAGAGCGATATAGGGCTTAATGTTTATGGGCTTCGTACAGTATACTTGGAAGCTGGAAAAAATTCAGAAATGGGTGGAATTAGAGAAAAAGTGCATTTGTGTGACTTTCTTACAGGCTTCGTTTTTACAGCGTTCTTTCTGCAGCCAAAATGGCATGTCACTGGCTGTATTGGCTGTATTCTATATTCTAGTACGATTCTGTGGATGCCATATTTATATAGTTTTATTTACATTTTAACCCATTAACATAATTCATTCTTTTCAATGAGAGCCGCTCGCTTCATTATCCTGCTAGCGATTTTTTTCAGCTAGCGGGAAAAAGAAGCGACATGTCCTATCTTTCCTCAGATTCCATAGCTGAGACAGCCGTGGTGTCCACAGCGCGAGACTCCTTCCTGATTAAACCCATTCATTCGGGCCTAATCAGGAGCGGGATGCTGATGCACTGCAGGTGGAATATGCACTGCACTGCATCGGCATCCCGTCGCGGCTAGCTGCGCAGAGAGTTCACACGACGGAAAAGGTTTCCGCCGTGTGAATATACCCTAAAGAAGATTTTTCATATAATCAGGCACATGCAGTTTTATATACTGTTAGAAATCTGACTGCATACTCAATTGAGCACAGTCGTCTTTCCCTTTATGTGCCCTGGGGCACTAGATATCGGCACCATTTCAGGCACCAAAACAGCACTGATTGCTCAGGTACCGTGTGGGCTACAAAAGTTCCAGCTATGTCAGAATAAGTGGAGCAGCAACTATTAAATGATGCAAAGAGCTGGACCTGTGAGGGTGGTGAAAGGCATCTTTAAAGGGCATCTATCGCTGGGATTTTACATTTTTAACTAAGCTTATCTTCATGTAGCCTTTATAAAGGCTATTGTAGACATAACCTTTATTTTCTGATCGTTGTAACTGGTAAATCAGTCTTCTGGAACCACAGGGGGCTTTCCCCCTGTCCTGCAAGAACCTCCGCATCATTATCTTGGACCTGCATTGCCGCCCCCTTCTTGATTGTTGTTCACTCCTTCTCCTCTTCTTTCCTTCCTTTTCCCGTCAGTGCAAATGAAATCTTGCACTCACGTTGTATGCTTGGCGACTTCAGCTTGGGGCCTCTTGAAAGGAGAAGGAGTAAACAGCAAGCAAGAAAGGGGGTGGCGATGCAGGTCCAGGATGATGACATGGAGGGTGCTTGGAGCTCTCTGTGCTCCTAGAAGATTGATTTCCATAAGAAGATAATGAGTTTTTCTTGAAATTGGCTGCAACAATCAAAAAAACAAAAGTTACATCTACAATATCCTTTCTAAAGACTTCATGAAGATAGGCTTAGTCAAAAATGTAAAATTTCAATGATAGACGCCCTTTAAGCAGTCTCTCAAAATTAACGCTTAATAATCTCTTTATGAATATGCTACCTGCTGTGTTGCATCTACATTCATGTTATAGCCCATCTTAGGGAGCGTTCACACTACCGTCGGTGTCCGACATGCAGTGTCCGCTCCTAGTGTCCGCTCAAAATCTGTCACGGACACTAGGAGCGGACACTAGCTGTGTCCGTGACACCTGTCATTCACTTGAATGGGCATCGGGTGCATGCAGGGTTTTTCTGTCCGCTTGAGAAGTCGGACATCTTCACTTGCGGACAGGAAAGGACGGGCACGGAGTGCAAAAGAACGCACCCGATGCCCATTCAAGTGAATGACAGGTGTCACGGACACAGCTAGTGTCCGTTCCTAGTGTCCGTGACAGATTTTGAGCGGACACTAGGAGCGGACACTGCATGTCGGACACCGACGGTAGTGTGAACGCCCCCTTATACTTACACAGCTAAATATTTTGCTGTTACATTCAAGTGAAATTCCCACACAATCCTAAAAAAAAATACAAAATCTTTCAAATATAAACATTTTAGAGTTTTTCAAATTATTAGTTCTTATAATGTGCCAATTAGACACTCATTAAAGTGTGATGGGTAGTAGTCCAGCCCTTATTACCCCAAAAGCATTATGGTTTAAACAAGGTTTGGTGGATGTGCTAAGATACAAGCCAAAAACTTTGGTAAGGTGCAGGGAAAAGCAGCAGAGAAAATCTTTAAAACTCTAATATTTTTGAATACTTCTATCTGTAGAAATGTTTAGCATGCTATCATAATCCCACTGCCGAAAAACCCCTCCCTTATCCTATCCTGTGTTTTTAACTACTGACCCATCTCTAATCTCTAGGTCCCCACTTACCATGTGTTATGTTCAATACTGGTATCTTATTGTGGTGTAGAGAGGTTTTTTGGCCATCTCCACCTCCTGGGCCTGGTAGCGACTTCCTAATATGCACCCCCTTTAGCTATATCCCTGCCCTATGCAATGTACAGAAAGTTTGTAAGAGTGTGTTAGTAATCAATGGCAGAGAGCTATGAAACATTGTAATATATAGGTGAATATAGTATAGGTTCCCTGGCATAGTTGGTATTGAGATGGATTTTTGTTCTAGTTAGGAATGTTTTCAATAGCCTCTATTATTGGAAAAGTAATGAGTTTAGGGTCTTTAGGGACTGTACCTTTGCAAGGCTACATTCAATTAGTCAGGCAATGATTTGCGCTAATTTGACTCCGTGAGAATAAGTAAATTAGAGTTTTTGAGCATTTATTCTGATATTATCAGAGCTATTAGACCACTTACATGGTCTAATTTCAGCTGGGGCTTCACCAGCCAGTACATGGTGATGTCTGGGCCTTGCCATTGGTTGTAGTCCATGTAAGTTTTTTTGTTTTTTTCATTACCTAGATTTATCTCGTTGTATACACATTGTTGTCAAGGCTCCCAGCCTGTATCTGATCTTAGGTTGAACAACATGATTCACTGACTGCTCCTTGGAGCTGTTATTACTGCCTTTCAGTCCTGGCAATCAGGTTAACTAATTGCAGTTTGCTGATAAAGGCTTAGACTGTCTATTATCTCTCTATGTGAACACAAAGATAAGATTGAGTTTACTGCAAGTCCATTCTCAGCATGGAAGAGACAGCAGACAAACTGCTGAGAAAGGGAGAGGGTAAAACCCCTTTAATCAAAACAAACAAACAAAAAAAATCCCAGCAAGTCACCTCTTACTATTCTTTCATACTTTCATTCCACTATGTCTTGTATTAAAATTAAAACTGAAGAATATCTTCTATGTGTACAGGAAAATCAATGCCCTTTTCTTCCCCACAATCTGACAGTCTGACGGTAGGACAGTTGGTTGCAGAAAGAACCTCCCCCTACTGAAGTAGGACATAATGATCAATAAGCCCTATCTCTTGCCTTGCTTATTCTGTCATTTACTAGCCCAATATGGAAGAAAACAGTGCTAAATTACCTCCTAATTTCTACAATACTGCTTGTTTTAGATACATGCAGAACATCCTGCACACTCACAAACATCAAGCTTCTCTCTTATTCCTACTGTACGTAAATTGTTCCTTTAAGGCCACTGTCCAGGCATTGATTGTTGATCGGGTTGCATAAGGCTGTGTAAAAACATGCAATAACAACAGAGGGAATTAGGGTGCATTCACACTACGGATACGCTGACTGATTCTGAACGTTAAAACACGTTCAGAATCAGAGCGTATAAAGCAGATCCCATTCATTTCAATGGGAGCCGGCATACGAGCGCTCCCCATTGAAATGAATGGGCTGCTTTTTTCTCTACCAGCGCTCCCATTGAAATGAATGGGAAGCGCTCACTTGTACGGTTCGGAATGAGCCGAGCGGTTACGCCATGTGAAGGGGCCCATACACGAGCCGTACACGCGAGCGCTTCCCATTCACTTCAATGGGAGCTCTGGTAGAGAAAAAAGCAGCCCATTCATTTCAATGGGGAACGCTCATATTCTGGCTCCCATTGAAATGAATGGGAACTGCTTTATACGCGCTGATTCTGAACATGTTTTAACATTCAGAATCAGTCAGCGTATCCATAGTGTGAATGCACCCTTATATCCCATCTGTCAATTTATGCATATATTTCCAGATGAAGAGCAGTACAATGCTGAGTCTTATTTTATGAAAAGTTTTTTCAAATTGCAATTGCTGTATTTTCTGCATTAATTCCTCTCAGTTATAACGATCTCTGCTTTGCTAGTTAGAAGTCTCAGTAGTGCTAATAGTACTAGTATAAGCACCTGTATGATCATCACATGACCAGGACAGATTTCCATCTATTGGAAATGGACAGGAACTATTTCCTTCACATTCAGAGATCTTGAAGCCTATGAAGAACTGATACAATAAGTAAATTAGGTAACTGTATAACTTTCATCATCCAATTAAAAAGTTTTATTTACAAACTTTGAACTATAATATTATTAGTATGTATTGCAGAAAGGACTATCTTTCACTCTGGTCAATAGGACCATGGTTGTCTATTCATTTCAGCTGATCACTAGGGGTCAGAGAAGCCAGATTCACGTCAGTCTTCATAGCCCTGGAGTTGGAAAAGGGTGCACCTCTTACATAACAAGGCGCACTCCATAAATGAGATGCCCCCTCCACTGGGCTGTGAGCTTGGTGTTTCATGTATGCCAGCTTGTAGTTGGCAAACATTTACCCCATCATATACAGCAGATTGCTGGCATAAATGACTGTAAATCTAGTGAGGCCAATGACATTTTGGAAAAGTGGTGAAAGGGGTGCAGATTTTATGCCTTATGCCTTTTATGCCTTATATGCCAGTTTGCTATAAGACATAATGAATCTGGGCCATTGTATTAGTTGCTTTTCAGTTTATAGTGCTAATGCTATATTTACTAAGTAAGTAATATGTTGGTAAGATCATCTGTTTGTAACATTTGTGGCTTATGGTAAAATAACTAGAGGCAAAATTTCACTTTGCAGTATGGAGAAGATGTAATTATTAGGGAATGAAATCAATTAGTACTTTTCAGATTGCTCCTGTTGTGTGACAGTGGTTGTCCAATTCATCTGATACAATAGAGAACTGAGAAGTGTAAATGTTCAAGCTGCATTTTTCATCTCCCACAATTGACAACCATATGTTGCACGTGTTAATTAGGAGGTATAGACATTGACAGAGCTGATGCTTTGTTTGTAGTACTAAGGATTAAAAAAACAGTTTTTTTGTTTTGATTTTTTTTCCATAGATGAATCAAAGTACCACATGGGATTCCAATTATTATGTTTCAATTGTAGTTTTAAATATCTCATTCATTCAGAAGGAGAGTATAAAAATCACCAGCTGTGAGGGAAGTGGATATATACAATGGATATACAACAATGTGAGCTTATCATGTTCTAGGTGCTATGTCTTCTCTTTGTTGGGTTGCAAGAATGAAAACAAAAACCCAGATACAAGTTGCAATTTTGTCAAAGTATACAATGCCGTGATAAGCTTTCCTGCTGTGTTATAAATGTGTGTCATGTTTCAATAACTGCAAAAAAAATGTCATGTTAAAGTACTGTACTATAAGGTTAGTCACGTAAAAAGATATGGAAAAAAATAATAACCTCCTTTCTTTATATATGTGTAGGTGGTTTCATGGATCCCTTAAAACTATTCATCCATTTAAAGGGGTTTTTCAAACATGCAATACAAACCCCCCCACAAACAACCATGCAGCTAAGCCATCGGCACTGTACTTTGTCCATCATCTATGCGCCTTATCTTTCAAGTTGTGCGCCACTATAACAGTATTACATTTTCAGCTTGCAATGGCCAGAGTAGGTGGTCTTTAATATGGAGCACGCCACTGCCTGCTTACCTTGTGTATGCTTTCTAACTTTCCATTCTTCCTAAAAACCATTCACACACTGCACATGCGCCATCTGTTAGGACAGTACATAAATGGTTATGCAGCTATAGGGAAGTCATCCCGAATGAAGATGGACTAATGGTGATATCTAATGGCAGCAGTGCTCAATTAGTGGTAAATAAAAGGAGAGTTCATTTGGCTTTTTCTGACATGTACATTTTTGCCAATTGATTTCAATGACTTTTATATGAAATATGATTATTGTGGGATTATCCCTAAATTTATATTGTGCTCTGGTGTCTTAAACATTTGCCTTAAACTTATGCAACAGTGGTTCTTCAGTACATTCCATGCAGAATATGCTTTTTTAAGGCTATGGTCCCACAGGATGATCCGCAGCGCTAAAATGCTGCAGGAAAAACCACAGCTGGAACGCATTGCGTTTTTTCCTGCATCACTTTGAACATAAAGTTTGCAGAGTTTTCCTCCACAAACTTTCTGTTAAAATTATATCTATGGGAAAGCTGCCGGCATTTCCGTAGATATAATTGACATGCTGTGATTTCCAAGCTCTTTAAAGATGGAGGCCACTCTACTGTGCTATAATGGAATGTGTAGAGGAGACCCAGAGCTAATGTAGGCCATAATTCCCTACCCCCCAAAGTGAAAAAAAATGCTCACTGCAGGCCAGTTCCAGGGCTGCAAGTGGGATATTACTAATAGCAACATATTGAAAGTCCAATAGACTGCAATACAGTTCAAGCCCCCCTAATAAAATAGTAATGAAAATTTAGTTTAAAAAAAAAAAAAAATGTAAGTCACTCCCCTTTCTCTAGGATGCATATAAAACTAAAAATATTACTGTAAAACACATACACATTACGTATCCCTGTGTTCGAAAATGCCAGCTCTACAAACTTACAAAACTATAAATATTTTTTTTAATGTAGATTGTGAGCCTCATATAGCGATCACAATGTACATTTTGTTTCTTCCTATCAGTATGTCTTTATAGAATGGGAGGAAATCCACACAAACACAGGGAGAACATACAAACTCCTTGCAGGTGTTGTTCCTGGCAGGATTCAAACCCAGGACTCCAGCACTGCAAGGCTGCAGTGCTAACTACTGAGCGTTGCTCCACAAAACTATTTTTTTGCATATGGTGAACGTAGCGGGAAAAAAAAAAATCAGAAGTGCCAAACTGCTATTTCACCTCTGATAAAAATTTTAATAAAAATTAATCAAAGCAATTCACATTCACCAAAATGTTATAAATGGCCCTGACATGTGGCCCCGCAAAAAGAGTTACCTCATACATGGAAATATAAAAAAGTTACAGGTGTTAGAATATGGTGACTTTAAGAAAAAAAGTTTCAGTTTTAGATTTTGGTTAAAGGGATTCTGCCATTAAAACCATTTTTTTTGTTTCATAAGACGTCGGAATAGCCTTTAGAAAGGCTATTTGTCTCTTACCTGAAGACGTGGTCTTCACTGCGCCGTTCCTTAGAAATACCGTTTTTTACCGGTATGCAAATGAGTTCTCTCACAGCGATGGGGGCGGGCCCCAGCACTCAAACAGCGATAGGGCCATCCCCACCGCTGTTAGAGAAGTGTTTCCAGTGCCACTTCCTTCTTCGTCCGCAGCATCATCTTCAATGTCTTATTCCGGCGCAGGCTCGTAAATTCTAGCAGAGCAGAGCAGACTGCGCAGGCGTACAGGCCACGGGAAATTGACCACTAACAATACTGTGCAAGCAGCCATTTTCCCGTGACTTGTGCACCTGCGCAGTCTGCTCTGCCCAAGGCCTGAGGCCTAGAAGTTACGAGCCTGCACCGGAAGAAGACATTGAAGATGACGATGCGGACGAAGAAGGAGGCGGTGCTTGGAGACACTTCTCTGGCCCTCCCCATCGCTGCAAGAAAACTCATTTGCATACCGGTAAAAAACGGTTTTTCTATGGAACGGTGCAGCGGAGACAATGTCTAAAGGTAATAGACGAATAGCCTTTCTAAAGGCTATTCCGACGTCTTATCCACAAAAAAAAGGTTTTAATGGTAGAATCCCTTTAAGGGGTTGAAATGTAAATGAAACTATAAATTTGTTATCATCTGAATTATAGTGAAACATAGAATACAGGGGACATGTCATTTAGGCTGCTGAGTGAACGTTGTAAAAATGAAGCCATAAGAAAGTATCACAAACGCACTTTTTCTCCAATTCTACCCCATTCAGAATTTTTTTCCAGCTTCTCAGTACATGGTACAGAATAATAAATGGCAACATTATGAAGAACAATTTGTCCCACAAACATTAAGCCTTCATATGGCTCTGTAAACGGAAAAATAAGAAAAGTTATGGGGATTGGAAGGTGAGGAGTCAAAAATGAAAATCGAGGGGTTAAAAAAGCCCCATGGAATAACTTGAACATTTTTTATAAATCCCAATATATGGACGATAAAGTAGTCAGTAAACAATTATAATTATAATTTACAAATGTGTGAGATCTGAAAGTTATTAAAAAAAACATACATATCTAGTGTCACTCTGGGGTGCCGAAGGTCTATGAGTAAAATTCATTTTGGAGGCCCAGTATACAGCTACATGCAAATATTACCTGACACTTCAGGGGCAAATTCCTAAAATGTCACCAGTATAATTTGATTCTGGTTAAAGCTTGGTGCAAATCCTTAGCCCCTGATTGTTTCTATCTTGGGTACTGTCACTAGCCTGTTGCTTGGTTATTGTCTTGAACTAAGGTCTTCTGAGAATATTACTGGTGATTGGAGGCACCTCCGGTGTGGTGTGATTGAGAAGATAGGGTGGCTCATAGTGAATGGATACTGGTTGGCCTAACTCTGCACCTCGATGATTCAATGTATCTACAGTATATAACAATAAACGGGATAGTATCTTAAATAATCTATCCAGTATATTATTCCTATTCCTATGAGATCCTTCATTGTATGAAGTACAATGAGTGTAATGTGCCATGCCAGCCTGTGATTGGCAGAAATTTCCTGTGTGTCAAGATGGAGTAGGAAGTAGAACTGACTAGAGATGAGTGAACAGTGTTCTATCGAACACATGTTCGATCGGATATCAGGCTGTTCGATGTGTTCGATTCGAATCGAACATCACGTGGCAAACTCCCAAAAAATTTGATTCCCCTCCCACCTTCCCTGGCACTTTTTTGCACCAATAACAGCGCAGGGGAGGTGGGACAGGAACTACGACACCGGAGGCATCGAAAAAAATCTGAAAAAGTCATTGGCTGCCGAAATCAGGTGACCTCCATTTTAGACGAATAGTGGATTTCAAATCCGGGTCATATGAGAATGTGAACTTTGTGACTAAGAGACAGGGATAGCTGTACAGGCAGGGATAGCTAGGGATAACCTTTATTTAGGTAGGAATGTTATTAAAAATAACTTTTTGGGGCTCTATCGGGTGTGTAATTGTGATTTTTGTGACATAAACTTTTTCCAATAGGAATGCATTGGACAGCGCTGATTGGCCAGAGTACGGAACTCGACCAATCAGCGCTGGCTCTGCTGGAGGAGGCGGAGTCTAAGATCGCTCCACACCAGTCTCCATTCAGGTCCGACCTTAGACTCCGCCTCCTCCGGCAGAGCCAGCGCTGATTGGCTGAAGGCTGGCCAATGCATTCCTATGCGAATGCAGAGACTTAGCAGTGCTGAGCCAGTTCTGCTCAACTACACATCTGATGCACACTCGGCTCTGCTACATCTGATGCACATTCGGCTCTGCTACATCTGATGCACACTCGGCTCTGCTACATCTGATGTAGCAGAGCCGAGTGTGCACACTGCTACGTCTGATGCACACATGATGCTACATCTGATGCACACTTGGCTCTGCTACATCTGATGTAGCAGAGCCGAGTGTGCACACTGCTACATCTGATGCACACATGATGCTACATCTGATGCACACTCGGCTCTGCTAAATCTGATGTAGCAGAGCCGAGTGTGCATCAGATGTAGCAGAGCCGAGTGTGCATCAGATGTGTAGTTGAGCAGAACTGGCTCAGCACTGCTAAGTCTCTGCATTCGCATAGGAATGCATTGGCCAGCCTTCGGCCAATCAGCGCTGGCTCTGCCGGAGGAGGTGGAGTCTAAGGTCGGACCTGAATGGAGACTGGTGTGGAGCGATCTTAGACTCCGCCTCCTCCAGCAGAGCCAGCGCTGATTGGTCGAATTCCGTACTCTGGCCAATCAGCGCTGGCCAATGCATTTCTATGGGGAAAAGTTAGCTTGCGAAAATCGCAAGCTGACAGGGATTTCCATGAAATAAAGTGACTTTTATGCCCCCAGACATGCTTCCCCTGCTGTCCCAGTGTCATTCCAGGGTGTTGGTATCATTTCCTGGGGTGTCATAGTGGACTTGGTGACCCTCCAGACACAGATTTGGGTTTCCCCCTTAACGAGTATATGTTCCCCATAGACTATAATGGGGTTCGAAACCCGTTCGAACACTCGAACAGTGAGCGGCTGTTCGAATCGAATTTCGAACCTCGAACATTTTAGTGTTCACTCATCTCTAGAACTGACCAGATGTCAGTAAATCATGCATTACAGCATTAATACTGATAGCTCAGTTTTTACAAATTCTATGAATTATTAACCACATGAGGACCGCCGTACGTAAATTTACGGCCTCATGTGCTGGTACCTAAAGACCGGACTATTGCCGAAATACGTCCGGCCTTTAGGTACCTTTCTGGCGGGGGGAGGGGTGCGGGGGGGACAGGGGTTAGGTGTTACTAACACCTAACCCCTTCCTCCATAACGTCCAGTCGGAACTGAGTCCGACTGGACGTGTTAACCCTTTCAATCGCGCCGTCAAACATCACGGCGCGATCGAAAGGGATCCGCCGATAATTGAAAGTGATCGGCACCCCCCGCGGCGAGATCGGGGGGTGCCAATGTCAGTAAAAGGTAGTCTGGGGTCTGGCCAGTGACCCCAGACTACCGGAGCCCCCACATACCTGCTGCTTCTGCCCGGGCGATGGAGGAAGTGAGCGATGCAGCTCACTTCCTCTGCAGCTTACAGGACACGAGCAGGTTCATGTCCTGCTCGTGTCCTGTCTGCTATTGTGCAGAATCAGTTGATGCTTTCATCAAAGCATCAACTGATTCAAGTGTCCTAAAGGGACACATGAAAAAGTAAAAAAAAAAGTTTAAAAAAAAAAAAAAGTGTATGAAAAAAGTAATAAAGTTCTAAAGTCCAAAAATCCCTTTTTTCTATACAAAATGAATTATATAAAAAAAAAAGCACTAAAAATTAAAAAAAGCAATGCATATTTGGTATCGCCACGTCCGTAACAACCTGTACAATAAAACTGAAATAATATTTAATGTACACGGTGAACGTCGGGGAAAAAAAACGGAAAAAACTCGCCGGAAGTAATGATTTTTTGCCATCTCATCCTACAAAATATGCTATAAAAAGTGATCAAAAAGTCATATTCACCCCACAACAGTGCCAATAAAAAGCGCACATTGTCCCGCAAAAAATAAGCCCTCAACCAACACTGTCAACCGAAAAATAAAAATGTTACGCCTCTCAGAAGATGGCGATGCAAAAAACATTGATTTATGTCCCCATATGTGTTTTTGTTCTGCAGACTTAGTATCGCATAAAAAAATAACATAAATGAGGTATCGCCGTAACCGTACCGACCCGCAGAATAAAGGACACATGTTACTTATACTGTACGCTGCATGGCGAAAAATTTTAAATGTAAAACTCAATGCAGGATTGATTTTTTTTTTTTTTAATCCAGCAAGAAAGAGTTAATAAAATGTAATCAGTAAGTTGTAGGCACCCAAAAATGGTGTCATTACAAAATGCATCTCATCCCGCAAACAACAAGCCCTTATATGGCAACGTCACCAGAAGAATAAAGAAAATATA
This sequence comes from Leptodactylus fuscus, assembly GCF_031893055.1. Classification (NCBI taxonomy): domain Eukaryota; kingdom Metazoa; phylum Chordata; class Amphibia; order Anura; family Leptodactylidae; genus Leptodactylus; species Leptodactylus fuscus. The sequence continues at coordinate 138,425,796 of NC_134269.1, read as the reverse complement.
GCATCTAGCAATGTCAAGGCAAAACCCCCCAAAAATCGCCAAATTATTAGAACACAACTGGCTGCGGCAGGTAGGGAATATATAAGCTGTGCGAGCGAATATCAGGGGACACCCCCAATTTACAGCTTATGAGCGAAAAAACACCAGAAGTGACCCCCAGAGTGACTCCCCCAATCATAGGAGCTACTGGGACATAGTAGGGAATTTGGTGTCTGCAATGTTCTCCGCACAGCTTATATATTCCCTCTTCGCCACCCGCTGTGCAGTGACGTCCGGGATACTAATACTCACTACACCCCCTGATAAATTCTTTGAGGGGTGCAGTTTTCAAAATGGGGTTACTCCTTTGGGGAATCCACTTTTCTGGTACCTTACAAGCTCTACAAACATGACATGGCGTTCAAATACCAAACATCCAAATCTGTACTCCAAAAGCCGCATAGCGCTCCTTCCCTTCTGCGCCCTGCTGTGCGCCCAAACTACAGTTTATGCCACATGTATGACACTGGTGTACCCAGGATAACGGACGTAATGTCATATGTGGGTATAAACTGATATTAGGGCACAGCCGCGCACAGAAGGGAAGAAGGGTTATTGGGTTTTTGGAGCACAGACGGTTTGGTTTTTGGATGCCATGACACTTTTGCAGAGCTGAAACGCCAGTAAAGTGGAATCCCCTGATATGAGACCTTATTTTGGAAACTACACCCCTGAAGGATTTATGCAGGGGTACAGAGAGCATTTTTAACCCCCAAGTGTTGCTATAACTTATTATCCATAAATGAATACGAAGCTGATTGTGAGAGGTGAAAATGACAATTTTTCCAGGAATCCGTCATTTCTGTGCGTAACATGTTGTGCCCGCCTTGTATCAGAGATGAACGCTCTAAAAGCTGTTGTGCCTGGGATACCTGCTTACCAGTTTTTGGAGTGTCTCTGCTGACATAAGTCGGGCACAACATGTCAGGCACTAAAATGGCAAATCTCTGGAAAATTTTCATTTTTAACTTCTCATTATCAGCTGTGATTTCATTTCTGGAAACTAAATAAATGCAACACTCAGGGGTTAAAAATTCTCGCTACACCACTTGATAAATCCCATGAGTGGGCTAGTGTCCAAAATGGGGTGACATGTCTGCAGATTCCACTTTATTGGCAATTCAGGGGCTTTGCAAAAGTGGCATGACTTCCAAAAACCAAACTGTGCTCCAAAAACCAAAATAGCGCTCCTTCCTTTCTGTGCCCGGCTGTGCCCAAACAGCCATTTCTACCCACATATGGCATTAAGTACGTTATCCGGGGTACACCAGTGTCATACATGTGGGCATACACTGCTATTTGGGTACCCAGCAGGGCGCAGATGTGAAGGAGCAATATGTGCTTTTGGAGTGCAGATTTAGATTCTTTGTTTTTGGACACCACGTCACATTTGCAGAGGCCCTAAAATTGTCCCTACAAAACTGGGGTCACTTCTTGGTGAATTCCAGTTTACTGTCACCTGTGTAGTTTCTAAAATGGGGTCACAATGGGGGGGTTTCCATTGTATTGATACTTTAGGGGCTCAGCTAATGCGACATGGCACCTGAGAACTATTCCAGCCACATCTGCTTTCTAAAAGCCAAACAGCGCTCTTTCCATTCTGAGCCCCACCATGTACCCATACAGCAGATTATGGCCACATATGGGGTATTGCCGTGTTAAGAAGAAATTGTGTAACAAACTCTGGGATGCTTTTAATTCTTCAGCTACTTGCAAAATTAAAAATATGGCGCTAAATGGACGATTAATTGGAAAAAAAAGTAATTTTTTATTTTTACGTCCCATTGTTAATAAAATCTGTGAATCAGCTGTGAGGCCAAAATGCTCACCAAACCCCTAGATAAATTCTATGAGGGGTGTAGTTTCCAAAATGGGGTCACTTTTAGGGGGTTTCCACTTTATTGGTACTTTAGGGGCTCAGCAAATGCGACATGACACCTGAAAAATATTCCAGCAAAATCTGTCCTTCAAAAGCCAAATAGCGCTCTTTCCATTCTGAGCCCCGCCATGTTCCCATACAGTAGATTATGGCCACATATGGGGCATTTCTGTGTTCAGGAGAAATTGTGTAACGAACTTTAGGGAGCTTTTTCTCCTTTATCCTCTTATGAAAATGAAAAATTTGGGGCTAAATTGACAGTTTGTTGGAAAAAAAGTAAATTTTCATTTTCATGTCCCAATGTTAATAAAATCTGTGAAACAGCTGTAGGGTCAAAATGCTCACTCTACCCTTTGATATGTTCTGTGGGGGGTGTAGTTTCCAAAATGGGATCACTTTTAGGGGGTTTCCACTGTATTGGTACTCTAGGGGCTCTGCTAATGCGACATGGCACCTAAAAATTATTCCAGCAAAATCTGCCATCCAAAAGCCAAATAGCGCTCCTTCCATTCTGAGCCCCGCCATGTTCCCATACAGCAGAATATGGCCACATATGGGGTATTGCCATGTTCAGGATAAATTGTTTAACAAACTTTGGGGGGGTTTTACTCCTTTAACCCCTTGTGAAAATGAAAACTTTGGGGATAAAGTGACATTTTAGTAATTTTTCTTTTACACATTCCAATGTTAGTAAAATCTGTGAAACAACTGTAGGGTCTAAATACTCACTATACCCCTTGATGAATTCTGTGAGGGGTGTAGATTCTAAAATGGGGTCACTTTTGGGGGGTTTCCATTGTTTTGGTACGCTAAGGGCTCTGCAAATGCGACATGGTGCCTGAAAATTATTCCAGCAAAATATGCTGTTCAAACACCCAGTGTCGCTCCTTCCCTTTCGTGCACTGCCATGTGCCCAAAAATCAGTTTACACCCACATGTGGGGTATTTCTGTGCACGGGAGAAATTGCATAACAAAATGTGAGATGCATTTTCTCCTTTAACCCTTTGTGAATGTGTTAATTTTAGGTCTAAATGAATGTATTAGTGAAAAAAAAATGAAATGTCTAAATTTGACCTCCATATTATTTTTATTCTTATGAAATGCTTAAAGGGTTAACAAACATCCCAAATGCTGTTTTGAATAATTTGAGGGGTGTAGTTTTGAAAATGGGGTGATTTATGGGGGGTTCTATTATACAGGCCTTTATAATTACTTTCAGAACTGAAGTGGTCCCTAAAAAATTAGTTTGAGAAATTTTCTTGTAAATCTGGAAAATCTCTGTTACACTTGTAAGCCTTGTAACAGCCTAAATAAATTAAAAGACAATCAAAAGATGATGCCGATATAAAGCAGAGATATGGGAGATAATATTTATTCATGTATTTGGATGGTATGACTATCTGCCTGAAAAGCAGAGAATTTCACATTTTGAAAATTGCAATTTTTTCCAAATTTCCATCAAATTTGCAAGTTTTTTTTATAAATAAATACAAAAATATTTATTAGTGTTTACCACTAACATGAAGTATAATGTGTTACGAAAAAACAATCTCAAAATCACTTGTGTAAGTTAAAGCGTCTCAAAGTTATTGCCATTTAAAGTGACACATGTCAGTTTTGAAAAAAGAGGCCCGGTCCTTAATGTACTTCTGGGCCTGGTCCTTAACCGGTTAAAGAAATGCTCCATATAAACATTGCTAATTCATCAATGTCATATGTGGCTATTGCAGGTTAATAACCTTTATCTTTTATAAGGCCAATATAAATTCTAATAAATCAGCTATATTTTCACATTTTCATATCTGTAAATATGTCTGAAACTTCCTCACCTGCTTAATACTAAGTGGTCCTACAAGGAATGCCTACATTTGTATACAATACCAGTTTCCCATTTTTCTAATCTCTGAAATTTTGACAAGTATTTATGAATAGTGTTTGGTTTCTCTTTGAGTTTAAGAAGAGTAATGTGGCTCGCAGCCTATATGCACAGTAGTTGTTTTTATTGAGCATTGAGACTTGTGATGTCTTAATAAAGTCTTCAGAGACTTACATAGTCTCATTAGAAATGTTCACATTTTACAACAGAAGGGATAAGTACAGTAATATAAAATCCTCCAGCTGCTCAGTCGGATTACGATCAGTAATATATCAATAATGCAGCTATATATGCGGTAATTCTGAAATTGAATAGAAATAAAGGAGTATATAATATCCAGTTACCCAGGTTGAGGTTCCTGCACACGATCCTGAAAACATCTAATTGGCGTCTGTCCTAGTCACGGACATTAATATAGGTAAACATTGTGCAGATGGGTAACATAATGAGAGAGATTTGAAGCAGGAGCATATCAGTTTCTAAGCTTGTGGATCTGTTTTTGAAATCATATTGTATTCTTTATTAGATGGGTAACCAATCTTATTTAGTGTGTATGTCTTCAGAAAAAAAGGGTTTAATGCACTGTGTAGAATATTGTTTATTTCAAGAAATGAATGTAGACTATATATGTAATATCAGATTTACTAATTGTAATATTCTTACTTTACTGTGTGTAATATGCAACAAATTTTCAGCAAACAATACTGATATTCATATTCAATGGAACAGATTTACTAAGCTATCACTGCCAGAATTCTAGTATACAGGGCTTTTCCGAAACATAAACTATTTAAATAATGAAATAACGTCCTAATAAAACTCACAAAACACACAAGTATCTTTATCTATATTTATTAATCCTAAGGCACTTGTTTTGTCTAGGGAGTAATCATTGCAACCCATCCTGCAGTGTAGCACACATGCGTTAGGATGGTTTGCATCAAGATCAGCTGCTCAGGACCGGTGTAGACGCAACGTAATAGCAACTTTCCATTCATGCTGACTGACAGCTGACCTCTCTTTCACATCTGCATTTGGTAATCCATTTTGGGAGTCTGTATGGGGACCTCCAAACAGGATACCAAACACATTGGAAAGTAGTGTGCAGTGAAAGCACATGGACCCCATAGACTATAATGGGGTCCATGTACATTCCACATGTTGCCCACACGAATCGTGTGGACATGAAAGTAGATCCCAAAGTACTTTTCTGTCTGCATGTTCCATGCGGACACCGCGCGAAGAGCACACGGACCCCATTATAGTCTATGGGGTCCATGTGCTTTCACTGCACACTGCTTACCAATGCGTTTGGTGTTCCGTTCGAGGGGGTCCCCATGCGGACTCCCAGAACGGACTACCAAACGCAGATGTGAACAAGGGGTCAGATGTGAAAACAAGGGGCGTAACTACGATCTTAGAAGGTTCGGCTGGCCCCCGACTTTTCTTTTTTAAAAGAGGACCTTCAAAGTATTATGACATCAACTCAGTGCAGTGAACACTACTGAGGAGAATGCCGAGGCATCCTACATCTGTTTAAAGTTTTATTGTATGTATTTTTAATAGGTATGATACAGGTTTTGAATGTAAAAAAGGTAATAAAAAAATCTTAAGTGTTAAAAAAATATTATATATTAATAAAGCCCCCAAAATGCCCCTTGTCTATAAAAATGAGTTATGTAAAAAGAAACTTTAATAAAAACATTATATATGTAGTATCGCCATGTCTGTAATAACCTGTACAATAAAAATTAAGCATTATTAAACTTGAATAGTGAATGTAATGGAAAAAAGAAAAAAAAAAAACCCAAACATCACCAAATCATTAGGACAAAACTGGATGCGGCAGGAAGGGAATATATAAGCTGTGCAAGCGTATATAAGGATATACTCTAGACTTAGATCTTTCAGGGGAAAAGACACAAGAAGTGACCTCCAGATTATCACCACAATCATAGGAGCGACAGGAAAAATATTAGGTAATTTGGTATTCCCAATGTACTCACTACAGTTTATATATTCACTTTGCACCATCTGCTGTACATTCACATCTAGGAAACTAATGCTCACTACACCCTCTGAAAAATTCTTTCAGGGGTGCATTTTTCAAAATGGGGTCACTCCTTAGGGAGTTCCTCTTTTTTGGTACATGAGGGGTTCTGCAAACATGACAAGGCGTCCGGATACGAAAACATCTAAATCTGCACTCCAAAAGCCACTTAACGCTCCTTCACATCTTCCCCCTCTAATGGAGAATTGAAGTATTATATTTATAATAGTGCATTGACTGAAAGATTATGTTTCATCAGTATTGGTCCAACTCTTTGGAACCGATCAGGCTACATACACACAACCGAGTGTGCAGGCCAACGGAGGGCTAATGTCATAAAGGAATGAACTTGCGTGACATCTGAGTGCCTTCTTTCCCCCACTGAATTCAATGGAGGGGATTCTGTTCCATTCTGTTCCTATGTAATGGAACAGGATAGGATCTGCTTTATAGCCACTAAAACACAAGAATTACCGTCCATTAGTCATCTGCAATGACATAATGTGAAGCATACGGGGGATCCCTGGAAGCTGAAGAAAAAATGGAAGGCTGCAGTGAACAAGAATAGTTAACAGGGGACTTTACCGGACGACCACTGCCTATTATAAAGCACTTGGGGATCGGTGGGCCCCCTAAAGGCTCAATGGGGGGTTCACTGGTACTCTGATGAGCCAGTCCAAGCATAGGTGTGATACTACATGGTAGAGTTCTCCAGCTCACTGTAGACTCAAAGTATAAACCACTGTATACATTGTGTTGTAGTTTACAAATTAAGGATTCTGTAGGATATATATCATACACCGAATGTACGTTAATTGGAAATAAAAGATCTTTCTCAAACTAGATCAGTAGTCCCAGTATCATAATGAGGTTAGCGGTGCTGCTATATCCATTGAACTCTGACAGTAATAGCTCTCTGAAGGTAGTATCCATCAAAGACTTCCTTATATGTCATAAATTGTTGGGGGTTGGGGGGTTGCACTATTTTTCTTAGAGAATAACAGGGATTTTCTAGGTGCAAAACATATCTTGTACCATTACCAGCAAAATATCTGTGCATGTGAATTCATATCTCAGAATGTCATCCTGATTTATTAAAACATCCTTCTGAAAGGAAAATTCCACATGTAAGCTCAGTTTAGAATCTACTAAGATGCTGAAATAGGAATATAGGCTATAGAAGCAGAGCACTAGAATGTGAATAAAGACTAATGATTTAGCACTCATGGTAAGATAAGGCCTGCTCATCTTTAGATATATAATTAATATGCTATGCTTTTATACTGTAGTATTAATTTCATATTTAATGCACAGCATCTACTTTGCCTTACTGAGTCTCATATATTTCTTTAGAATGTTTCCGCTACAGTGGATGCCTGAGGCAATTGTCAAAAGCAGTCATTTTTTCAGATAACCATATTCCCCTTACTCCTTCTTTCTATCATTTGTTTGAAGACATTAATCTACTGACTCGTGTATAGATAGATGCTTGATGCTCAGAGATGGATGTACAATGTTAGCCTGTGCCATAAGATATATACTGTGTATTTATTCATCATCTTATGCTAAAGAGTGTATAGCAAGTTTATAGCACATATATATCATACACCATTTAACTTTTACATGCCTCATTTATACAATGAAGCATCAACCCCATACTGCGGATCTGTGGATAAGGCTCTCACAGGTTTTTGTATTTGTTTCTCAAAGCCATTCCTTTTTTCTTATATATATACAAACACAAACCTCTCAAGGAGGATCAATCATTTAAAGACCATAGTAAAGACCATGACAATAAAGGGATACTGTGAAGTGGAAAAAAAACATTTTTTGAACATATACGTTAATGCAATATGCAGTAAAAAAAAATTGTATGACATTATCTTTTACTTTACAGTACCACTTGTTTCAGAAAATAGCGAAAATGTACCTAATCCTTTTCTTTACTGTGTTTGAAGAAACATTTCTCTGCTTTCTTCACCTCCATGTCAGTTACCTCAGAGAGTTCTCCAAAGACTATGACCATATATATTACCTCTTTCCCATATTTACTGAAGTAAAAGAAGGAACCTGGATCATACAAGGGATATGTAAAATATATAGAAAGTATATACTGTATAATACATGCAGGACTGATTCCAGATTTTCTACCAGCTGTTATGGGAACTTAAATGGCACCCTATCCTACAGGACTCCAAGAAATACTAGTGTGCATATAAGAACACAGGCCCCTGTACTTGTACAGTACATTGTGCTGTTGTATTTGAAGCGCAGCTTTTTTTTGTTGCAGATTTTGCTGCAGTTTTTTTGAACCAAAGCCAAGAATGTATTGAGTAGAAGATCTGACAATATATTCCTCATTTCTTTTGTAGCCATTCTCAGCTTTGGCTCAAAATAAAATCTGTAACAACAAAAAAATGCACTTCTGCAACATGTAGTGAATTACAGCATTTGCTCACTATTGCTCCTTATCATTTGCAGCGCTTACTATTATTCTCAGCAATTGTAAGAGGATTGTACCCAGAGAAGATAGATAGATAGATAGATAGATAGATAGATAGATAGATAGATAGATAGATAGATTTGTTTCAGGTCATTACACCACAGGATTTGTTGCCCTAAGGGAGCCTTCCCACGTAGTTACACTCCGCCCATTCTGAACGTAAAACTCGTTCAGAATGAGAGCGTAAAAACCAGATCCCATTGATTTCTATGGGTGCCAGCATAAGCACGCAATGGGAGGCTTTTTTACCTATTGCTTTCAATGTGATACGCGCGTTGTGCAGGTTGTGCCGTTAAAGGGGCTCTATCAGCAAAATCATGCTGATAGAGCCCCACATATGCGTGCATAGCCTTTAAAAAGGCTATTCAGGCACCGTAAATGTTATATTAAACTACCCCCCCGTTTTAAAATAATAACCTAAAAAAGAATGTGCTCTACTTACGGATCGTGCACCCTGGGCGGGCATTCAGGGTGTGTCTTCATCTTCGTCCACGCCTCTTCTTCCTCCGATGTCCTCCGGTCCCGTCCTCCTCCGGCGCTCGCAAACGGACACTGATATAAAAAGATAGCCTGGGTGCATGCGCAGTAGCATGCGGCTTCTACTACGGCTACTGCGCATGCGGCCAGGCTATTTTTTTTTATCAACATCTGTTCACGAGCGCCGGAGGAGGACGAGACCGGAGGACATCGGAGGAAGGAGAGGCGTGGACGAAGATGAAGACACACCCTGAATGCCCGCCCAGGGTGCACTATCCGTAAGTAGAGCACATTCCTTTTTAGGTTATTATTTTAAAACGGGGGGGGGGGGGGGGGGTAGTTTAATATAACATTTATGGTGCCTGAATAGCCTTTTTAAAGGCTATGCACGCATATGTGGGGTTCTATCAGCATGATTTTGCTGATAGAGCCCCTTTAATCTTACATGGGACGGTACAGTGGAGCGGTGGTTTATACTTACCAATCAGATTAGTACTTTAATTTTCAATGTGGCCTTGGACAGCTGACAAGTGACATCAGATTGGTTACTAGGGGCAATTGCCTCATTATACCAAAATACACCAAAATTACTAAGAAGAATATAAAACAAATGACTACTCATCTTTTGCAAAGGTTGCTAATATCATCTGGAGGTTGTGCACAAAAAATCAGTAAGACCCAGCCCCTCCTGGGGCTGAAATACACAGCATTATGGACAATCTACACAAGACTGTTAGTATAATTACGTTTCAGTCTTGCCCAGACCTTTTTTCAAGAAATTGGGATTGCCAGTGAGGGAAAAGATGGTGAAAAGCAGCAGCTGCTGAAGTTCATACCCAATCCTAAGTACCGGATTTCATTTTCTACTAAACTAAGGATTGGCACCAGAATTGTAGTAGGAGAGCTGTGTCTATACCTGACAAGACGTCCTCTCCTCTCTTCTGGGGTTTCTGACTCACACTTAATCATCAAAGGAAGAATCAGAAATGTGTCAGAAAGGAGAAGACATCTTGTGTGAATTTGTCCATATTACTCTGTATTTTACCAGTCCAAAGGAAGAATATAAATTGTATTGCACTTTTCTAAAATAGTACAGATTATTATGCATATTTTCCATTGACTTTTTTACATCTGTACTCCTTCCTATCCAGCACAAGCATCTCATTTGGTGATTACGCCACTTGACTTAAAGGGGTTGGCCACCCTTAAGCTGAAAAAATCAAAGTGCCCCAGACAACTCAGAAAGATGGTTATAGAACAAATGTGCTATAAAAATGATTTTTATCTTACCTGTTCCACATTAAAATTAGATTTTGCGGTGTAAGCTCAGCCAGCTTGTGTGGGAGGGACAATCAACAAACTGAAAGTAAAGCTCCTGCCTGCATTCCATTGGTGGAGCTGAGGTCACATGACAGCTCTGCATCTTTCCACACATAGGATGTGATCACACAGCTTTATTCACTTCAGCTCCTCCACAGACAGTGACAGAAACACTGAAAATGGTCAGATGCCTCCAATCTAAACACTAGATAATGTTTATTACCCATCTGAAGCTATATGTTTACATTCAAACATATACTGTGTAATGTATACAGAATAATATATATATAGCTGTACTAGCATCTGCCCGCAACTTCGTCTGCGGGTTGGCGTTGGCGCTGAGCCGCTTCTATTTAGCCAAGTTGTGTTGGTTACAATCCGCCGTGCACCCTCACCTCCCTTGGCCCTCGTCGGGCCGCGCGGCATATCTACCACCTGCTCCTGCCTTCCCCCCTGTCACCCGCGCATCTGCCCCTTCCCGTCCCCGCGCCTATGGCCCTGCTTCCTACTGTGTCGCGTGCCTCTGGCCCCCAAACTCTCATCCTGGGACACCCCCTTCACAGGTGCCATTTCCCTCAGCGGCCCCCTACCCCTATCTCACGGACCCCTGGGCTCCCTGCCCACGTCCCAACCCCCAACCTCCCCTCCCGCGGCCCCCGCACCTTCCTCCCGCAGGCCCCTGCCCCCCCCCTCTCAAGGCACCCACCAGCCCCATCCACCCTGTGTGGCACTCCCCACCCCCCCTCCACTAAGTCTCCTTGCGTTCGCTTCCGCAACCAGCGCCCCTTGCCCCATAGTGTATGCTCCCCATACAGCATAATGTTCCATAGTGGCCTCTGCACACAATATAATGGCCATAGTGGCGCTTCCACACAGTATAATGTCAGATATTTGGAGTACACCACCCATGAACTTTTCAAAACCCAGAGTATAATAACTGGAGGCCCAGGGAATGTGACAAAAATATAAAACAGTGCTACTTACCTCTCCTGGATTCCAGCAGACGACGGTTATGCCGGTATAATTATGCATTTTGACGTCGGCCTGACCCTCGTAAAATTATTAAAGAGGCCTGAAGACATACAGAATTCCAGAGGGATCATTATATTTACGAGTATAATAATAGAAGTTTCAGTTTGAACGTCTTTGGTCCGAACAGAACCACCAGGCAAATCTTATAAAATGCATCTCATGGGGTTTGCTAAAGATATTCTCATGCTGTGGGCTCATGACCTTACTTGACCTTGACCTTACTCACTGATCCCCACTCCTACTCAGCGGCCCCCCACCCCTATCTCACGGACCCCTGGGCTCCCTGCCCACGTCCCAACCCCCAACCTCCCCTCCCGCGGCCCCCGCACCTTCCTCCCGCAGGCCCCTGCCCCCCCCCCCTCTCAAGGCACCCACCAGCCCCATCCACCCTGTGTGGCACTCCCCACCCCCCCTCCACTAAGTCTCCTTGCGTTCGCTTCCGCAACCAGCACCCCTTGCCCCATAGTGTATGCTCCCCATACAGCATAATGTTCCATAGTGGCCTCTGCACACAATATAATGGCCATAGTGGCGCTTCCACACAGTATAATGTCAGATATTTGGAGTACACCACCCATGAACTTTTCAAAACCCAGAGTATAATAACTGGAGGCCCAGGGAATGTGACAAAAATATAAAACAGTGCTACTTACCTCTCCTGGATTCCAGCAGACGACGGTTATGCCGGTATAATTATGCATTTTGACGTCGGCCTGACCCTCGTAAAATTATTAAAGAGGCCTGAAGACATACAGGATTCCAGAGGGATCATTATATTTACGAGTATAATAATAGAAGTTTCAGTTTGAACGTCTTTGGTCCGAACAGAACCACCAGGCAAATCTTATAAAATGCATCTCATGGGGTTTGCTAAAGATATTCTCATGCTGTGGGCTCATGACCTTACTCACTGATCCCCACTCCTACTTCTGCCTGCCTCTGCTTCCCCTTGTTCCCTTGGGGCCCTGTGTGTCCCATATCATGTTGCTGTCAGCACATGATATGAAGCTCACAGGGCCCCATGGAGGGAACAAGAGGAAGTAGAGGTGGCTGTGAAGAGGAATGGGGATCGGAAAGTAAATAGGGCCAGTTACCTGCTGGGTTACTCCAGCAGGTGATGGCCTATTACAAAAACAAACAAAGAAAAAAAAAACAGAGGTCCATGGAGAACCCTAAGGGTATGTTCACATGGCGGAAAAGGTGCAGCATTGGCATTCCGTCGCAGCATCCTGATTAGGCCCGAATGAATAGGAGCGTCAGTGCTGTAAATGCAGATAGTTATAGCACATGCATGTAGATTGCAAGGACACACAGCTGTAAAAAATGCGATTGTGTGCCTGGGCCCATAAAAATGCATGTGTCCTTACTGTGACAAGACATTGAACCCAATTTCCCACTAGCTACTATAACACTGATGGGGGGTGGGGAGTACTTGCGTATTCTCTCTCATAAACTGTAAATCTGGGTTGTCCGCTGATATTCGCTCGCACAGCTTATACGTTCCCTTCCTGACGCAGCCAGTTGTGTTCTAATGATTAAGCGATTTTTGGGTTTTTTTGTCTTCACATTGTATAAGCTAAATTTTTGTTTGTTTTCTGGCGATGTCGCCATATATGTTTGCGATATGAGGTGTACTTTTCAATGCCACCATTTTGGGATGCCTGTAACTTATTTTCTAAATTTTAAATTTCTGACATTGCGTTTTAGCATTTTATTTTTTTCCCGTGCTGCATACAACATAAGTAACATGTGACCTTTATTCTGCGGGTTGGTACGATTACGACAATACCTCATTTATATTCTTTTCCATTCGCTGCTAATTGTGCAGAATAAAATTCAATTCAGGGAAAAAATCTACTATTTTTGCATCGCCATCTTCAGAAAGGCATAACATTTTTATTTTTCTGTTTAAAAAAAGAGCTGTTGAAGGGCATTTTGGTTTTCATCTGACAATTATAACCTGATTAGGTGGTGAATAATCATTATTTTGTGTGTTTTTTCTAAGTTTTTTAATGTCGTTTAGCGTGCAATGTTTTATTTTTATTGTTCTGGTTTTTACGGACGTGGTGATACCAAATATGTATTTAAAAAAAAAAATTCTTTATTTTTCATAATAAAACATTTTATATGGGAAAATTGGATTTTTGGGACTTTTTTTTTTTAACAGGTTTTTTTTTTTTTTACTTTTTTTTTTTTTTTTAATTTTCTGTCCCCATGGGGGTTTGAAGCAGTGATCTTTTGATCACTGCTTCAATACATACCGTATTTTTCGGACTATAAGACACACTAAGGTTTTAGAGGAGGAAAATAGGGAAAAAAATTTTGAAGCAAAAAAAATTTGTAAAAAAAATTTAATAACATAATAATATTTCACCAATGTAAATAGAACCGGAGGGTTTTGGACACAGGGATACCAAATGTGTATGTGTTTCAACAGTATTGTTTTTGTTTTATATGTACTCTAGGGATATGGGGGTGATTTGAACATGCGTGTGTGTGTGTGTGTGTGTGTGTGTGTGTGTGTGTGTGTGTGTGTGTGTGTGTGTGTGTGTGTGTGTGTGTGTGTGTGTGTGTGTGTGTGTGTGTGTGTATGTATGTATATATATATATATATATATATATATATATAATGAGGCATTCAGGGTCTAAACTAATGTGGTGGATCCCAGAAGAAATGCTGTAGACACAAATGTGATCAACTGTAATTTCAGATCTCACTGAGTGAGATCTCACATAGTGAAGCTATGCAAGAAGAGAAAAAGGGGCGGGCCAGACGGGTGAAGGAGGCGTGGTTTTCTAAGCAAACTTGAAAACACACCTCCTTCACCCATCTGGCCCGCCCCTCTTTCCCTGCCTGTGTGGCTTCATTGCAGGAGCTAGATCTGAGAGGCAGCGAAGGAGGGGCGGGACAGACGGGGGAAGGAGGCGTGGTTTACACGGCATCCTTGAAACCATGCCTCCTTCACCCATCTGGCCCGCCCCTCCTTCCCTGCCTCTCATATCTCACTCCGGGAATAAAGCCACACAGGAGGGAAGGAGGGGCGGGCCAGACAGCGCTGCTCTACTTTTGCTTAGCACAGACCGGACAGGGACAGGACACTGCGATATACGCTGCAATACACATGTATTGCAGTGTATAGGAGGCTGTCAGCCCATGCACACACATGGGCTGGCAGCCTCCATTCCTGGCAGGATCGACCAGGTACGTGTAGGGACACATAGAGGGCAGACCCGGGGTCACTGAACAGACCCCAGGCTGTCCGAAACCGTCGCGGGGGGGGGGGGGGGGGGGGCGCCGATCGGGACCCCAGTACATAGAGAAACCCCCTGAGATGCCCAGAATATAAGGAAACCTCTGAGATGCCGGCATCTCAGGGGTTAACACAAGTCATAAGAGCAGCGCAGGCGCGCACAAAGTCACGTGACATGGTCAGACTGTGTCACATGTCCCTCCATGTCACGCGCACGGTGGTCAAGGCAGGCATGTCAGGGAGCCGGCAGAGCCATGTTAGTGGGGGGCGTGGCTTTGAAAATAAAGAGACAAAAGTAAAAATGCAAATGAATGTCTATGAGTAAGTTTATTATTTATGTTTGTGCTACACATTGCAGACTTTTACCTATATAGTGGCCAACCCCTTTAAGTCCAGTAAAAAGATTTTGCTATTTTTCTTAGCATTTCCTCATGTTACAGGCTATGATGTGGTATACGATTACGATTCATTATAAAGCCACCAACTTGGCATTTATCATTTTTTATGTGCAAGGATAAAGAAGTTACTGTGGCTCATAATAATCCGCAGGGCCAAACAATGTTTTTCTCAGCTGTTGACTTGCTTAAAGCAGCTGTCAAAAAATTGTATAGAATAATAAAACAGTTTCTGACATAAAATACAAAAGTTCAGAAGTCCATTCCTTTCTGCCAGTGAAACTGAGGGCTCACTTATTGTAGAAAAATGTGCTAAAACTGTAATTATAAAGTAGCGGAACTACTATAAGCAGAGCAGAGACCTGTGCTATACCAAAAGGAACCAGATTCAGTAATTATGTTACAAATTACATAAGCAATCAATCATAAACTTGAGCCAACTGCAAGCATGAACAGCATAGATACAAAATGTAACTGTAGTTGCTCAATGAACACATTGCAGTCTGTAAGTGTTGAGATTTCTATGATACTTGTTCAGTACTCAGCAGAATGAAATAAGCCATTTATAGGTAAATAATGTTATATTGTTATTGTGGAAAAAGAAACTGAGATGAAATGAGTTATCAAATCGATCAGTATATCATATTATGTACCAACTTGTATTATGTTCTTCTCAATTTGTGGATGCAGCACCCAGATTGACAGCTAAATAGAGATGTTGAGATGTCATAATTGAAAAAAAAAAAATATTCTACATATATTCAGTGTATACTTAGTAGCAACAGAGCTATGCTTCTGGCTCTATTCTCTGTGTTAGTTCTGGCTGCTAATAAAAACTGTATACATTTTCTATTGCTGTAACAGTACTGACCCAAAGAATAAACGTCATTTATACTGCACCATGAACTTTGTTAAAATAAAAATGCATACCATCCATTCTACCTCACAAGTAATTCTTACCCAGTTTATAGTCATTAGGAAATCTATCTATCTATCTATCTATCTATCTATCTATCTATCTATCTATCTATCTATCTATCTATCCATCCATCCATCCATCCATCCATCCATCCATCCATCCATCCATCCATCCATCTATCTATCTAATATACCTTTACACTTGACTGAGCCATTTAAATGTGTCACAGTAATGGCTGTCCAGCACATTTGTCCTCTTATAAGGTCATTGTTCTTGGCTGCATTACCCCACATTCACATGGCCGAGTTTCAGTTGTGAAACTCAGTCTGTGTATTGGCCAGCCAAATTTATTGGCCTGAATAGTGTGCCAGGAGGGGAACTTCTGGCAATGCAGTTATATATTTTTAGGAGTCCCTGCCTCCCAGTGATATACTATCCCATACAATAATCACTACAGAACAGTATATCACTGTAAGGCAGGGACTCCTGGCATCATACATAACTATTGGTTCCTCGCCCATAACACTGTTTAGCCTGGTAAATCCAGCTAACATATAGACCGAGTTTCACTGGTGAAGATCAGTCCTGTGAATGTGACCTCGGAGCTTCATTGTGACAGGTACAAGCTATTCACTTACAGGTGAAATGCATAGTAAAATGTGTTACTCGTTACTGCAATTAAAAATCCCCATATTGATTTGGATGAGAACACAGCCTTTGAGATGGACACAACAGAAGCCCCACAGATTATGTCTTCCATGGTATGGATAGTGAATAATTCAAGACCCTAACTGTGAGTGCTGCTAATTCTCTGCTGCTCTTTATTTCCAGCATGACCTCTTCACTCAGGTGCAGCTTATAACCTGGAGGGAGGTGAAAGGGAAGGTCAGGAACAGAACATTGGATACTCATACTATTATAGCTAATCCTAAAGTCTTGATATCCCCTGCACGAGTGGTGTAAATGTTGATGAATTAGCTATGGTTGGTCATGGCCTTGCCCAACTGAAACGAAGGCTAAAGTCCCAGGTTGCAGAAACGCAATGTTTTTTGTTGCAGATTTTGCTGTTCCTTTTTTTTTTTAAGCTAAAGTCAGGAATAGATGAAGGAAGCTCTTAGACTTTTCCCTTCTGTTAAATATACAGCAAAAAACGCTGCATTTCCACAATTTTGGGCTTTAACATTAAATAGTTTATTTGAGATCACTTTTGCGACATGTGCAGTGTTTTCTCTATGCATATGTCTAATAAGCCTTATGGTTATCAGTCTCCATTTTAATTTAGACCAGATCCCTTTGAAGCCCACAAGGTAACGGGCCCTATTTACTTACCGATCCTGGCAGGGCCGGGATTGGTAAGTGACATTGCGGGCCCCACAAACACTATCATTATACTCGGGGGTCTTTTCAGACCCCCGAGAATAATGATCGGAGGCCTGGGAGAGGTAAGAAACATAAAAGACACTGTTACTTACCTCTCCATGATCCGGACATGCTTCAGGCCTAGTCGTTTGATGTCTCATGACCCCAGCCTGCGTAGGAGCCGGGAGATAGGTGAGCAACAGAGTTTTTTTTATGTTTCTCTCCCCTTGCGTCTCCAATTATTATACTCTTGGGTCTGAAAAGAGTATAATAATTGTTTATGGGTGTCCACAGTAGGGCATAATACTGTGTGCGGGGACCACTATGGGGTACAATACTGTGTGCAGGGGCGACTATGGGGTATAATACTGTGTGCAGAGGCCACTATAGGGCATAATAGAGTGCGAAGGAATGCGTAGAAGGGGGTCGTCAAGGGGGGGGGGCAATGTCAAAAGTTCGCCACAGGCCCCCCGCCATTCCTAGTTATGCCACTGACAAGGTGGAAATGATTACTGATGGAAAATGTAAATTAAACTATGGTAACATCTTCCAAAGTATGCTATGTTTAAAAGTTTGCATGCAGCATTCATGCTGTTTGCAGTTGAGGTATAGTATTTGCAAGGTGGGTACACGTTGCTTTCAGATATGAACAATCTATGAATCCACGCAGACTTTCAGAGTAAGAGGTGCTTGTTGTCTGCTGATGCAGCCGCTCTTCATTTCTAACATTACCTCTTCAAATCAATAAGCGGCTACTCAGTTGGATCTTTTTACCTGGAATTTGGATGTGTGGGAGGTGAAAGAGTAGGTGGGAATGAGACACATCACGGCGCAAAAAAAATTCTATTTCTGTTCTTACCACTTCCGCAAAATGCCATGCATTGAAATTAATTTTTATCACGTGTAAAATCAGCCAACCGTACCTTTCCCTCTACATGGGATGGTTTATCTCCATTTATAATTGTGTACTTGGTTGAACATTATTACTGTGCAATGGCTGTCCAGTAAATAGGAATCTTATGAGAAGAAGTAAAAAAGTCCATAGCACACTCTCCGATGTTATCCCCCACAAGTGGCTAGCGGATGACAAAAAGCGCTGAAAAAAACTGTTGCAAGGAACCATGCCTCATAACATAGAATCTCAATGGGCATAAAATTATCAAATTGAAGAAAGTGACAGCATGAACTAGGGTATAAAATTGTTCTAACAGCTTCATTGTTCTGCTACTAAAATGTTTTTACCCACCTAAGAGTCTTTATCACAAAAACTGTATAAACATAAAAGGGTGTATATATACTGTACCTAAAAGGCAATTATATAAAAATTCCTACTGAAATTCATTAGTGACCTAACAGGAGTATTGTCGTAACACCAGTGTCTGACAATACCAGGTACTGTTCTATTTCTAGGGATGTTGCGGGGTGGGCCCCCAAATCATTTCCCCTGGTCGGCCCAAGGAACCTTAGGATAAGGCCTCATGCTCCAGAAATGTGTTGTGTATTTTCAGATAAAGATAGGAATGGATTTAACTGAAGGGAAACTTTTAAGAGCTTCCTTTATATTTTTCATTCATTCTCAAGCCACTCAAATAAAAAGAATGCGTTTCCGCAACCTGGGGCCTCCGCCTTAATCTCTTCCAAGATGACGCTACATGAGTGGCAGCCTCGATACAGAGCTCCAAGCTGAGAGCAACCTTTATCTTTCCTTTTCACTCTTTTTGTCTGTATCTTCAAGAATCCTCTCCTCAAGCAAACTAGCACTATGAATTAGCAACTATAAATTGAATGGAAGACCCTGTGGAGTATTTTTTTTCCTTTTGTTTCTATTGTTAAAGCATGGACAAGACCTGATCAGCTGGAATTTCCTGTGTGGACATGTGCCTGTTACCATTCCCCCACAAGCTAAGGACAGCATGGTCACCATGAGGCAGACAAAGCATGGAGTAGAAACCTGCATGGAAGTGCGGACTTCTTCTTTCAAGGAGATGATTTTTGGTGTCTACTGCTGATGTATGAAGATGCCTATGGCTGACTGGTATTTCTTTCTATTACTGTGGACACTTGGGACACTGTTACATCCTGGGAACCTACCATCACCCACTTACCCCGTGAGTTTATGGAAGCTTGGCAAGAGAGCAGCACCCTGTCTACCTGGATGGCTTCACACTTCTTTGGGCAGTAGAACACAGTGGTAAGAAGAAATGAGCAGGGCTTGTGATGAAGGACATTTGGGACATTTTTTGTGGTTAAGGAATAGAGATGAGCAAACACTATTCGGAACAGCCGTTCCGAATAACATGCTCCGATAGAAATGAATGGAAGCGTGCTATTCAAACTTTGCCAGTGGCCGGTCGCTTAACACCCCGTGTGCCAGCTACGTCCATTCATTTCTATGGGAGCGTGCTATTCGGAACGGCTGTTTCGAATAGTGTTCGCTCATCTCTATTAAGGAACAATAGTCCTGATGCAAGATACCGAACTATCAGCTGTGAGCACCTGTGACCACCTCTACATAAAAACGTTTCTGCCTGTTATATGTACATGCTGTGACCCCCCTCCTCGTGTCCTCCAACCACGGTCGGGCTGTACTATCAACATCACTTCACACAGAGAATTAAATGATCCTGCAGTGTGTCTTTGTTTCTTTCTTTTTAGTTGCTATGATTCCTAGTATTTCTCTATCTGCTATGAGCTTGTATGTGTTTGCTGTCTTGTTATATAATACTGTACCATCCATGGAACTGTATCACTGAAATGTCCCCATTGTGGGACTATTAAAAGATTATCTTATCTTAATATTGTGTAGAGAATATGAAATAGGTATGTCAACTATTAGATTTGAAGCATACTCCCTTGACTATAGTATGTCATGTCTGTTGTAAATGCAACAGTTTCCATTCATCACCACTGAGCATGAGCCTCAGAGACCTATGTCTTTACTATGTCATCCATAGTCAGTGCAGACCTGCTTCACATAACAAACACTTGCTCTTTCTAGAACATAATTATTACAAACCCCTCACCACCACCACACTACCACCATCACCCCACCCCACCACCACCACACCAACCACCCAACCATCCACCCCACCACCACCATCACCCCCACACCACCAAAAAAAGATGCCTTATGCAACCCTGTATATAGAAATATAAAAAAGTTACTGGTGTCAGAATATTGTTGTATTGTTGTAAGGAAAGAAAACTCTCTATTTCAGTTGAGTTTCTCACTAACTGTTGCATCCATGATACCTCCTACTTGGTCAACAAAGATGTATCTACCCGATGACATTTCTTTTAATGTAGAATTTCAGTATATATGTATATATATATATATATATATATATATATATATATATATATATATATATATATTTTTTTTTTTTTTATTTATTTTTTTTTTATTTTTTTTTAAGCTAGTGATAAGTCAATTATTCATTTCTCTTTTTAATATTCTCTTAAGTTTTACATTTCTTTTTTTCTAAGTTTTGATTTTTCTTAAAGTGTTACAATGTAACAAAACTATATAAGACTAAGTCCCAATTTAGCGAGCCACAGCCAAAATCCACTGTGTAAAAAAACTGCAGAAATGCATTGTGGGTTTTTTCTGCAGCGCTTTTCACAGAAAGTCCACAGTTTTCCTCTGTAGACTCTCTATTCCTATTATACCTACATGGAATTAGCCAGAATTTCCGTAGGTATAATTGACATGCTGCGACTTACAAAAACAAAACGGTTTTTGAAATCACAATATTTCCTCTACAAATTTTTTTATTTTTTTTGCAATGTGTGGATGGGATTCTCCAGAATCCCTTCAACTTTGTAGGTACTGTAAGAAGTTGAGGTTTTATAGAGCCCTAACGTCAATTTGGTATAATCAGAATTGTAGCAACCAGCAGAATATAGGTAACATATCATTTTGGCTGCACAAAGAACACCGTAAAAACAAAACCGATAAGATAGTGGTACATATGCAATTTTTCTCAAATTCTACTCAATCAGAATTTTTTTTGTAGCTTCCCAGTAATGTATCTTGGAAGACTGTATGCAAGTTCATCATATGATAAATGAATAAATATCCTTTTTTTTTATTAAACCCTAGTGCCCCCTTTAACATTGGGATTCCCATTAATAAACCTTAAAGACAATTTGGTACAATCTGTACAGAAAAACCCACAATTTTGTTATTGTTGCTCAAAAAGTAGTCAGTGCAAGTACTTTTTTTTGTATGTAAAGTACAGTATTAGAATGCTATTATGTATATGATAGAAACCATAGATTATATATAACCTTAAATATGCCTATCTACAACCCGACAAAAATAACAACATCCTTCCTGAGATTAGTAACACCCACTCAGCCATGACTAATTATACCCGCTGGTCTCTATGTGTTTTACAGCATATATTTGATGATTTCTGAGTATGAAATAATTACTGAGCATTTTGTAGCCTACTGAAAGCTATTTCTAGTGAAAGTATAGCTTAGGAATGTATTGTTCATCAATGTTGTTTGTAAGGAATGCAAAAATCGGAGAAATATCAGAGAGATAGCAGTTCATTATATTTGTCAGTAAGGCTATGGCCTAAAGCTCTATATTATATGGTAAAACTAAAATAAATTTGTCACAGACTGAAAAATAAATTGCAAGTAACCCATTGACTATAAATAATGATATTTGCCAACTGAAAGTCTGAAATTTCTTTTACAATGTTAGGGAAATGGAAAAGGGGTGTACACTTTGCCATTCTTGCCATCAAAAATACAGAATCCCTTCCTCAAAAGGCAAAAATGTTAAGCAGTGTTCACACTACCACGGCTGTCCGCCCTGGGATTTCCATCGTAAACCCTGGGGAAACTGGACAGGGGACATCTTGCCGACAGTCAGCTTTAAAACCCATTCATTTGATGACCGCCGGTGTCCGTATGCAGCCTCCTTGCTTGGAAACCTTTCTTTTTTTTTTGCACAACACAAAGTCCTATGATGGAATGATTGATATGAATGATTTTGATTTATGTTAATATGCTGTAAAACTATGAGCTGCCAATACTGGGGTATGGTAGCTGAAAGCTTCCCTGAAGAGGGAGGTCTACCATTTGGAAAAACCGTCTTCCTATTACTGTAGAGGATTCAACTTAGACATGACCTTTAGCATATTTCGGTATTTATGTCAGTAAATTAAAGAATAATGCAAATATTCTTAATAGCAAATGCCATGAAATGCAGCATCTATCCCACCCTGCTTAACAAAGGGCGAGGCAGACACCGCAAATGGATAACACACTTACTAGTATAATTAAATAGGTATTATCAGCTAAATGTCACTGGAAACTAAATGTCTCACTAAACTTTTCTCTTTTAATGTTACTATATTAGTGGCAAGAGACAATAGAATTTCAGCACATTGAGAACCAGATAGCAGATAATACAGTGATGGATGAGCTTAGATTTGCTCTATGAACTATTCTTTGGGTTTGTCTGGCATTGCTTTTGTATTGAACAGATTGTCATTTGTTTTAGAAATAAGAATTTTGTGCAAACAATATGCTGCCTTTTGACTACAGTTTTTTATACACAGGATTACCCTGCAATTGCTTCATTGTTGTTGTATGAATGTACACTACGTGGGTGGAATCTTGTCTAAAGTTAAAATGTATTAAGAATTTATATCTGCTCATTTATGAAAGTTTAGTCTTCACCACTACTAAGTAGGTTCTTTGTGTTATACAGAGATATTAACACTTATATCTACAAACACCATTTTATAGTTTCCATTAAGAATTCATTTATCTAAAAATCTAAGTACTACTCTTATTGAACTGATCCGGTTTCCAGACTGTATTATAGTCCATTGCTGCATTCGCAGTTATACAGACTTCAGGGCAGAACTCTCCCAGTATTCCCTGAGGATCCAGTGAGTGCACAGAGTTTATTCTCATGATCTGTATTCTGAAAAGTATAGTCTTAACCATGGCTGTATTCAGTGATCTGTAGGAGAAAGTAACTGTCCTAACACTTTATAGAGGTTTTACTAAGTTGTTATGCATGTATCTGACAAAAGGCCTGTCCTGTTTCCAATGACATTATATTATGCAGAATTGTGAGTAAAATTGAGAATGCAAATCAGAATCAGTACAAGATAAATAATTCAAAGTGTCTGCAATGTTATTCAGCTTTTTATGTACTGTGGGGAAGGTAGCTAGATAGAAGCAGGGGTGCAGACTCAACCAGTCAGAGACAGGGACACAAATCTTACAGAAAAGTGGTTTATTTAAGAAAAATAGCAAAATAAATAAACCTTTACGTCAGGCATAAAAGTGAGCAAAATAAAATACAGCCTTAACTTCAGGCAAAATAACATCAAACAAAATCCTGCTCATCTGAGCGCTAACTAAACAGAAAATACTAACTGGACATGTGGCTTACTACCAGCCACATGAATCAACCAAAACAACATTGTACCATATCACAAGGTTCTCAGTGTCATGTCAGACCTAGCCACTTCCTCTCCTCCCAGGATCTGCCCTGAAGTGCAGGCTCTGCAGCTCTTATGGGCCAGTACCAAGCCTATGACCCCCACCTGGGGCTGAAACCTACTCAAGACCCGTACTGGATCACACATAAGTCAGGAATCTGGGACTGATATTGCAGGACTCCAGCACTTTGCCTTTCACCTTCTCACAGTACTATACATATATATATTATATTTAGATATGACTATACTTTTATGGTTGATAGATAATTTAACCAAAACCTTGAGTGACAATGGTTGAAGGGAAGATAAAGTTATATTTGATTCCACAATATACAGAAATTCTGCTTATGTAGTGTCAGAATCCCAATTGGATTGTTTTGCTCCAAACTATTCTTAAACAAGTGCAGAATGAACATGTTTGCCAGTCAGGAACTGGAATAGATTTCCTGTATACCTCACGGCATAAAACTGGCCTGAGTTATAATGAATGTGTCAGGCCAAGGTGTTCTCACTCCAGCCCATTTTCTGTCCTCATTCACAGATAGCGGTGAACAAGGCATCCTTCTTACAGATGTTACATTCCATAATCTTTTTTTAAATGATATATAGTATTTTAAGCCCATAAAATTAATAGCATTTTAGTGTAATTATTGCAGTATAGGACAAGTTTAAGAGATTGCAATAAAAATCCATGCAGTACATTTGGCCTCCATCATAGAAATGAACTACACTCTTATAAAGTAGCATAGCAGTCACATTATAGGATACATGGGAGAAGCCTGACATCCAAAAAAGTCACATGGATATGAGTTGTTTTCATATGAATACTTTAAAGGGATATTCCTGTCTAAGAATAGGTAGGTTATGCCATAACATTTAGATCAGGGTCAGACCTCTGGAACCCCCAGCAGTCAAGAAAACAAATAGATAATGTCAATTGCCTGGAATAATGCCAGAAGGCATCTCTGTTCAGGGAAAAATATCTAGTACTGCAGTTCCTTTATTCTGAGGATTGTGAGTGCTTTGGAGGTATGATGGCCAGGATCACTAGCTGACTTCATATTCCTGGTCACTTTGTAGAAAAAAATATTTAATAGGAGAGGAAAAGTTGCTCAATGTGTTATGTCAGTCCAGGTAGCTGCAACGGGGCTAAGGAATAGCAGTAGGGAATCTCGCCCTGCACTACTCCCACTAGCTATCCCGGTCCCTGCCTCACGGGTGTGGGTCGGCTGTACTCAGGCTAAGCCTGACCCCGACAGCTCTTCTCTCACTGGTACCGTAGGCCTAGAGGGAAGTGGGAGAAGGAATGCCCTATAAGATCTCTAGGGACTGGAGACTAAAGGGGGTCACCCCTAACGAACAAGTGAAGCTGCAACTGACAGGGACTGACAAGGGTGTGCGCTGACTAACAACACAAGCAGCACACAGGACAAATGTGGGAAAGGATTCCCCCAGACCAATATGGGAAGGAACCTTACACTAGGAAACAAACACAGGGAAACTGAGTAGAAATCAAAGGATAAGGCAATTCACTCACACAGTCAATTATACACAGAGGGAGGATTGGTGAACACAGAAGGAAAAACACACAAACCAACTCGTTCACCCAAACCTCCCAAAAACCAACCACGGAACTTCCTCTATCCCAGATAACCACCTACTCCTCCTGCTAAGGCCTAGCTCTGTAAAAGCGACACTCAGCACAGAACCATGGGAGGCATGGGTTTAAATACAGAGTAGAGACCACTCCTCCCAGGTGCAAATGGGAGGACAGACTAATCAACAAGGAGATAAAGCTGCCTACCAGCAGTGCGCGCGTGCAAGTCAGAAGGTGTGCACCAATACCCACGACAGGACATCCCCGCAGCGCCAGGATGCCACCCCAGACACTGCGCAGCCAAAAACTCCCCAGGTAAGAAAAATAGAAAGTAATGAACCTAAATACTCCTAACACAATGTATCAGCTATGGTATATTAATTCTTCCATAGTTTTCAGTCATTGAGCCTCTTATATGTTCAAAACACATTTCAAACTCTTTTTCCTCCAGTCTCAAATATTGGAACAGTCTTATCCGGAGGTGCCCTTCGCCGGGTGTGCCTGGGAAATGGTCACGCTGTAGGGTCATTACGGAGTTCCGCCTCAGTCACCAGGTACCTCTCCAGAAAGCTGACGAGCTGGTTGGCATCTTTGGGGTCTTCATGTCCAACCAAGTGCTGCAACGCAGGAGGAAGAGCTCTGGTGAACCGGTCTAGGACCACCTTCTCCACCATCTTTGCAGGGGTACACGTGTCTGGTTCCAGCCACTTTTTCACCAGGTGAATCAGGACATACATCTGGGATCTGGCAGGCTTGTCCATCTGGTAGCTCCAGGTATGTACCCGCTGGGCACGGACAGCAGTGGTTATCCCCAGCCGAGCAAGAATTTCCACCTTTAATTTGTCATAGTCCTGGACATCTTGCTAGCAGAGGTCATTAATAGGCCTTCTGGGGTTCAGCAGTCAAATAGGGTGCAATGACGACTGCCTAGTCAGCAGCTGGCAGTTTCTCCCGTTCGGCCACTCTCTCAAACACAGTACGGAAGGCCTCCACGTCATCATCTGGGGTCATCTTCTGCAAAGCTCTTTGCACAGCCCGCTTTTCAACTCTGTGCTCCACAAGTCTCTGCAGGCCAGTGACACCAGTCTCTTTAAGGAGTGCAATTTGCTCAATCAGCAAATGATTAGTTTGTTGTTGCTGCACATTGGACTGTACAAGATGCTTCAGTATCTCCTCCATATTCTGGATCTGTATAGCGGCAGCAGCCTTCTCCCTGGACATAATTTTTTTTTTCTCCAGCAAGGAGTGGACGTGTCGTTGCCCCTAGTAACTGCTGTATGCCAACATTCTCCAACAATTGTCAGTGTCTGGGATTGCTAGGTGGGGTGGCATAGACACAAAAGTGCAGATTCTTTAGTTCAAAACAAAGGTAGAGTTTATTTTCACTCAAAAAGGTAGTGCAGCAACAAAAGGAAACATTACAAAAATAAATACCTGCCTGGCTAGGCTCTAACTAAACATATAATAGGTTACCTTACCTAGAATAACAGAAATCAAAAGGCAGGACACAGCTCCAAAAAATATGACCTCTCTGTTTGCTCTCCAGCCAAGCTCTGCCCAAAGTCTGCTGCTGGAGCTGACTTCTTAAGCTCCCTTAGTGAGCAGATACTCTGCAGCTGAGTCGCTACCGGAACATCCCCAAAGTGTGGACTGGAGGGAGGTGGAATGACAGGTCCCACTACCAACCTACCTGCCATTCCTAAAAATTCAGCCCAATAACCGGAACTTTGAAATAATACTCAGCAGACAATAGTTATCTGCTGAGAAACATTCTTTCTGGAGTTTTCTCATCTCACCCACTTTAGTAGTCTGGGTGAGATGTAAACCCCTCCATTATCTGGCCAGCCATCGGCTTACAATATTTACAGAGAATGCCAAGAGTGTGCAAAGCAGGAATCAAAGCAAAAGGTGGCTACTTTGAAGAACCTAAAATATAACATATTTTGACACATGACATATTTTCAGTTGTTTCACACTTTTTTTGTGTTAATTCTTAGCTTTGATGCCTTCAGTGTGAATCTACAATTTTCATACTCATAAAAATACAGAAAACTCTTTGAATGAGAAGGTGTGTCCAAACTTTTGGTCTGTACTGTATATACACCATTGTATACTGTACATAAATCATTTCTATTTCAGCAGTTTATTGGTTGATTTTAGTTAAGACTGTCCTGGAATCTAGGTTAAGAAATTAAAGTGTAAGGATTTCTCTATTTCTAATTTTATATAGATTCTGATGTATGGATAGGATTCTTTAATTATATGATTCCTTAATAATTATAATAATTATTATAAAGCTGCTGACTCAGCTTCAGTAAGGCTACTCTTCAATCCAAGGTTATTCCAACCCTTATGCTCTTTTTGATATAAAAACTTGTCAAATAATGTTGGGGTCAAAACTTCCAGTCTTTGTTTGCTTGCCAGATTTTCCACCTGCTCTACTGTGTAAATTGTGATATTGTGCACAAAAGAGCATGTCAAGTTCATAAACATCTCATCTGTCACTGAACTATCATGTCCCAAGAAGACAGATTTGGCATGGGAAAAAACATAACTCACATCACTAATGCCAAAAGTGGTGTCTTCAATCTTCGTTTTCTTGGAGTCTGTTGTGAAGGAAGCTGAAACTATATCCCAGTGAGATTTTACAGCAGTCAGACGAGGCAGAGCTGTGCCAGAAATCATCTACAATACATTTAGCTACAGGCTTCTAGCTCGCTAATGAGATTTCAAGTAATATATTTATTAGCATGAGTCCATAAGCCGAAATGTGAAAAATATCTGCCCAGTGTGAATGGATTTTGGTTCAAGAAAATGTATTAATTTTGAGAGAGATTTAAGGGAATGAGCCCAGACTGCTGAGTATTAGCTATCTCACCTTAGCTGTGTACGTAATGTAACCAAACAGAGTGCAGGTACTCAAGAGACAAAACAGCACAGCAGAATCCCTAGGAGGATATCCTCACTGACGCATTTCACAGACCAATTGTTTTTTACCGCTTGACAGCAACAGTAAGATACATTTCACAAACTTCAGCATTAGGCTTAAACAGAAAAATGTCATCTGGAGAAATTACGAGTCAGTATTAGTAATGCGGAAGCCTATAATCCTTGTCTTTCTGTGTATATCGCAGGCTTCCTGGTGTCATGGGGCTATAATTTCGTTTGCTTAAAATTTCCTTAGCAACCAATCTAATTAGTTAACCAGTTCAAACATGTTGCTGAAACAAAACCTTATTACGCAAAAAGCGACATAAGAGAAAGCTATTTCCAGCAATTTCCTCACTGTTTTCTACATATCATAAATTACCTCTAAATATTATGATATGAATCTGTACTATTATAGGAGCTATTATTACTGTTTACATACACAGCTAATTATACATTCATGAATCACCGCATTTATTGTTTGCTGAATTGACACACACAAAAGACCAAACAACCGTTGCATCACAATAGTTAAGAGCGTTCATTTGTGTTTCAATAAATAAAAAATGTATTAAGAAGGTGTATATTGGAGATGTGGGTATTAATAGATTAACCTATTGGTATTGATTTGGGCAAGCAAACTTATGTCAAATGTTGAGGGAAGTACTGCTGTTACCCAGGGGTGAACCTAGTTTTTATGCCGCCTGAGGCAGACGACAGAAAGCCGGCGGAGCGAAGGGGGTGGGGCGGAGCCGACAGGGAGGCGTTAGCAGGCAGAGAGCAGGCAGGGAGAGGACCTGCTCTCTGCCTGAGCATCAGGGGAGGCCGGTGGAGCAGCGCTGGGTCCACAGGACCTCCCCAATCCACCGCTTGCTTCCCGTGCCGAGACGGTGACGCTTAGGTCAGCAAAAATAACGCCCCCCCCCCCCCCCCGGGGCCTGGCATAGCGCTGCCTGGGAGGTGCGGCGCTGCTGTTACCTAGCAGACTGCTAAAATAATCCTCCTTACTACTAATTGGGATACTAACTCAACCATCTCCCTACTGCAGGCCCCCTCTTCAATGTCCGGCTACCACTATGCCCTTCCTCTACACACACTCTATTGGATTGCTGTACATGAATATAAGATCTCTTTACCTGCAGTTTACCAAGCACAGTGCATTGTATACCAACTGTACCAGTATTGCAGCTTACGCTAGGTTCACACCTGCGTTCTACTTTCTGTTCTGTGCTTTCCGTCTTCTGCATGCAAGAAGACGGAAAGCACAGACCGGGTCCGGCCATGAGCGGTGGTGAGCGTTTTATGCTCTCCGCCGTGAAACCATTTTTTTTAATCTGGACACATAGTACTGCATGTCCAACTCTGTGTCCGGATTAAAAAACCCGGTTTCGCGGCAGAGAGCATGAAACGCTCACCGCCACTCACCGCCGGACAGCTTTCTCACCCATTCAAATGAATGGGTGAGAAAGACTCCTGCAGGTTTCCGTCTCCTGCCTCTGTTTTATGCAGGAAACGGAAACCTGCATAACGGAGACCGGGCGCAGATGTGAATGAGCCCTTAGCACAATTTAGAGAATCTTTCACCACCTCTATCTGATTGAAGTTCTTAACATTCGTGAATAAGCGCCACCCCACTGATTCCAGCGCAGCTGGGATTTTCTCTCTAGCACTCATCGTTCCTGAGCAGCATGTGCAGTCAATTTTGATGCCCAATGTGTTATTTAAGCTCTGTACTGTCAGAAGGGCGGTGTCAGGCAGGGGGTGTGATTCACAGCTCCAATCAGAGACAGCCAGTGTCAGAGCTCAGAATCATATCCTGCTTGACACTGCCCTCCTGACAGTACAGAGTCTAAGCACCAAAACTAACAGCATCGATTGCTCAGGTATGGTGGGGGCTAGAAAAAAAATTCCAACTGTGGTAAATCAGTGGAGAGGCAGCTATTAATCATATAAAGTTGGACTTGTTGGAGGTGATGGAAGGTCCTCTTTAACTTGCTTTGTGACTAATGTACATGATGTTACTGACCTGTGAAGTGGAAGCATCACTTAAACAGTTGATCAATGAAGGTGCTTTGAGTTTGACTTCCACCGTTCCATTAGTCATAACCTTAACTAAAGGTAGGTTATTGAAATTTAAAGGTTTTTTTTTTCAGTTTCAGAAAACGAAAAAGAAAAAGAGCCACACCGAGCGGACCCTCGTGCATTACCCACAATAATGGGCCAGTTGTAATTAAATAAGACAAATGCCCCCTCACCCGGTGGGGCTGTGTACAGGCACAACACCCTAGATGCTTGTTGGTGGGGGCCCAGAACAGAGCAGCAGCTGTAACCATCACGCAGACATGAAGTAACCAAGAAATAGCGGACCAGCCTCCTCACAGGATTCGGCCAAAGACACACAGACACACACAGCTGCTGCTGGGACGGAGGGGCCTGCTGCTGGAGCCGGGGGCAGACACATCAGCGCGGGTTGCCTAAATTTATACACTTGAGAAAGGGCTTCCTAGCCAGAAACGCGTTGTGTATCTGTTCATAATAAAGAAGTTTTTCATCCATTACCACGAGCGAGCACTGTGTGTCTTTGGCCGAATCCTGTGAGGAGGCTGGTCCGCTATTTCTTGGGTTTTTTTCAGTTTCAGACACATTTTGAGCGCTAAATGTTATTATTCTCATAATAAAAGTTATGCGACCATGGTCTAATTTTTATACTTTGGAAGTAAGGAGAATGAATCACAGCAAAAAAAAAAAAAAAAAAACTACAAGGAACTGATACAGAAAGTGTACTGGAAAATTGAGTAACATTTCATTATATAAACAATAACATTTGTTTCTCCAATATTTGTCTAAAACTGGGCAACCCATTTAAGCACAAAGCCAATGCTGAATTTAGCAGAAGTGAGAAGTATAAGAGCTTCCTATGCATCTCCCATTCCTGTTGAAGTCACTCTTAGCTTTAGCTCCAAAAAACGCAGCATAATCTACCACAAAAAAAAGCAGTTTTTAAACAACGTGGGGCCTTAGCCTAACAGTGACAAAATTATTTGTTGTATGGAAAGAAAACTCTTTATTTCAGTTGCGTTTCTCACTAACTGGTGCATCCATGCTACCTCCTACTTGGTCAACAAAGATATATTACCCGATGACATTTCTTTTAATGTAGAATTTCAGTATAATAAT
This sequence comes from Leptodactylus fuscus, assembly GCF_031893055.1. NCBI lineage: Eukaryota > Metazoa > Chordata > Amphibia > Anura > Leptodactylidae > Leptodactylus > Leptodactylus fuscus. The sequence goes on along the minus strand of NC_134269.1, from coordinate 138,394,517 downwards.
ATATATATATATATATATATATATATATATATTTTTTTTTTTTTTTATTTTTTTTTTAAAGCTAGTGATAAGTCACTTATTCATTTCTCTTTTTAATGTTCTCTTAAGTCTTGCCCTTAACATGCATAGAAAATTAAAATAATGGGGGACTTTAACAGGGAGTGTAGCATAATTTAGTGGTAGGATTGAAAGAAATTTTCTAGGACTAAGACCAAGAAAATGTGATTTAAGGCAGGAAATGCGCATTATATGAATGAAAAAATGGAACTCCTCATATTTTAAGGCTCATGCAATATTTCCTGGTCACTAGTTCTTGGTTGTGGGAGTGTCAAAACCTTTGCAGGCAGCATCTCCCATCTACACACAATTTATAGTTTTATATATATATATATATATATATATATATATATATATATATATATATATACACACTCACCGGCCACTTTATTAGGTACACCTGTCCAACTGCTCGTTAACACTTATTTTCTAATCAGCCAATCACATGGCGGCAACTCAGTGCATTTAGGCATGTAGACATGGTCAAGACAATCTCCTGCAGTTCAAACCGAGCATCAGTATGGGGAAGAAAGGTGATCTGAGTGCCTTTGAACGTGGCATGGTTGTTGGTGCCAGAAGGGCTGGTCTGAGTATTTCAGAAACTGCTGATCTACTGGGATTTTCACGCACAACCATCTCTAGGGTTTACAGAGAATGGTTCGAAAAAGAAAAAAACATCCAGTGAGCGGCAGTTCTGTGGGCGGAAATGCGTTGTTGATGCCAGAGGTCAGAGGAGAATGGCCAGACTGGTTCGAGCTGATAGAAAGGCAACAGTGACTCAAATAGCCACCCGTTACAACCAAGGTAGCCAGAAGAGCATCTCTGAACGCACAGTACGTCGAACTTTGAGGCAGATGGGCTACAGCAGCAGAAGACCACACCGGGTGCCACTCCTTTCAGCTAAGAACAGGAAACTGAGGCTACAATTTGCACAAGCTCATCGAAATTGGACAATTGAAGATTGGAAAAACGTTGCCTGGTCTGATGAGTCTCGATTTCTGCTGCGACATTCGGATGGTAGGGTCAGAATTTGGCATCAACAACATGAAAGCATGGATCCATCCTGCCTTGTATCAACGGTTCAGGCTGGTGGTGGTGGTGTCATGGTGTGGGGAATATTTTCTTGGCACTCTTTGGGCCCCTTGGTACCAATTGAGCATCGTTGCAACGCCAAAGCCTACCTGAGTATTGTTGCTGACCATGTCCATCCCTTTATGACCACAATGTACCCAACATCTGATGGCTACTTTCAGCAGGATAATGCGCCATGTCATAAAGCTGGAATCATCTCAGACTGGTTTCTTGAACATGACAATGAGTTCACTGTACTCCAATGGCCTCCACAGTCACCAGATCTCAATCCAATAGAGCATCTTTGGGATGTGGTGGAATGGGAGATTCGCATCATGGATGTGCAGCCGACAAATCTGCGGCAACTGTGTGATGCCATCATGTCAATATGGACCAAAATCTCTGAGGAATGCTTCCAGCACCTTGTTGAATCTATGCCACGAAGAATTGAGGCAGTTCTGAAGGCAAAAGGGGGTCCAACCCGTTACTAGCATGGTGTACCTAATAAAGTGGCCGGTGAGTGTATATATATATATATATATATATATATATATATACCCATTCTCTACATCTTTATTATTCTGTATATCTTTCTGTATATCGTTATACATATTTACTTATATCTATGCAAATGTATACTCATAGTGGGTGTGGCTAACACCTGAAGTTATGGTCACACATATAAGAGGGTAGGAAATTTTATTTTGTCTCAATTAGAAAAATTTATTTCAGCATATTTTTATTTATCTGTAAAAAAAAAAAAACTTGATAAATCCCTTTAAGACTAAGGCTAAGGTCACACATTGCAGAAAAGACCGTGTCGTCAAAGCATCACATTTTTTCCACATCGTTTTTCACAGAAATTCTGCAGTTTTCCTCTGTGGACTTTCTGCCTCTTTTATATCTTTCTCTTTCTACAGGTAGAATTGACTTGCTGCAATTTTCAAAATTGCAAGTGTTTTTTTAAACCCAGCTTTTCCCTGGCAAATTTTTTTTCTGCAATGTGTGGATGGCATTAGCCAGAATCCCATCCACTTTACGCCATGGCCAAAACATTGCGTTTTTACAATGTGGGGCTCTGGCCTTAGGCTGAGGCCCCATGATTCAGAAGCGCATCTTTTTTTATGTTGATTTTGTTGCGGGCTTTTGAGCCAAAGACAGAAGTGGATTGAGTAAAAGAGAGAATTATAAGATCTTTCTTTATATTTCCTATTCCTTTTGTAGCCATTCCTGACTTTGGCTCAAAACAATGCAACAAAATATGAAACAAAAAAGCAGCTTTTCACAATGAGGGGCCTCAGCCTTAGGGCCAGTCCACGCAGAGTTTACGGGCGTGCATTCTGGCACGTATACACGTGTCAGAATGTGAGCACTCAAAACAGATCCCATTCATTTCAATGGGTCGTTATGCGCTTATAACGCGCGTAATTTTGCACCCGCAAAATTACGCACGTTATATGCCCGTAACGACCCATTGAAATGAATGGGATCTGTTTTGAGTGCTCACATTCTGACACGTGTATATGTGCCAGAATGCGCGCCGTAAACTCCATGTGAACTGGCCCTTAAATAGTTTTCCCTCTCCATTATAGTAATTTTTATGTAGGAGACCATTACTGTTGTGTTTCTGGGGAGCTAGAATCTATGATGTGGGCATGGTAGTGTTTTTTTTATTATTGTTTATTTTTACACATTGTGTCTATAAGGTTATAATAGACAATTTAACTTTTTTTATTTTCTTTTGCTGATAATGTTACAGGCCTTAGTTACAGGAATACAGCCTCCTGCAGTATACTGTAGAGCTGATCTGGGTCTTCTAGGGCCCAGCCACTCACACAGTTCCCAGCACCTAGCCAGTATAGCGGCTCCCATAACTGTGCACATAATGCTTATTGAACACTGTATACACAGCAATTTCTGTGGGATGTATGGCTGTGGTAACTTTATTAAGTCTGGCATACACCACAGTATCACATGTGTTTTTGCTGAGGTTTTTAAAAACTCTTTTCCCAGGAGCTGTATGGCGATAGAGGGAATATGAAATGGGATCCAAACAGTGCTTTTTGGGTTCATGGTATGTTTATAATGCAGCATGCTCTAGGTATGGCATTTTTATACTAATATCTTCCTCCATAACCACACACACAAATGGAAGGAATTACTGCAAATACTTCGGTGACTTTAAAACTGTCAAAGCTGCATATTCCCTATATGTCATGTACGTCCCCAGAGATTATTCAGAACAAACCCTGACAACAATGATTTAATATTCCTATTAGTACTTTATATATTTCCACAAAGCAACGTTCACAGTTTATGACAAACTGAATTCTAGTTCACGCAGTGCTGAATGGTTACATTAGAGCTACGCATTTAGTCATTTTACTGTTCTACAATGGTGACATTTCATATATTTGTTCTGGGTTTCGAAAGGCCCTTTGTTGACCTTATCTGTACTAGCAGGTCTAGCAAAAGTTGTAGGTGGTTATTCAGTACACATTAGAGAAAAGTGAATAGTTATTTCATAAAAGAATATTAAAGAAGTGCTGAAATACCCAAGAACTTATGCCGAGATACAAAGACGTTTTTGATTATTTAAATCTACTGTTTCATTTCTCCAGTGCCGCACCTCCCATGAGGCGACCTGAAGCGACTGTTTCGGGCGGCGCTGTGCCAGGGTCCCAGGGAGGGTGGCATTTTTGCTGACCTAAGCCAGTCCAGAACAAGCTGTCCTGGACTGGCTTAGGGTCACCGTCACTGAGCGGTGGATTGGGGAGGCCACTGGAGCAGCTCTGCTCCAGCGGCCGCCCCTCATGCTCAGGAAGAGAGCAGGTCTTCTCCATGCCTGCTTTCTGCCTGTTAAGACGCTCGCTCCGCTAGGACTCACCCCCTCCGCTAGGCCCCATCCCCTCCGCTCGGCCCACCCCGCCCCCTCCTTGGGGGGGGCGGCTTTCTGATGTCTGCCTCAGGCGTCAGAAACAAATGGCTCACCCCTGCATTTCTCTGTATTGTTTTCTTAATTCATCCTTCATTAGGGTGCCAGATTACCATATTGATTTATTTTTCTTAATTATATAGTGCTAATATATCCAGAAATTCCCATCACTCACAAGTGAGACTCACAGCCTAAATTCCTTATTGAGAAGGGACAGTATCCAGGTGACACAGGGAGAACATGGTGCAGATAAACTAATGAAAATGCCCCAGAATTCTTGTTTAATTTGCGCCAAAATAACTGGAGTAAATGCGTTACACCTTATTCTCTTAGGTAGGGTTCACAGTACTGCTGGATTCCGTTCAGAAGGTGTCCGTTTAAAAAATAAATCAGACACCTATCATAACGGTCACAAACGGACAGTAACTGATGGCTATCAGTTACTGTCCGTTATATGTTGGTTGCCCATAGACCTCAATGTTAAAAATATAATTGACACATCAAGCAACAAATAGACATTTTTTTTTCTAAACATAAATTGCGAGCCCATATAGGGAGAGCATACAAACTCTTGCATATGTTGTTCTTGGCAGGATTCAAACCCAGGACTCCAGCGCTGCAAGGCTTCAGTACTAATCACCACCATGTTGCCCCAACAAATAGACATTTAAAAAAAAAAAAAATGACCCCATAAACTTGTATTAGGTCCATCAGGCCAGAAAAGTGGACATAACAAGACATGTCCTATTGTTTAGCTGACAGCATTCACATTCTTGTTTTTTTTTTCTCTATAGAAAAGGAGAATCTGCCAAGCTAAAACAGTGAGTATCCTATATACTTCTCTAAAGTTCATCTCTTCTACAATGGACAGTCATGAATCTTTCTTTACTGCAATTTGCCTTATTGGAACATAGCACAAATAAACAGTCATGATTTTACTCCGAATAATTATATTTTCTAAACCGTATCATTTTCACAGGCAAATCTATAGTCCTGGAGTAATATGCTTTTAGCTTGATTAAAAAAAAAAACTAGTATTACCATTATGGAAAAGACTGATGCTTGTGCCTGTAATGCATCTTAAATGGATAAATATTAAGCTAACTGCCTCTAGGGTTTCTGTCCTCTGTATCATTTATTCGAGAGAAATGTTGGGTAAAATTAACTTTCTTCTCTCTGCAACTGTATCAGTCAATGTTGCGTGCTGTCACTTTATGCAGCGTGCACATACATTGTGCTATAAAATGATGGCCCGATTAGCAAATTGTTGCTTTATCCACATACAGAACTGCATTCTCCAGAGTCTGGGGATGGCATCTGATCAAAGTGAAAAATAGGTCACTTTCCTAAGTGTCACGATTTTATAAGATGGCTCAAGCAGGTAAAAGAAAATAGCACTGCCATCTGTTTCATCCGGAGCTTTGCAGAACTTGAATTAACTCATCTTATATGTATAAAACTAGAAGTAGGTGCTAATGTATACACACAAACATATTCTTAGTCTTTAAGGAGGCTATAAAACTGTGTTGGATGTATAGGTCGATGGTAGGGATGAGCGAACAGATTCAGTTTGAACTGAATTCAACCTGAATTTTCCAAAGGTTTTGGTCTCAACAGATACAGGTCGCGTCACAGATGAAAAGATCCCTCCGTTTATAGTGACTGAGCTATACTGCACAAGGAAACTCTCTAGTGTTCACATGCTAGCCTGGCAGACATATTGCAGAGGTGCATGGTAAATAGGTGAAGTGGAAGAACTGCACCTGGTGCTAGGTATAGTATGGTATGACAACAGTACTATACAGAATTTCTAATAACTTCCAATGGCAAAAATAGTAATGTGGCATAACTAAGCATAGTTAAGGATAATATTATTGATGGTACAACTTCTGAAATATTTATTAGAGTATCCTGTTGGGGCGGCTGGGGATGGTGTAAAATAGCAAAAAAAAGCATATTCACCTATCCCCAGCACTCTGTCCGCCACATTGTGCTTTCGGTTTTGTGCTAATGCCACATTGCCAGAATCCCTGATCCACACGTGACCACTCAGATCATTCAATAGCACCCAAAAATGCTAATTGGGCTGTCTACTGACCAGTGGACAACTTGGTTCCATTCACCTGACATAGAAATCCTAATTATCATATTGTGTGCTGAACATAACATGGAGACAACAGAATAAAATCCAACTGCACTGGAATCAGTGTAGCGGAGCCCATTAAAGAATAGTTAAGTTTGAAATTGGTGGAGGTGGTAAATGGCTCTTTATATGTGGTGCAGAATTACAATGAAATATTCTGCTTTTTGCTGCAGTTCCCCTTTTAATTCTGTCTTTTAGCGCTAAGATTCAGAATCATAGGGCTCTAAGATTAGAATGTACATTTTGTTAAGTGATACAGTAATGATGAGCAAACTGGTTTGGAATGAACTGGATTTGACCAGAATTTTTCAAAAGTTTTGGATTTGACCCAAACCTGAAACTTTGGGGGTTTGTTACCCATGAACCAGAAGTGACATTATTATACTCTGGTGTGTCTTATGGTCTCAGAGTATAATTAGTGGACGCCCAGGGGAGGTGTGGAAACAGCTATACTCCCCTTCCCTCACCTCTCATTGGCACTTCTTCAAGGTCCTCTTATGGCCTTCTGTGTGATGTTATCATGACATCACTGCACGCTATGGGAGTATAACTGTTTGTTATATTTCCACATCTCCTCTGGACCTCCACTTCTTATACTCTTACTCTAAGGAGACTGAGGACTATAATAATTACACTTCCAGTTCATGACAAAAATTTTTACCCAAAATATATGTTTACGTCGAACCACCTGAACCTAAAACCAAATTAAAGGGATTCTACCATTAAAACTCTTTTTTTCTCTAGGTAACACATCGGAATAGCCTTTAGAAAGGCTATTCGTCTCCTACCTTTGGAAGTGCTCTCTGCCGCGCCGTTCGTTTGAAATACCGGTTTGTACCGGTATGCTAATTAGTTCTCTCGCAGCGATGGGGGCGTCCCCCAGTGCAGGAGATGCGGTGGGGGCGTTCCCATTGCTGCTCGAAAACCGATTCCAGCGCTGCCTCTATCTTCTTCTGCATCCTCCCCTTCCTTCTTCGGCTTGACGTCGGACGCCTGCGCAGTACGCTCTGTTCGGCGAACTTTGCCAAACGTACTGCGCATGTCCGCGGCCATAGTACCGACACCGCAAGTTCGCCAAACAGAGCGTACTGCGCAGGCGTCCGACGTCAAGCCGAAGAAGGAAGGGGAGGATGCAGAAGAAGACAGAGGCGGCGCTGGAGTCGGTTTTCGAGCAGCAATGGGGACGCCCCCATCGCATCTCCTGCGCTGGGGGATGCCCCCATCGCTACGAGAGAACTAATTAGCATACCGGTACAAACCGGTATTTCGAACGGCGCGGCGGAGATCACTTCCAAAGGTAGGAGACGAATAGCCTTTCTAAAGGCTATTCCGACGTGTTACCTAGAAAAAAAAAGTTTTAATGGTAGAATCCCTTTAATCTTTGCCCATTTGTAATACAAAGGCTATGCTAATAATGATCAATATTATATCATAACATACCATTTCTACTTACCTGTATTGTGTATATGCAAGCCACTATTCAGATCACATTTTTTACATCAATATTAAAAACAAAAACGGATCTGTTTGTGTCCGTTTTTTGGACAGACAGAAAAGTATGGTATACTACATTTTTGTGTCCTTAAAAAAATGTATAGAAATGGATCCATTTTTTTTTTTTTACATTGATGTCTATATAAACAGATGGCCATCTATTTTTAGCATCCGTTAAACGGATGCAAAAAAACATGATCTGAATACAGCCTAAGATGTTCATAAAACCCGTAAGTGAATAGATGACTATCAGAAAGAACTGACATTTCTTGTAAATCAATATCATTGGAGATAAGAAATTTCTTCAGCACTGATTCTTCATTGTGAAATACTGGTTCACTGCAGGTCTCATACTCAGTGTACAAAGTCTACAAGCTCTATTACATTTATACACTTACTAGAAATCAATGGTGAGAACAGCTGCTGTTATTCTATATAATTTCTTTATTGGGTTCTGTTTATTTAACCTGTCAAAATTGTGTTTCCTGGTTAGCTGAAGGGGTATGACAAGCTCTATCACTAAATTGTCATCTGGTTACACATTACATATGTATATATTCATTCACATGATGTGTTTGTTTAGCTATTGCAAACTGCCCTAAGCTCAGATGGCATTGCTATATTAATATATTTATTTCATGGTTTATGATGTGTTCAAACTGCTTTCCCAATCATTACATTGGACTACAATGCCCTCCAGTGGTAAGCAATATATTATACAAAGCAACAGGAACATGCTCATGTACTATGTATGGTTGCAGAGTGTAAGCTGTTTTTGAAATATTATTTCTTGTTATATCTATTCTGTCAGAAAATAAAAGAGATCTCATGTAAATGTACACATACTGCACTTTTACTTACTATTTTGGAGGTCAGAGCAATATAGACTGGATACATTTGTGTATAGTATTCAGTTTGTTAGAATAGTCTCTAAATTAAAACGTTTTAGCACAGAAGAGGCAACAAATTGTGCTCAATAAATGGGGAAACCTCCATTTAAAGATCCAATTTATTATGTCAATTAAAGCAAAGAGATTGAGAGACATGGTTATTAATTAATGGAATTGGCAGGTTAATATCTCTCTGTCTGTCTATCTGTCTTTCTGAAGATTTTCATATTTTGTGATCTAAAACTACACAAAAAAAATAGCAAAACCTTTTACACTCATTTAGTACACTTTTGATTGTGTAACACACTGCATTACAATGTAGATTTTATCTAGATTGGGGAGATACTAGTTTACTAACAGTGGTACAACTTTAATCCATCAGCTCCCACTTTTGTGGCAGATGGATTTTTGGCTCCATAGGTACCAGAGTGTGACTACTACATCTGTCAGAGAATGGTTCATATAATGTATTTTCAAGTAAAGTACCATACATGTGGCCAGTCCACAGGGTAAAATCTTTAAAGGGGCTCTATTAGCAAAATCATGCTGATAGAGCCCCAAATATGCGTGAATAGCCTTTAAAAAGGCTATTCAGGCACCGTAAAAGTTATATTAAACTACCCCCCAGTTTTAAAATAATACCCTAAAATAGAATGTGCTCTACTTACGCATCGTGCACTCTGGGCGGGGATTCAGGGTGCGCCATCTTCTTCATCCACGCCTCTTCTTCCTCCGATGTCCTCCAGTCCCGTCCTCCTCCGGCGTTCGCGAACTGACATTGCTATAAAAAAATGGCCTGGGCGCATGCGCAGTAGCCGTAGTAGAAGCTGCATGCTACTGCGCATGCGTCCAGGCCATTTTTTATAGCAATGTCAGTTCGCAAGCACCGGAGGAAGACGGGACCCGAGGACATCGCAGGAAGAGGAGGCGTGGATGAATAAGACGGCGGACCCTGAATGCCCGCCCACCATGCACGATGGGTCAGTTTATCACATTCTTTTTTTAGGGTATTATTTTAAAACGGGGGGGGGGGGGGTAGTTTAATATAACATTTACGGTGCCTGAATAGCATTTTTAAAGGCTATTCACGCATATGTGGGGCTCTATCAGCATGATTTTGCTGATAGAGCCCCTTTAATTATTACCATTTTGAAAAACTAATCTATAGAATATAAAATTCCTAAGGATACTGTCCAAGTAGGTTTTCCAGTATTGAGGATCTGGTCTTTGTTGCAGGGGGTCTTCTGGATGGCCACCCCAGGCAAGTGGAATTCCAGATGACAGCCCAGGCAAGTTAAGTACTATCGTACAGTGCATAAGAGAATCAGGCAAATGCATAGTGTGAATACAGACTAAAATCAGGACAGACACCATACATGCATAGAGTAACTCCAGCAGGAGGTAACAGGCCCTATTTACTTAACGATCGTCGCTCGTGCTCACGGCCACCGGTGCTTCCCCTTCTACGGAGGCGGTTGGTAAGTGAGGCTGCGGGCCCGCGAACCCCACAAACGCACAGGAGGTTGGGTCTATTGGGGTCAGGGGGGCTCCCATGTGAAACGTTTGCCTCAGAGCCCCACCATTCTTAATTAAGCTACTACAGATAAGGCTGCAGCTGGTGGTGATCGGAGCTATGAGGTTTGCCGTAGCCAATGAGTCCAAAGAGGGAGGTGTTGAGGGTGAGCCAGCAGATGTAAGTGGTCGTGGTGCTAAGGAGGTCCAGTAGGTAGCTGCCCATGATCACACACAGTTCAGTCGGTGCAGTTGATGATGTACATCAGTGGTTAGGTGCTGACAATTATTCAGTCCGGTAGATCCAATACAGCCGTTGTCCACTCAAGCATGTCGCCCATGTACATAATCATATCTACAGTATATTTGTAGACAATTAAAATTTAAACATTTTTGACAATATAAGTAGTTAAATATTCTGCAGAGTTTTAAAGATTTCATCTAACCATCTTAGTGGTGACAGTTTGTTGTCTTGATCGGTTGCCAATGGATACGACCACAAGACCATAAGAGAAAATCTTTAAAGAGGACCTTTCATCAGATTGGGCACAGGCAGTTTTATATACTGCTGGAAAGCTGACAGTGCGCTGAATTCACCAGCGCACTTAACCAATTCTCATAACCATCTTTGGTTCTGTGGTTTAGTCACATTGTATGAAAATGATAACACATGATTCCCTAAGTAGGACACCAACTGTCTACAAGTGTCCAATCTATCACTATCACCCATATATGGATGAGACAAACACTTTACAATGTTGCACAATGTGAAGATGTTGCATAGTATAATATCCACAACAGTCGCATACCTCCCAATCGTCCCAGATTCTGGAATGTGGGTACTGTCCCACCATTGTGGTTGGCAGGAGGTATGTTCCGGTTTCAACACAGTTGAGTTGAATACAATGGTGAATGGCAGAAAGCTCCCACTTCATCACTGTGCTCCCCGTGTGCTCTGGTCCCAGGAGCTGTAGGCATGATGTGATGACATCACTCACATCACACCTGCAGCTCGCAGAACACTCCATGACTGAGACTGCATACAGAGCGGCAGGGGAGCGAGGAGAGGTGACTATCAGTGTTTATGTTAAACTTTGATGGAAAATTGATCGAGAACATGATGAAGGGGCACATGAAACTAGGGACAGATTAAGGGGGACATACATAAAACTGGGGGTAGAGATGGAAGGGGAACATTAAACTGGGGAAAGATGAATGGAGGAAATGAAACTGGGGTAGATGAAGGGGGGACATGAAACGAAGCAGACCAAGGAGGGACATTAAAGTGGGGGCAGGATGACCACCCAAGGTATATGGGTAACTATTCATTTTTGATAATGGATATTATTCAGAAAGTAGAAGGGAGGAGGGTGTTTATAGTATTAGGGATTTCAAGTTATCCCGGACAATCACTTTAAGAGCCTAGCAGTGCCATAATGGAGTGGTTTTAGGAGCTCTGGCATGCTATATTCAAATGCTGACAGCATCAATATGTCGTGTGCAGGAGCATGTTGGGCTGAGTGCCATCCATTAGCTATTGAAACAAGTCAATTCAAACTAAATGCCAGTGCAACATAGGTAGTGCCGTAGCATGTGACTTGGGAGCAAGGGGTTAATTTACTCCAATCATTTAATCTTGTGCTCATCTTTCACTCAGGCTGCAATTTGAGCATAAATCGCACCCCGACATAGTCCACACACCCCAGATACATGCTGTCCATACCCAATACACATGCACACATATCTCTACAACAGTTAGATGGCAAACTACACTTTAAAGAGCAATAGATCCCTAGAGCATACAGGGACTAATATTAAAGTGAACACTTTAATACAAAAAGATTCAGTGCTGACAGCTGAAGTCTTTATGGTTCCCTGGGGCTGGACAACACATGATGACTGCACAAAGCTTGACTGACCCCAAATTTGTGACAATGTTCTTCTGGTCATCTCCAAGTTTTATAATTTTAGCATGTGACTCAGGTTTCAAAGCCACCGTTCTAGTTCATTATTCTAATCCTTTGTCAGTCAATAGTGGATTAAAGGGGTTGTCCAGGCTTAATTATTTTATGGTTTGTTCTCGGCTGACTTCAATGAGAGCTCAATGGCAGTGAATGTATTTTGTGCACAACAGACGCTGGAAGAGGTTCTTCACAGCTGATAGGTCCAGGGTTCATTTGTCACCCCCCTACAGATCAGGTACTTATGGCTTATCCACAGGATAGACCTAAAAAAAATGGTAATTAATGGGTCCCATGAATATTAACAGGTTCTATTTTTTTATTTACTCCCTGGTAAAGGATGGAGGCTGTTCACTCTGGGGATTCCTCCAAATGTTTATGTATCCTAGTCAACCATGGAAAGTTGTGTAAGGGAGCCTTCACACGGAGTATACGCTCCGCTCATTCTGAACATAAGTTGTTCAGAATGAGCGCATAAAAACCAGCTCCCATTGACTTGAATGGGTGCCGGCATACGAGCGCTCCCCATTGAAATTAATGGGTGGCTTTTTTCCCTATTGCTTTCAATTTATTACGCGCATATCACATTGAAGGCAAATGGGAAAAAAGCCTCCCATTGATTTCAATGGGGAGCGCTCGTATGCCGGCACCCATTCAAGTCAATGGGACCTGGTTTTTACGCGCTCATTCTTAACTACTTTTACGTTCAGAATGAGCGGAGCGTATACTCCATGTGACGGCTTCCTAAGATGACAAAACTCACTTTCTCCGTCCAGGGGCTCTGGTTTGCCTTGCAATTTAGGATTCTCCTGGACAGTACAAAGACCCATGTAGACACACAAAAAAACTGTTTGGGGCTTTCAATACAGCCATTTCACAAATTCAGGACTGTTAACAAGTATTTGATAAGTAGAGGCCCACAAAACTGTGTGTGTTGTACGGTGAGAATGCCACCCCTACTTACAATATAGTCTCACAGACTGCCATGCAGGGGCATATCTTAAAGTGGTGGAGAGGGTGTGGTCGCATCTGTGCCCAGGAGCCTGAAGAGCACTGTAAAATGTCTGTTCCCAATATTAGGTGACAAGTACCATAAAATTTTATTTGGGGAGCCTAGTACGCATTTTGCTTTGGGGCCCAGGAGCTACTTGTTATGCCTCTGCTACCATGGGTGGTGAGTAAAGACTCATACAACTTTTGTATGCGTTAGTATTTCTGTGTGATGGTTCAACCTTACTTTAAAATACACTGAGACTATATAAAAATAAAATATAGTTTAATTTCAGCACCAGTATTGTGCTATATTTTATGCATATGATTTTTTTTTCATTCTTGTAGTCGATAAAATATTCTGCTCTCTAGGGATTTTTTGTTCCTATTACATTTTCCATTACACTAGAAAATGGGAAATCCATATATTTTAATATATTTAATTTTCTAACTGCAGATAAGAGATCTTTAGCTAACTTTCCATGTACTTAAAATATTTTTACCATTGTGAAAGCTGAATGTAACAGTGTAGCCCACAAAAAACCAACAGGAGTCTGAATTGATACTGTGAAAGGAGAAACTTAAAATCTCCTAAAAGGTAATCATGGAGTCTCTTATACAAGAACTGCTTACAGGTCATCTCAGGCTGGGTTTATAACTATAACTATAACTTGGTGAACATTTGGGATTCCGTCCCCCTTTCTACTTGAAAAATGTGGATGCAGGACTTTTCTCTCTGCTTTTTTTGGGCAGAAACTGAGCAGAAGCCCGGCAGACCCCATTATAGTAACCTGGTAACTGCTTTTAAAGCTAAGGGATCACGTGGTGGGCTGTAGCAACAAGGCCTATCATGAGATCACAGGTCCTCTACTTAAAGAGGACCTTTCATCAGATTGGGCACAGGCAATTCCATATACTGCTGGAAAGCCGACAGTGCAGTGAATTCAGCGCACTATCGGCTTTCCCCATCTGTGCCCTGAGTAAAGTGCTATCGGTCCCGGTGCCGTAGCTCTTTACAGTCAGAAGGGCGTTCCTGACAGTCTGTCAGGAACGTCCTTCTCCACAGCAGCGCCTATCGTGCTGTACAGTGTGAGGGGGGAGGAACGCCCCCTCCCTCTGCACACAATGCTCATCCATAGATGAGTATTATCAGGAGGGGAGGGGCGTTCCTTCCTGCTCACACTGTACAGTGCGATAGGGGCTGCTGTGGAGAAGGACGTTCCTGACAGACTGTCAGAAACGCCCTTCTGACTGTAAAGCGCTACGGTACCGGGACCAATAGCGCTTTACCCGGGGCACAGATCGGGAAAGCCAGTTGCATACTCCGCTCCGGAGTGCCTAGTCGGGAGTGTCTTCAGGCAGATTCGCGAGGTGACTCCACCTGAAGAATGAGCATGTCCGTTCTTTTTTCTGAGAGCTGGAACAAACGGCTCCCGGAAAAAAAAAATGACCGGCTCCCATTGAAATCAATGGGACCCGACTTTTTGGTCAGGATCTTGAGGCGGAAACAGCCTCAAAATCCTCACCAAAATACCCCATGTGAACTCAGCCTTAGTGTGCTATCCAGGTTTTTTCTGGATACCACACTGACCCATTCATTTCTAAGATAATGTACACTCCGCCTGTGCAGTTCATTAACAGCATTCGGTTAGCACGTGGTCGTGTCCAACCAGCATAAGGCCCCACGTTATAGAAAAGCTGCTTTTTATGTTGCAGATTTTGCTGCATGTTTTTTTGAGCCAAAGCTAAGAGTGATGAATTGTATACTTCTAATAGTTCTAGTGTTTTTTATTAACAGGTTTATTCTCTTGTCTATCAAATTCTTGTGCGTAAGGATAGGTTCACATCTGGTCTCAGGTTTATGTTTAGGGGGTCCTCAAGTGGAAACCTAATCTGCATAAAATAAGCCAGTACCTTAGGAAACTCGCGGACCCCATAAACTATAAGAGAGAGGGGAATGGAATCCCCGAATGTAGTGCAAGCACTGGTGTGAACCCAGCGTAAAGCATATAGATCTAGTTGCTAGTGTCTGTGTACATTAGTTCATGCACGTTATACATCTTCATACTTGGAAATGGAACCTTATCCTTATAGAAAGCGATGCTCATGATTTACAATACTGACCAAGCTTCATACACTCTGATCTTGCCGAATGAGTGAAGGAAGGTGCTGACTGAAGTTATCCTCCATAGGATATTGCAAACATATTTTAGAGTATTTTATATCCCTTAATAGCTTTAGATAACCTCTAAACAAATAAAATCTAAAAGTATTATTTGTTTCCCAATTTTTTGTAGTGTGTTGTAACATTCAGCTCTGCCTATAAATTACAGGGTTATCTAAATGTTTTCCTTCCAGACTATTGTTAAATCTGTAATGTTCATGAATGCATATAGAGATCTTTAGAAAGAATTTAGTAACATTTCTTGTAAACAGCACCCATGTCCTTTCATGTTCCAAACGTCCCTTATTTTCCCACAGTGCATTATGTTTGTAAAGCCACAGGTCCCGTTAAAACATTTTGTAACATTCCAAGTGTACCGCAGTTAAAATACAATAACAAAGGACATCATGGAACAGATCCAAGAAGTATGATGTCACGCACACTGGAATTATCTAAAAGGAAAATGTAACCGAATTAAGTAAGAGTAGATTAAACCTCTTTACATAGATGTCACTGAACTAAACCTCCTCCTGCACTTCAGAACTCATATTTCACACTTATTTGGTGGCTCCATCACAGATCCTGTTAAGTTTGGTGGAAATAATAAAGCATTATGCAGCCAGGGGTGTAACTTGAAGAATTTCAGAATGTGTGGTTGCCGCATTGCACAGGAGGCATTGAGGTTTTTTTGAAGGATATAGTTTTGCACAAGGAGTCCAGGGAAGGAGTAAATATATATATATATATATATATATATATATATATATATACTCACCTGTTCATCGCCATTCTCCAATCCAGTGATACCCTGGTGCTTCTTCTGGAGGAGGTCCTCACTGCATATGACCACTGACGCCAATCAGCGGCCTTAGATGCCTAAAGAAAGGAGCTCATGTCGCTCACATGTGTCACCTCTAACTTCCCATGTGCTATTTTAGGCTGCTGATTGACCTCACTGGCCACGTGCAGCAAGGACTTCTGCCAGAACAAGGCCCCGAACCTGCAGAACATCTTGGACAATACATTTTTATGCTCCTTTTGCATGAAAAACAGATCAACTTAGTTATGTTTCATGACTATATATCTCAATGTCTCTGGGTCCCTGAAAAATGGAGAGAGCACTCACATTGCATCTGTGTACTGTCTGTGATTTTCATGGACCCATAGACGTTGACCCCTCCCCGCTCTGCACCGTACTATTACGTTAAGCTGAGTGTATACTTAACGTTCAGCTCAGTAATAGAACGGCACTGTAATGCCATGGACACAGAAGCTGTACCTGAATAAGCCCTGGCAAAGCTACTCTATGTAGGCAGAAAAAATTTAAAAAAGAGTAAAGAATTTTGGAAGACTGAGAGGGAAAGTATGAAAAAAAAAGTCACTAAGCATTAATGTACAAGATACCCTGTGTCATCCGGGTGTCTGTTGGGTTTCTCCACTTTTATACTGAAACTGGTGAAAAAAGAAGTCTCCATGCAGGACTTTTCTATCCACTGATTTTCAGCAGAATCTACAGATGTGAACCTAGCCTTACTCTGTTCTTACATAGGTATCATACCAAAAACACTGGAACCCCAAAGGAAACCCCACAAAGTCTATATGTAGGATTGGATTATTTATTTTAAAAAAAATTGCAGTTTTTAGCCACAGACAAGTGTTTATTCAAAATAAAGGAATAAAAAGGAAAAAAAAATATTTAGATTTGTCCACTTATGTGTTTGATTCTTATAAAACCAAAATTGAACCAACAACTGCATTTATGAATTCAAACTAAGGTTAAGGCCCCACAAAGCATACTGCAGCAAAAAAGCACTGAGGGAAAAATCATGGTGGCAATGGATCACAGTTCTTCCCGCAGCACTTTGCACAGAAAGTTTGCAAACGTTTCCTCTATGGACTTTCTGCTTCAATCCCCTATAGGGAAACCGTCAGCATTTCTGTAGGTATAATTGACAATAGAGATGAGCGAACACTAAAATGTCGGTGGTTCGAAATTCGATTCGAACAGCCGCACACTGTTCGACTGTTCGAACGGACTTCGAACCCCATTATAGTCTATGGGGGGAAATGCTCGTTTCAGAGGTACGCAAAATTCAATAAAATTATACTTACCAAGTCCACGAGTGACGATCGGGCTGGATCCTCCGTGCAGTCTTCTCCAAGCGCAGCGCCCCCGTGGCGTCTTCCGGCTGGAATTCACTCTGCCTAGGCATCGGGGCCTAGGAAGAGCCGACTGCGCATGTGCGGTCGGCTCTGCCTGGCCCGACGCCTGAGCAGAGCCGACTGCGCATGCGAGGGCATGCTCGCGCATGCGCAGTCGGCTCTGCCTAGGCCGGATGCCTAGGCAGAGTGAATTCCAGCTGGAAGACGCCGCGGGGACGCTGCACGGAGAAGACTTCTAAAGGTAAGAGAAGAACCAGCGTTGATTGGCAGAATGTATAGCATTCTGCCAATCAACGCTGGTTCTGCATCGAACCTTAAACTTCGAACAGCTAGTAGTGTTCGATCGAGTACGAGTATTTCGAATACCGTAGTATTCGATTGAACACCTACTCGATTGAACACTACTCGCTCATCTGTAATTGACAAGCTATAATTTCCAAAACCACAACAGTTTTGCACATATTTTACCGCAATGTGGGGATGGAATTCACTAGAATCCCATCCACTTTGCTAAGACTGTAAAACATCACAGAAAAAACCATGTGGAGCCCTGACCTAAGGCTGAAACCACAAGTCAAATGTTCTTCCTTGGGGTCCCGCCATTCCTGGTGACGAAAACTGGCTAGAATAACTAATGCTACTTTGTATTCACACCATTTGTCTCTTTTTTTCTTTATGTTCTAATAATAAAGGTTATGTTTTATTTTTGAGGGATTCCTTTTTGTGATAGTTCATACTTTAGATGTCAGTGTAATATTTCAGATTATCATGATGTTACAGTAGCGCTCTATAATTTTTCTATTTATTTTTCTATGCTTTTGTTTCTCTTTATTATGACTGGTGATAATAATAAATAAATAAAATTGTAATGATTATAACTATACAAATGTAGGTCTGGTTTATGATGTCACCTAACTGTATCATGCTATTTTAATAGTCTATTGCTAGAACACATATCCAAAGGTTTACAGTTTTTACTGTCACTATATACAGAGCATACCCAGGCAAAGTAACACTTCATTAGTACAATCTTTATCCCCATCAATCACAGCTAAATAGATTTCATTCAATTACAATGCCTTTCCGACATTCTACAGCATTGTGGTACTTTGTAAATTTCAAATTTTGAAATTGGTAATATTTCCTCATGAATAATCTAAATAAATACACCTCTGTAATACAACACAGACAAGACTAAGGCCCCATGTATCGGGCTGCTGCGAAAAAGAGCTATGGAAAAACTGTGGTGGAAACACATCACTTGTTTTCCTCTATCTCTTTTCTTCTTCCATTATACCTATAGGGAAACTGTTAGCTTTTCTTTAGGTGTAATTGACAGGCAGCAATTTCTTAAAGGGGCTCTATCAGCAAAATCATGCTAATAGAGCCCCACATATGCGTGAATAGCCTTTAAAAAGGCTATTCAGGCACCATAAATCTTATATTAACCCCCGGTCCCGTTTTTAAATAAAAGGATAAAAACATATATGCAAAACTTACTTGAACCGCGCAGGCTCACTTGCCATTTCACTTAATGGCAGTTCGCGATTGTACTGCGCATGTGCAGTACTGTCGCGTACTTCTACGGGGACTGAGCCTGTGCAGTAGCGATTCGGAGGGAAGCACGGGGGTGCACGTTCAGGTAAGTTTTGCATATATGTTTTTATCCTTTTATTTAAAAACGGGACCTGGGGTTAATATAACATTTACGGTGCCTGAATAGCCTTTTTAAAGGCTATTCACGCATATGTGGGGCTCTATTAGCATGATTTTGCTGATAGAACCCCTTTAAACCACTAGGGTTCTGGAAATCACAACGTTTCCACTGAGCATATTTTTCTGCAATGTGTAGATGGGATTCGCTATAATCTCATCCACTTTACAATGTCTGTAAAACTTTTCATCTTTTTGCTGCAGCGTTTCCGCTACATTTACGCCATGTGGGGCCTCAGCCTTACAGACATTTTGAGTTACACCTTGTATTGTAATCTCTGCAAGGCCCCATTTTGCAGAAAAACTGCTTTTTTGTTGCAGTTATGAGCCAAATCAAGAATGGCTACAAAAGGAACGGGAGATAACATGGGGCCTTAACCTAAGGCTAAGACCACATGTAACCAGCCAAAAAATGCTGCAGGAAAGACAGTTTTTTCCTTAATATTTTTCACAGAAAGTCAGCAGAGTTTTCTTCTGTGGACTTTCTGCTTCAATTATACCTAAAGGGAAACCGTTGGTTATTATCTAAACTGTATTGACACATGATATGGTTTGTATGTGATGTCTACTATACTTGGACTACAGAATTGTAAAAAGTATACTTTGAGTCTACTACACAAACTGCATAAACTGATCCATTCCTGATACTAAAAGACAAAGGGAACTGTGCTAATAATGTGTTTGAGCATGGCATACTAAGGCATAATTCTACTGTGCTGCAACCTTATGAAACAGCCACATATTTTATCATTAGGCGGCATGAATGGCTTTCAGTATTTTGTGTGACATGTCTGTTTGTGTTTAGAATTAGCACAGCTTCCATCACTGTTTCAATAGATTCTGTGACCCGAAAAGAAAAAAGGTTACAAAACACTGGTCTAGTTCAGCTCGCCTTTGTTATCTGCCAGCAGGAGAAGTTTGTCCAGATCTTACATGAAGATCACCAGCGTGCAGAATTAGGGCACGTACAGAAGGTTCTGATATATGCTAGTGGATATTATACAAACAGTTTGCAGATTTGTTACAATGGATCACTGATTTTGGCTCTACAATGTCCTGTAGCACACTGGTGGCTAAATGTGTGGTTGGAGGAAACAGCAACTTGGGCAGCATTGACGAAAAACTCATCGCATTGCTGAGTTTTGTCAAGACAGAGATCTAGAAACAGAGAGCTTTATGTCAATCTAGTACGTTAGCAATCGGGTGTTTTTTTTTTTACTTCGTACAAGTCAAGAGATAACCATGAAATCCAGAATAAAAATATCTTTTTTTACATCACTGGCTTGTATCAAGAGAACTGAAAAGAAATTAGGTTATGATAAAATGAGTTCTTTATCATTCTATGTGTAAACAACTTTAAGACTACATTGTTCGTACTAACCAGTTCATACAGCCAGCATGTCAGATTACGTGAGAGGTCAGCGTTTCTCTGCAGAAGATGTCAGCGGGTGCTACAACAACACTTTCTTCAATTATTATTAAAAAGTCCAGTGGTTCCACTAACCTAATGAGTTTGACATAGTTCCCAGTAGGCATTACTGGCAATACACTTACATTTGCTGATAACACAGTCTTGTCTAGAATTCTGTCCACAAAATGAACCAACAAGATTTTACGGTGAACAATAATAGTGTCATAAATATTTCCAAGAGGTTCTGTGCCGTCTAGAACACATGCAATTATGTTAATATTACAGTCTAGGAAATGTATAATTATGTGGATTACATTTATATCATTGGTCAAAACAGCCTTAACCCCAAGTATGTGAACTTTTATTTTCTGTGATACAATACCAGCTAATTATATATATGGCTTTAACCCCTTACAGACCGAACCAGTTTTAGTTTTTGTGAATGTGTTTTTTCTTCACCATTTTCCAAGAGCCGTAAATTATTTTTTTGCTCCACAGAGTCACATGATGGCTTGCTGTCTGCGGGACAAATTGTACTTAGTAATGGCACCATTCAATATCCTGTATAATGTACTGGGAAGATAGAAAAAAAAAATCAGAATGGAATTAGAATTGAAAAAAAAAACATTTCTGAGTTTAATTTTTACAGCATTCACTGTGTGCAAAAAATGTTATATTACCTGTACTCTGAGTGTCAGTACGATCACGGCGATACAAAATTTATATTGTATTTGTTTTGATACCTTTTAAAAAATGAAAAACTTTGCAAAATAGAAAAAAAAAATGTCGCCATGTTCTGACACCTGTAAATTTTTCATATTTACTAGAGATGAGTGAACAGTAAAATGTTCGAGGTTCGATATTCGTTTCGAGTAGCCCCTCAATATTCGACTACTCGAATCGAATATCGAACCCTATTATAGTCTATGGGGGGAAAATGCTTTCAGGGGTAGGCAACATTCAATCAAATTACACTTACCAAGTCCACGAGTGAGGGTCGGGCTGGATCCTCCAAGAAGTCTTCTCCGTGCAGCGTCCCCGCGGCATCTTCCGGCTCTGAATTCAGTCTGCCAGGCATCGGGCCTGGGCAGAGCCAACTGCGCATGCCCGCACTACAAGCAGACATGCGCAGTCGGCTCTGCCCAGGCCCGATGCCTGGCAGAGTGAATGAAGAGACGGAAGACGCCGCGGGGAAGCTGCACGGAGAAGACTTCTAAAGGTAGGAGAAGAACCAGCGTTGATTGGCCGACTGTATAGCATTCGGCCAATCAATGCTGGTTCTGCATCAAACTTTTACATTCGAATAGCGAGTGGTACTCGATCGAGTACGAGTATTTCGAATACCGTAGTCTCTAAGAGTCTCATCTCTAATATTTACAATTATGGAGCTGTTTATAGCGTCTTTTTAGTGATACTGTTTGAAGGAAGATGGTTTGATCACTTTTTATTCAATTTTTTTTTAGGAGACAAAGTGCTGGAAAACACCGCCATTTGGCCATTTTTATTTTCTCCCTGCTACGCCTATTCTCCATATGGGATAAATATTTTAATATCTTAATAGTTTGGGCATTTTTGACCACTGAGATACCCAAAGTGTTTGTTTACTTTTGTTTATTTTTATATGCCATCTAGGAAAATGGGTGATTTGAACTTTTGTGGGTTTTTCATATACTTTTAATAACTATTTTTCTTCTTCTACTTTTATGTTTAGATCCCTTTGGGGGTCTCATCGCTCATACTATCACAACAATACTAATGTATTACAGTAAATAGTACAAACCATTCGACAAGCCAGGGAGCCTTCAATAAGCTTCCAGTTGTCATGGCAACTGATTACCACCCTCTGATGATGTTCCAGAGAGCGATGGTTGGACAAAGACGTTTACTGTCGTGTTTAATCGCAGCATCTTAAGTATTAACAGTTGCGATCGGTGCCTGTATTATACAGCCGGCATCCGCCATGTATGGAGAGGGCTCAGCTCCTGAACCCACGCCATACATCCCCAGGTGACCAAGATCATAATAGTACGTCCTTGGTTGTTAAGGAGTTAAATCAGTAGCGATCAATGTGACGAATGTTCTAAGAGGGGCGGTATTATATACAGAATATGTCGTATTTTAAAATGCAGCGCTTTAACATTACTGAAACGTGATAGACACGCTGTGATACACGTTACATAATATACTGTTTACTACATGGCACTTTGCTTGTAATTTATACTATGAATGAAACACATTAGTGTTGTTGTTGTGATACATTTGTGCAATTTTGTGACGTCTCCCTATGTATTTATTTTGTTATTCCCTCCCTCTACTCCTTGCCTGGTGGTTTTTCCTTGTAGTATTTTCCCTTCTGTTTTTCCCCCATTCATTTCTACTATATTCACACTGAGTAAACGCGCGTGTATTTTTGCAAAATACACGTGTAAAAATACACATGTAAAAATAAGACTCCCATTGACTTCAATGACATTTTACAGGCGTATTTTTACACGTGTAAAAAAATATCATTGAAGTCAATGGGATAGCAAAATTTACAAGTGTAATTTTACTCTACAAAATAAGCTAGCGTTTACTCAGTGTGAACTTACAGTTTGTATTTATTGATATCTCTCTATATTATAAAAATGAATTCTTGTCTGTCTGTCTGTCTGTCCTCTAATGCGAACCAAACGACTGGACCGAGCTTCACCAAATTTGGTACAGAGACACTTCAGATATCCGGGAAGGTTTAAGATGAGACTCCAACTCGCTTGGACGTACCGTTGCTGAGATACAGCATCCCAAACACAGTGCCCCCCCCCCCTTAGCCAATACAAACCTGCAAGACTTTCACTCATATTCCAACTGCAATACACACGGTCACTCCACATGCACAATACAACACTGATATCCAAACTGAGATACACGCATCAGAGGATTAGATACACAGATCAGCACACAGTATCACACGCCAGAGGATTAGATACACGGGTCTGCACACAGTCCCACACACCAGAGGATTAAATACGCACTTCTGCACACAGTACCACACACTGAAGGATTTGATACGTGCGTCTGCACACGGTTCCACATGCCGAAGGATTAGATACAGGCGTCTACACACAGTTCCACACTCCAGAGGATTAGATACGCACGTCTGCACACATTTGTACACGCCATAGGATTAGATACATGCGTCTCAGCACAGAGTACCACATGCCGTAGGATTAGATACAGGCATCTACACACAGTTCCACACTCCAGAGGATTAGATACGCGCGTCTGCACACAGTTGTACACGCCATAGGATTAGATACACGCGTCTGCACACAGTACCACATGCAGTAGGATTAGATATGCGCGTCTACACATAGTTCCACACGCCGAAGGATTAGATACGCACCTCTGCACACAAAACCACACAGGGGAGGATTAGATACGTGTGTGTGCACACAGTACCACACTTTGGAGGATTAGATACATGCCTCTGCTCATAGTACCACAAGCCAGAGAATTAGATACGCGTCTCAGCACACAGTATCACACGGGGGAGGATTAGATACACGCGTCTGCACACAGTACCACACGGGGGAGGATTAGATACGCGCGTCTACGCACAGTACCACATGCCATAGGATTAGATACGCGCATCTGCACACAGTACCACATGCCGGGGGATTGGATATGCGCATCTACACACAGTTCCACACGCCGTAGGATTAGATACGCGCCTCTTCACACAATACCACACAGGGGAGGATTAGATACACGTGTCTTCACACAGTTGTACATGCCATAGGATTAGATACACGCGTCTGCACACAGTACCACATGCCGTAGGATTAGATACGTGCGTCTACACACAGTACCACATGCCGTTGAATTAGATACATGGGTCTGCACACAGTCCTACACACCAGAGGATTAAATATGCACTTCTGCACACGGTTCCACATGCTGAAGGATTAGATACAGGCGTCTACACACAGTTCCACACTCCAGAGAATTACATACGCACGTCTGCACACATTTGTACATGCCATAGGATTAGATACACGCGTCTGCACAGAGTACCACATGCCATAGGATTAGATACACGCGTCTACACACAGTTCCACACTCCAGAGGATTAGATACGCGCGTCTGCACACATTTGTACATGCCATAGGATTAGATACACACGTCTGCACAGAGTACCACATGCAGTAGGATTAGATACGCGCGTCTACACATAGTTCCACACGTCGAAGGATTAGATACGCGCCTCTTCACACAATACCACACAGGGGAGGATTAGATACGTGTGTGTGCACACAGTACCACACTTTGGAGGATTAGATACATGCCTCTTCACACAGTACCACAAGCCAGAGAATTAGATTCGCGTCTCAGCACACAGTATCACACGGGGGAGGATTAGATATGTGCGTCTACACACAGTACTACAAGCCATAGGATTAGATACGTGCGTCTGCACACAGTACCACATGCCGGGGGATTGGATACACGCGTCTACACACAGTTCCACACACCGTAGGATTAGATATGCGCCTCTTCACACAATACCACACAGGGGAGGATTAGATACACGTGTCTTCACACAGTTGTACATGCCATAGGATTAGATACGCGCGTCTACACACAGTTCCACATGCTGTAGGATTAGATACACGCCTCTTCACACAATACCACACAGGGGAGGATGAGATACGTGCATCTGCACACAGTACCACACAACCGAGGGTTAGATGTGCGCGTCTGCACACAGTTACACATGCTGAAGGATTAGATACGTGTGTCTGCTCTAATTAGCACACAGGGAGGATTATATACACACATCTGCACACAGTTCAACACGCTGGAGGATTAGATACGCATGTCTTCACATAGTACCACCGCCAGAGGATTAAATACGCGTTTCTACACACAGTATCACACGGGGAAGGATTAGATATGCGCATCTGCACACAGTACCACACGCCAAAGGTTTGGATATGCACATCTGCACACAGTTCCATATGCCGGAGGATTAGAAACGCACGTCTGCACACTGTACTACATGCCGTAGTATTAGATACGTGCGTCTGCACACAGTTTCACACGCCGGAGGATTGGATACCTGCATCTGCACACAGTTCCAAACACCAGAGGATTAGATAAGCAGGTCTGCACACAGTACCACATGCCGTAGGATTAGATACATGCGTCTGCTTACAGATCCACATGCCAGAGGAATAAATACATGCATCATCACACAGTTGTACACGCCATAGGATTAGATACACACGTCTGCATACAGTACCACATGCTGTAGGATTAGATACGCGCGTCTACACACAGTTTTACACGCTGTAGGATTAGATACGCGCCTCTTCACACAATACCACACAGGGGAGGATTAGATACGTGCATGTGAACATAGTACCACACTCTGGAGGATTAGATACAGGCCTCTGCACACAGTACCAGATGCCAGAGAATTAGGTACGCGTCTCAGCACACAGTTCCACATGGGGGAGGATTAGATACGCGCATCTGCACACAGTACCACACGCCAGAGTATTAGATACGTGCATCTGCACACAGTACCACACGCCAGAGTCATTAGATATGCGCGTCTGCACACAGTTTCACTTACTGGAGGATTAGATACGCACCTCTTCACACAATACCACACGAGGAGGATTAGATATGTGCATCTGCACAAAGTACCACACCAACAAGGATTAGATACTTGCATCTAAACACAGTACTACACGAGGAAGGATTAGATACAGCTTTACTCCAGGTATCCATAACAACTGATCACAGGTTTTTCACTGACATCCAAAATGAGATACACATAATCACATGACGCTTATGGAGATACACACAAACCACATACAAAATACATCAGTGCAGAATTGGACAATTCTTATGGGGCCACTACACAAACATAAAATGTAATATACCCGTGCGAAGCCGGGTCCTCCCTCTAGTACTTAATAAATATGAAATTGTTCTATTCATTTGTGGGAATTATTTTTTACATTATTATATTGATACATGATTTACACTTTATAAGTAGTAATTGTAACTTTAGCCCTTTTTTTGTTTGCTTAATTCACACAACCAAGGTGCTAAACGGCCGTGAAAAGTTTGTGTTGTACCCGAGTTATTTTTATGGATCCCCCATACATTTCAGTGTATGGAGGGATACGCAAAAATGGACAAAAATACAAGATGACTTATATTTCAATGGTCCATTACAATGACCCATCAAAAAAACAGTCATGTGCATAGCTCCCAATCACTTGCATTGAATTTAATGCTACCATGTGACGTCTGTTTAAAAAACATGACCGTTATTCACTATCGTGAATATGGTGTTCGTTAATGGCTAATGTGTTTGTTACCAGAATGGGAGCCACAGATGGAAAGTGCCCCTTCCTTTTGGCTCATAAAGATGTTTCTCTTTGTGTGATGTTAATATGATCTAAGAGGGCATGTGGACAGAATTTGTCTTCAATAAATGATGAGTTAAAGAGGACTTTTCACCATTTTTCCCACAGGCAGTTCTATATACTGCCGGAAAGCTGACAGTGCGCTGAGTTCAGCGCACTGTCGGCTTTCCCGATCTGTGCCCGGTGTGAAGAGCTTACGGTCCGGTACCGTAGCTCTTCTATGGTCAGAAGGGCGTTTCTGACAGTTAGCCAGAGACGTCCTTCTTCACAGCACAGCCAATCGCGCTGTGCTGTGAGAGCCAGGAGGAACGCCCCCTCCCTCTGCTCGCAGTACTCGTCCAAAGACGAGCATTATCAGGGAGGGAGGAGAGAGTTCCTCCCGGCTCTCACAGCACAGTGCGATTGGCTGTGCTGTGAAGAAGGACGTCTCTGGCTAACTGTCAGAAACGCCCTTCTGACCATAGAAGAGCTACGGTACTGGACCGTAAGTTCTTCACACCGGGCACAGATCGGGAAAGCCGACAGTGCGCTGAACTCAGCGCACTGTCAGCTTTCCGGCAGTATATAGAACTGCCTGTGGGCAAAATGGTGAAAGATCCTCTTTAAGACAATACTTTTAAAGGGATCCTATCATTCAAATCAAATTTTTTGTCCCACGGCCACAAGAAAAATGGCCACTTACACGAAGAGAACGTTCCTGAAGAAGATGGAGGCGGCGCTGGAGAGTTCTCTTGCAGCATTGGGGATGCCCCTAGTGCTGTTCGAGCACTGAGGCCCTCCCTCAGTGCTGCAAGAGAACTCATTTGCATACTGGCAAAAACTGGGATTTCTACAGAACAGCGGCGCAGAGAAGACATCTAAAGGTAGGAAACGAATAGCCTTTCTTAAGACTATTCCTATATGGTAGGGACAAAAAATTCGATCTGAATGATAGGATCCCTTTAAGGTGCTGTAATTACACTTTATGTAAAAACATATGCCGTATATAATGTAATTGCCATTCTGATGTCAATAATACACAATATTATGATCTAAAAATTACAAATAAAGGAATTATGGTATTTTTAGTGAGTCACTTCTGAACATAAGCTTTAAGTAGGACAAAGCAAGAATAACTGAGATGTTTTTATGTTGCACTTGTTCAGTGTGAGACCAGATGGAATGGAAAGTCTTCGTTTTTGATAAATAAACACGTAGGGAGAAGGTACAGGTCTTTTGCCCTACCCTAGACTGTTTATTTTCCAATATTTTTACTTTTCTCATCAGAAATATGTTGTATGATCCTACTCGCTTCCTACTGTTATTTTTGTTTGCAGAAATAAAGTGAAAAACAACAGACTGACGCAATGGAACAGATGTGAGGCAGCAAGAGGCTAACAATATGAGGTATAAGATCAGTTGTAAAGTATTGCAACATTTGCTTGGCAGCTGTTCTCTACAATAAGTTATTTAACAAACATCTTATATCTCAATGTCCCTACTTTATATTATATAAATTTTAATTGTAAACAAAGATACTTCTCTGTACTGATCTAGATATACAGTTATCAGACACTTTCATCATTACCGTTTTTTCATCTCATCAAAATAAGAGCAACACAATATGTTGTAGTCTTCATGTTCTCAGACTTGACAAATAGAAATATCAAAAAGACGGATGTAAATTCTCAGTCCATAGAAAAGTCACCGAATAGCCAAAATTTAAAAATAAGCAGCACAGTAATGGCAGTGAGAAACAGGGGATGTTTCAGTTCATTGCATGTTTATTTAGGCTACCTGCTCTTACTGTGGTTAAAGTATCAAGTATATTGCTACCGCAAAAGTCAAGAAATAGCTCCAAGACCTCTTAGGACATGACTGGAGTATTGAGATGAAGGTAACCCAACAAACCCTCTTTTTTGTGTGTTTTTTTAATATCAATTTTCAATAGTTAGAGATTCTAAAGCCCAACCGTTGTTGAAGTTTTTTTCTTTTATTGACTTTGATGCTCTGTTTTATGAGCACACAGGCTTTAGATGTAACACAGTAAAGATCAGCGATATACACACCATTTTGGTAACATCAATTTGTTCAATTATTCATTTTTTCCTGGAATAACTCTTTAAAGGGGCTCTATCACTAGGAAAAGTCATTTTTAACTAATCACACCTTTGCATAGCCCTTAGAAAGTCTATTTCACACCTACCTTTTGTATGTAGATTGCCTCACTGGTTTCTGAATAAGTCCGTTAATATTCATATGCTAATTAGACTAGTGCACACCTCTCCTATTGTCTTCTATGGGAGACGGCTCCTGCTGCTGATGATGACTCAGCTTCCTGTTTGATTCACACACATAGAAGATAATGGGAGAGAGGAGGCTGCTGGGAACTTCCTGTACTGGCTGGAGGCTCATTAGCATATGAATAAAAACGGACTTATTCAGAGACCACTGAAGCAATCTACATACAAAAGGTAAGTGTGGAATAGCCTTTCTAAAGCCTATGCAAGCATGTGTTTAGATAAAAATGACTTTTCCCAGTGATAGAGCCCCTTTAATATATGACATTTAATATCTGCTGAATTTCTGTGGACGGGTGCTAGGGAGATGTAGGAATCCAAAAATAGTAGTACAAAGGGCTAGCCCGTAGGTAGATTACAATTTATTACAAGGCTCACATGAACAAAACTTTACAAGTACACGTTGTTTTGTATGTGAAATCCCCTGAAGTAGGAAACTTTTGTCAAGAATGTTGAACTTCAGACTATAATTTTAAACATCTCCTTGCACACAAACACCTTTGCAGCATTGACATACTGGAATGATGAATTGCATGTAAGATTTAGTGTTTGGTACTTGTTTTCTCTGTAGTCATTCATGCATATGATTCAACAGGAATATAATTTATAGTTCTAGGCTACTTTTTTTTTTTTTTTTAAAATATAGGGATCACAATGTACATTTTCTTTTCCTATCAGTTTGTCTTTGTAGAAGGGGAGGAAATCCACGCAAACACAGAGAAGAACATACAAACTCCTTCCAGATGTTGTTCCTGGTGGGATTCAAACCCAGGACCCCAGCGTTGCAAGGCTGCAGTGCTAACCACTGAGCCACCATGTTGCCCCCTTGGCTACTTTTGTTATATTAAAGTGTAACTGTGGAAAGCTTAATAACGATTTTTCCAATATACATTTATGGGTAAGAAGGCAAGAACCCCCCCCAAAAAAAAACAAAAAAAAAACCTGTTTTTCTAGGGAACATTGCTTAGGGGTACACACAATAGGGCAGATTTATGAAACTGTCTAAAGCCAAAACTCTTTGCTACCCATAGCAAGTGATCTTGGTACAGCTTTCCTTTATGAAGAGCACTGTAAGAAAAGAACAAAGACATTTTTGCTTTTAGACAATTTGATGTGCTATGTGGGTCTAATAAAATGGGGACCACAAACTGTGTGGGAGCAAAAAAGGTGAGCAATATAGTGTGGGAGCAAGAAAGGGAGTCATACACTATGTGGGGTATAAAAGGGCGCCATATATTGCGTGGGGGCAAAAAAAATGTATTCTGTGTTAGTAAGCCATGTTACGTGACATCGCTTTGTTCAGACTTCAGCCAAAAGGTCCCTAGTACTCTATAGCTGGGGAGCGCTGAAGACTTTCCAAAAACAGAACAAACAGCTATAGGGGTTACAGCATCTTCCCTCTTGACCAGACCCCTAAACCAGGGAGCCTTATCGGCCCCCTCATCCCACTATTGTCTCCAGGTGTAGTGAATTTCATACTTATACCTCTTCTTCCTGCAAAGCTCTGATGTGGCGCCTGGCTGTACACCTCTTTTAATGTCCTTCTAGCCATGCTGGCTCCTGCTCTATGGTATCGCTTGTGGTAGATAAGAAGAGGTGCACATCAGTGCTTTGCAGGAAAAGGGGTAAGTATGAAATTCACCACAGTTATGGGATTGGATTGTATGTGATATATTGTTATGCTGTGAATCCGCAAAGGCTAAAAATGCTGCATTTGCACAACATGTGGCCTTATCCTTACACAACTTTAGAGTTCTGAATGGTATGCAGTGACCTGCAGGGGCTTTCAGTTGTGTGCTCCGTATATGTGACTATAGGCCGCTGTACAACAGCAATAGGTTCCGCAGTTTTCAGGCACAAGACATAAATATTATCATTGTTATCTGCTGGGATTTAATAAAATCACATTTTTACACATTTTACACAAAGGACGACATCTGATGCCATTTGGGTAACCCCTTAGACACATGTGCTCTGAATATCCTCTAAAATTGCCACCAATTTTCACCCAACTGTCTGTAAGCAAATTTGGCAAACTTAGTTGTCCTAGTGGCATTGCCTCATCAGTTTGTGGCCACATAGGTGTTCTTCTCTTATTAAAGATCTCATTCTAGTTCTAACAGACTCTCTTTACCCCTTCCTGCTGGAGGAACTTTTTGATTTATGTTTTTGACTCTTCACCTTCCAAACCCCATAAATTTGTTATTTTTCTGTTCACAGAGCCATATGAAGGCTTAATGTTTGCAGGACAAATTGTTCTTCATAATGGTGCCATTTATTATCCTGTACAATGTACTGGGAACTGGAGAAAAAGGGCATTTGTGCAACTTTCTTTGTAGGCCCAGCGATCCTCCCCAAAATGGCAGCATCCATATGTTGGCAGAAAAATGGCGACAGAAAGCTTTGACCATGCACCAGCCTTAAGTCCTGTGATCAGTGCAGTCCACATCCAATTTCTGAGTGGCTACTATATTTAAATACGTGACATCCACCATACTATTATGGCAGATGTCGGGAATGAGTTAAACAATTGCAGCCTATAATGAGTTTAAACAAGACAAATGTAGTTTAATAAAAATTTTGAATAAAAAAGTAAAAAATCCCACCCCAATTTCTCAATAAATAAGTAAATAAACCTAGTTTATTAAATATTTCACTGTTTAATAACCATATAATATTTAGAAAAAAAAGTATATTTTTGCCATATTCCTTCTATATAATTAAACATTTTCAGGTCAAAAAATATGGACAAAATATTGTAATATGCTGTGCTATCTTGTCCAATAAAATGCCGGGCTCCTTATACATGCGCCCCTACATATTTCACACAGGAACACCCCCCTTATTGGACCCAACACAGTACACACCTCCTTTATTAGTCCTCACACATATAACATTCCCTTTACTGGCCCCCACAGTATATTGCCTACATAATTTCCCTCCATAATAGTATTGTGTCCCCTTTACTGGTCCCCACACAGTATATTGTACCCTTGATTGACCCCCATACTGTATTTTGATCCTTATTTGTCCCCTACATTGTATATGGCCTAATTTTGATCCCCCACCAGGGTGGCCTATTAGGCAATTACCTACTGGATTATTCCAGCAGGTAAAGGGTGATGACCAAATTGTCCCTGTGTGTACTGTACCCTAAAATAGTACCAATAGAAACTACAACCCATCCGACAAAAATCAAGCCCTCATACAACTACACAGCAAAAAAATGAAATTATAGGTCAAGGCAGTTTTCACTCCAGTGTACTGAATCCTAAGACCAGAGTTTAAATGCTGATCTTAATAAATTCCACCAAAGCACATGTCCCTGGTTTGTTAATGATTGTGCCCTATCACCCCGCATGTGAGCTACACCATTCTGGCAGGCATAATACGGGCTACTGCTATATGAATAGCCACCACGTACTGCTGCAGAGGTTCCTTCAAGGAAAATGTCTGATTTCACATGGCTTCTTTCTGTAAAATAAGTTGAAGGCTCCATTATGGCACAACAGCATAACCACTAAAACCTAAAAATGATTATATACATAAGAGAAGTCTGGCCGAGGCTTTCTCCCCTCTCTCTGTTCAAAGCACACGCACTATTTTGCTGAGCCAAGTGTATTAGTATGCGGGGATGCCAAGCAAGATAACTGATGATCAAACAGACATACACTGGCAGCTATCTACAATGTATGGGCTGCTTTTATTGTACAGATAGTGGTCCAATAAACAGAATTTTATTATGAGGAGGTACAGACCAAGGGACATACCTTTATCTTTGTTCTGAAAATAATATTTACAGATATGGATGCCCCCTAGCAAATTGTCCACAAACATGGAGGTAGGAGTAGTACGCTCTGAAATGTACTGATGTCATTACATTGACCCTAAAGGGACAAATACAGAAATATCCTAAGTCTTGAAGGATAGTACGGGGCTATTTATCTATTTTCTTCATTTTAGAGGAGAAAACAAGTCAGATGTAATTACTTAATGGAAACAAGTAATAAATAAGTACAGAAATGTTTACTTGCTCGATGTGTCCAAGCTGAGGTGGTCAATCCAGTTTTCTTACGTATATTACCATGTATGTCACAGGCATTGCTAAGTGCAAAGATAGTAAAGGACACTTTTTCTGGTGTTTTTTGCATTCTACATATTTGTACAGGGTTTAACATGTCCTGTGTCAGAATTAATATGTGCACACATTTCATGTGGTGTGGCTTCATGCTGTACTCTGTGATCACACAACTGGAGCTTGGGCATAAACCATATATGTACATTAATATCAAATAAATGTGGAAAAGCTGAAAACCCAACTTCAGATGAGACAGTGATTCTGTAAGGTTTGTCACCTGTAGTAATACAATGCAGGTATGTGTATACTTCTAGTACTTCATTTAATTGATTGGGTAGTGGAGTACTCTATATATAACATATAGAACACAGGTATATATTTTTCATGTAGTAATTGATCTATGTGATCCCACATTATACAATGGGAAACTATATTGCTATCAGTTTAGCAAAGGGTTAATCAGAATGGGATGATGGTGGGTTGGGTTAGCTCTTGCCTTCCATCTACTAATATAGGCTCAATTTACATAAGTGTTTATGTCTATTTACTGTTGTGCCTATTGGCCATTCCTGATATATCCATGAATCCTATCATAATTTACTGGGCATAAGGGGAAAACTGGCTCCTGCAACATATTTACCAGGGTCACAGTACAAATTTCATCTTAGAAATCTTGTAAAACAGCTTAGACTTGCCCTCAAATGCATGTAATTTTGCAGATAATGGCATTAAAAGTTTTTTTTTCTTTCCTTGAACTGTGAACATTTTTTAGAAAGCATAATACAATGAAGCATGTCAAGATGTAAAATGTTAACAAAATTAATCAGAAAAACATTTCTCTATGCACGAATATGTGAGGAATTTGGAGGTATAGTAGGACCCTATGGACCCATATTAGTGCTCCATTACAGCTTAGCTCTATACAAAATGTGGCTGTAATATGTGCCCTAAATGATTTAAGAAGGTTCATAAAATTGGAAAGGTTTGCAAAATAAATCCTTAGACTAAGACTCCATGGGGCATCCCATATCAAAAAAGTGTTGCTGGAGGGGCCACACGGTGGCTCAGTGGTTAGCACTGCAGCCTTGCAGCGCTGGAGTCCTGGTGTTTAAATCCCGTCAAGGGCAAAAAAAAAAACATCTGCAAGAAGTTTGTATGTTCTCCCCATGTTTGCATGGATTTCCATCCCATATTCCAAAGACATACTGATAGTGAAAAATGTACATTGTGAGTTCTATGTGGGCTCACAATCTACATTTAAAAAAAAAAGTGTCACTGGAAAAACCATGGCTGCAATACATTGCGGTTCTTCCTGCAGCTCAGTGGATTTTCTGCTTCAATTATACCTATCGGGAAAGCGCAGGTGTTTCCGTAGGTATATGTAAGGATTGGAGTCAGGGTCAGGCAGTGCAAAGTGACACAGCTGGGAAAGCAACACTGTGCAACTAATGACAAAAGGGGTCTTAGGCCCTGCGGCTATAACTATGCTGTAATATCTGAGATGAGGCAGACCAATGCACTTCCTAATTGAAGTGCGCCTACCACGGCTCCTAACCTTCTATCCTGGCGGCTAGGATAAGGGAAGAGGAGGCCCTGAAAGTCCTAGGGACTGGAGTCACGGGGGTCACACCTAAGCAGAAAGCACAGTGTAACTGCAATGCAAAACAAAAGACTAAAACAGCATGGAACCAGGGAGGACCACAAGTCCCAGCAAGACACAGAAGAGAAGGCGAGGTCAGACGAGCAAGAGGTCGAGCCAGGAGATATAATAAAGGTACCGAATCAAAAGACAAGAGATAGTCAAAAATACAAGCCGGGTATATAACCAAGGAACAGACTGAATACAAAACAGACAGGGAAACAGACTGAGCAGGGGAACCAGGAAACCCAAAGTGAATGGCTGGCAAGGATCCATGCCTGGGTGGGGTTTAAATAGCAGCAGAAAAACACACCTGATGGCTAATGACATGGAGACTGAGAGCAAGGAAAAGATTAACCCTTAATGACCTAAGCACACCCAATAGAACTCCTAACACGTCTCCCAGCAAGGAGACCGCGGCGACTCCGTATCCTGACAGTATAATTGACATGCTGCGATTTCCAAAACTGCAACTGTTTAGGATATTGCTATTTGTCTTCTGTGTTTATTTCATAGCAAAGTGGGGATGGGATTCACTATAATTCCATCTACTTTACTGTGACTGTAAAACAACACGTTTTTTTCTGCCGTGGGAAAATTGTGGCATTTGTGCCACGTGGTGATCCAATAAATCTACAATTAGTCAGAAGTGTATGAATAAAAAAAAAACACAGTTACAGACGGTACTCTTATTAATGGGTGATAATATAAAGCTAAGGCTCCTTATTTGGCTATTTTAAAGTTGTGGTTTATTAGTTGATGCTTACTTACATTTCTTTTCTTTTTTTTTAAGAATAAGTAAGGTATCAACATTGCAATCCCGGCAGTGGTCTCTGCGAATACTCAACTACTTCCAGTCCATGTAATCCCTGTAAATAGTTGTCAGCACAGTTTAAGAAAATGAAGCAGACTGGCACAGCTGGTGAAATTACTCCCCAGCATCTGCATATCTGAATGCCCACTCAATTCAAAAGCATTGGGGCAGAAAATGAGCCTCGGGGAACACAGGCTAAATGACTTTTGTTTGTTGGCCAAAGGATTGTCCTTCTTCTATGACTTACTCTTTTTTATATAAAAACAGTAACAATGAAAGAATGAGAAAAAAAAACAAAAAAAAACAGAAATAACTCAAAGCTTAACCAAAATAGCTTCATCATGAGTAAGTAAAAAGTGAAAAACATGTTATGCCACCCAGAGTAGTCAACCCTATCATTGAGAAGTCGGCCTCAAGGTGACTTGTTTTGTGGAAAGATGAACTCTTTGCATACACCATATTTCAATGTATTTTTTGTTATGCTATTCTCAGTAACAAAGTAATTAGAGCTTTGCACAAGTCTCCTGTAGTCACATAAATAAGTATTTACCTTCACAATCCAGATACATTTCTGTTTCTGAATATTAAAATGGGATAGAATTATTTACATGCCATAGATTTTTACATTCAATACTTAACATTCTTAAGAAAGATAATTGTGTACATTAAAATTCCTTTAAGACTGTGGCCAAACAGGATAAATGTCCTTGCAGACGTCTCCCAGCTGACCTGCCCCTGGCAAACACTAGAAGAAAACAGCTGTTTATTGCCATGTTTTTAGGTGCAATTCCAAGGCAACTGACCTGAATGTAAACTTTGCATTGCAAAGAATGAAATGCAATTATTGCAATGCATGCAGAACAGGATGCAGCAGCACCTTAGATATAACTATTTTTCATTATGGTTTTGGAAATCTCAGCATGTCAATTATAACTATGGAAACGCCAGCGGTTTCCCTATAGGTAGAATGGAAGCAGAAAGTCAGTGTTTTTTCCGCATAACTTTTTTGCTGTGGCCCACTATGTGGGGCCTTTGCCTTAGAGGATATTTCATGACATTAATATTAATCACCTATTCTTAGGATAAGTCATGAAATATGAGACCAAGGGGGAGGGGTCTATCTACTGCCACCTCTGACAATCAGCTAATGGAAAAGGCCACAGAGATTATTCTGTTACAATTATGTCAGGTATCGCAACTCATCCTCATTATCATGAATGTAACTGAGCTACAGAAAGGTCAATTGACTGATGGACAACATCACATTCATAAAGAAGAGGCCCCTGTGTTGTCTCCTTCTCTTAACTAATTGTGGGATTGAGGGGTGGACATATCATTGTTATGAACTTAACTAGCTGTACAGGGACACAATAGGTCAGGTGACCCTATTATCTTAACAGCAGCTTTGTACTGTCTATTAGATTTCAGGTAAATACCTAAGCTAATTCATTTCATAGCTAATTATTACTTATGACTTGCAAGCAGGGTTCAGCGCATACTCAGTTCTGCTTCATCTCCGGTTTAGCAGTGCTGAGCGCACGGCCAGCACTGCTACACCTCGGCATAGGAATGCATTAACCAGCGTTGATTGGCCGAATGCCATACAGAGTACAGCATTTGGCCAATCAACGCTGGTTCTGCCGGAGGAGGCGGAGTCTAAGATCAGTCCACGGCAGTCTCCATTCTGGTCCGATCTTAGACTCCGCCTCCTCACAGACGAGCCTCCAGCAGAACCAGCATTGATTGGCTGAATGCTGTACTCTGTATGGCATTCGGCCAATCAACGCTGGTCAATGCATTCCTATGGGAAAAAGTCAACTCAAGCATATTGCAAGCTGACAGGGATCCCGACCAGATAGAGCCCTAAAGAGCTGTGTGAGTAACATTCCCACCTAAATAAAGGTAATCCCTAGCTAACCCTGACTGTACATCTGTCCCTGTCTCACAGTCACATAGTTCACAGTCTCATATGAACCGGATATTAAATCCACTGTTCGTATAAATTGCAGGTGACCTGAATTAGCCAGCCAATTAGTTTTTCCGATTTTTTTTTCGATGCCTCCGTTGTCGTAGTTCCTGTCCCACCTACCCTGCGCAGTTATTGGTGCAAAAAAGCACCGGGGAAGGTGGGAGGGGAATCGAATTTTTAGTGATTTTGCCACCTGGTGTTTGACTCAAATCGAACATCTCGAACAGCTTGATATCCTATTGAACATGTACTAAATCGAACGCTCTTCGCTCATCTCTAGTAGTGATTAATAAATGTATCTGGAGTAGCCCAGATTGTGGCCTTGAAGATCTGATCTAGTGGAACTTTAGCAAATTCTGCCCAGGAAGTAGATTTTGTTAAAGGGATCCTATCATTCACACACAATTTTTTCTAGGTACCACATCGGAATAGCCTTAAGAAAGGCTATTCTTCTCCTACCTTTCGTCGTCTTCTCTGCGCCGCCGTTTGCCTACAATCCCAGTTTTTCTCAGTATGCAAATTAGCTCTCTTGTAGCACTGGGGGCATCCTCAATGCTGCGAGAGGACTCTCTCCAGCACCGCCTCCATCTTCGTCAGCAGCGTCCTCTTCATCCTTTTCTTCCAGCGGTGGCTTTTAACTTCTAGGCCTTGGGCAGAGCAGACTGCGCATGCCCACAGGCCACAAGAAAATGGCCGCTTACAATACTATGCAAGCAACTATTTACAAGGAATAGGTAGTGGGAATATATCCAAAGATAAAAGGAGTAACCAGCACAGCCGTGTTCGTAATAAAATCTTCCTCTTTATTTTAGTACATGGTTCCAGATAAAAAGTATTCCATCATCACAACGTGTCACAAAGATATACATCCAGGTTGACGCGTTTCGGAATTTGTTATTCCTTTTTTATTTAATTTGGCTTCATCTCCAATATCTATATTTATAAACACTATCCTTCCACAGCGCTCCACACTAATATATGCACAGATTGGCATGGGCACTGTTTGACTGGTGAGGGAAGAGGGTCCTGCTGTTGAGGTCTCAAACATTTGAGCCTTCTGTGCTATTGATTGCTGGACCACAATTTGGGACTGTATATCTGAAGTCCCACTAGGCACCTGTCCTGATTTTTATAAGGGCGTGTTGATTTTATCTCAATGTAGTGGGTGATGTCACCTTTCTTTAAATAATACACAATAAAAGTTATATTTTATATTTTATTTAGTCCAAAGAGACCCCTGCTGTTTTTGTATATGAATTTGGTCTCCTTTCACCCTGTGTTATTTATTTGCAAAATAAACCTTTATTTCAGGCACAAAAAATGAGAAAAATAAAATATAGCCTTAACTTCAGGCAAAGCAGTAAGAAACAAAATCCTGCTCGTCTGAGCTACTAACTAATCAGAAAATGCTAACTGTATGTGTGGCTTACTTCCAGCCCCACAAATCAACCAAAAACACTGTACTGTCTCGGCAGGTTCTCAATGTCAGGACAGACCCAGGCATTCTCTCTTGCTTCCAGGATCTGCCATGAATTGCAGGCTCTTCAGCTTTTTCTGGCCCAGTAATAAGCCTAATACCCACAGCTGGAGCTGAGGCCTATTCCAGACCAACCCTGGACCACACATAAGTCAGAAACCTGAGGCTGATATAGCAGGACTCCAGCACTCTGCCTATTACCTTCTCACTATATATCTGACTATAAAACACTATAAAATAACTTTTATCTAATACACAGATTGTCCATTCATACTTCAGTGCTGACGACCAATCACCATGTTTTAGTAACAGTAAACAGCATTTGTTTAGAATTTAACGTCATGTATAACAATATGAACTTTACAGCTTAGGTTAGCACAACTATTTCCTGTGGCCTGGTTGCTGTGGTGTTCTCTATGCACAGCTTGTGGCTATTTATACAGATGATCACACAGAGAAATAACTATGTGAAAAAATATATACCGTATACAACAGGCCATGGATAAAAGAGAGAACATCTGTGATATCTAAAGGATTTGCAAGTGAGAATTAGAAAGTGAAGCTGGAGCCACGGGACCAAAACATGTGCAGCCATTGAGATCATGACCTAGTTGTCCAATAGCGAGGCCAAAATATTTACAGTCTACATACAGTATATACTGTGCTTGGAAAAGAAAAATCCCCTAAAATTAGGTATTTATAGAACTTGGCAGCACATATTAAACATATGGCAAGGTAGAGTTATAACATTTCAGTAAACATGTTGCAGATTAGGGAGGAGGTAACAAATTCTGGACACGTAACAGCCTAGATGAACCAGGTATGTTGGCGCAGTTTATAAATGACTGTAGCTCAAACCACATTCCTATTTACCGGTAGCGTGGTGAACGGCTGTTTTGTTGCATAATGAAAGTGCTTTTAAAGATAGTATGTATCAATATCCATGTTGGCACAGTTTTTGCCAGGATACCAAGCACACTCTACCTGTTTTGACCTTTAAAAACTTACCTTTGTTATTGCAATCAAAAATTTCAGTTTGCAGTTATGCTAGTAAGGCACTTTGTGCACCAGGGCATTCCCTTGCCTTCTGGTGTACCGTTTTTTGTTCTTTTCATCACCGCCCTGAGCTGCCCAAGGTGCTGAAACACCTACTGCACAAAGGCCATGGCTTCTTTTATGCAAGACTCTTAGGTCTAGCAACAGCGACACAGGACTTACCTGCTACTGACAACTTTGTCACTTGTTGTGATTGAGTTTCTCACTTCTACCCTTAGCATGTATACTTGGCAGCAGTGGTGCTGACCTCATAAAAACTCTATGAAGTACATTAACCTAGCTGCTGACTTCCTGCTTTATGCGTCTCCTCTAAAGGTTAAGAGGTTTTCCCTTAAAGGGATTCAACCATTAAAACTTTTTTTTTTTTGTGGATAAGACGTTGGAATAGCCTTTAGAAAGCCTATTCATCTCTTACCTTTAGACGTGGACTTCGCTGCGTCGTTCCTTAGAAATACCGTTTTTTACCGCTTTGCAAATGAGTTCTCTCGCACCGATGGGGGCGGGACCACCACTTCCAGAGAATTTAGCCAGCCAATTACTTTTTCCAATTTTTTTTCGATGCCTCCGTTGTCGTAGTTCCTGTCCCACCTCCCCTGCATAGTTATTGGTGCAAAAAAAGTGCCAGGGAAGGTGGGAGGGGATACGAATTTTTAGTGCGTTTGCCTCATGGTATTTGATTGTAATTGAATACCTCAAACGGCCTGATATTCGATCGAATTGATATTCGATCGAATGCCGTTCGCTCATCTCTAGTATCCGCTCATAAAAATCTTACCATTTTTGATGACAAATCAAGGTAAAAGGGGGGCAACACCGTGGCTCAGTGGTTACCACTACAGCCTTGCAGCACTGGAGTCCTGGGTTCAAATCCCGCCAGGAACAACATCTACAAGGAGTTTGTATGTTCTCCCCGTGTTTGCATGGATTTCCTCCTGTTCTACAAAGACATACTGATAGGGGAAAAAAAATGTACATTGTGATCCCTATATGGTGCTCACAATCTACATTTAAAAAAAAAAAAAGAATTCAAGGTAAAAGTGTTGCAGTGTGATCGTAGCATCAGGACAATCTGTTATGTGTCACCAGGGAGCAAAAAGTTGGGCTTAATCAATATCAGAGTCACTTGTCCAAACAAGCCCTGTATGGCCCTCAAACAGCTTTCCCTGGTGCACCCCAATTGACTCCCACCCTGACAAGGTCAGTACCCAGACTAACCCTGGAGATGTATGACCCTGCTTGTCAATATCCCTATGTCCATTTCACTACGGGAGTCCGTGGGGGATATATAGCCAATATGGCCAAAAAGTGAAACTCAGATTAATTGGTACCCAAAAGAATAGTAGAAACCCCCCATCCTGTGAGGTGATTGCAAGGGGACTGAGCTATTAATTTTGTCCAAGGAAGCCAAAATAAATGGCCTCCCTGAAAAATCAGCTGTGTGCTTCTAAACTTGCATGCTAAAGCCATTTTCAGCTAATTTGTATAACAATAAAATCCTTATTGTCAAGAAAATGCAACTGCAATGCAGAACAAGAAAGGCATCTTTGGAAAGTGTAGAGGCACCCCTAAAAGGTAAAACCATTAGTTTAATACTGATTTTACTGCTGAGAGATTCCCTTTAATCTGTTAGAAATCATGGATACAACCACGAATACAGGAACTTTCTATGGTTTGGTACTTGTCAGAAACCCGACCATGATTTAGTTATTGTGGCTGGGATATCTTCAGGAACACAGAAACAGGCAGGAACAGTGCATGTACAAGAATGTAACATACACAATGAGGATATCATACCTGGGTTTGTATCAGTCGCTAAGCCCGCTCCATCTCTCTGCCCTACCTTGGGTTTTCAAACGCCACTGGTCGTATAGCGCTACTCAATCCCTACCATACGTTACTCGACATGTGCTTAGGACCTCTCGTCTCTATAGCACCGTCCGACACCTGTTCAAGAATGATGGCCCTATGATTCCCATTTTGGGCAATCCAGACTTCTCTGCTGCCCAACGTTCCACATTTCTCTCCTACACCTGGGGCTCACCACCACTCCGCTTCCATCAGGCACTCTCTACAGCCTCTCTCCTTCCTCTATCTGCGCTGCTCCCTCCAGCTGCTGTCACCACCGCTTCCCATTGGCTATATACTCAACTGACCTGCTTCTACACCTCTATTATGCACACACATGACCTACATAGGGATCTGTTGCCATTCGAACGTCTTTCTCTCTCCTCTGTTTCTCCACCACATGGCATCTCCTTGGTATATGGTATGTTATTGGAGGAACCCGCCAATCAACTGCCAGCCTGCCAGCAGTAGTTGGGGGTTTTGTTCCCACCAGACCCGTGGTCATCTGCCTTCCGTGTGTGCCACAGGTTCTCTATCTCCCGTAAGACACAAGAAACTAACTTTAAAATCCTCTCACACTGGTATAGAGTACCTTCTGTCCTCCACAGGATTTACCCCTCCACTTCTGATCATTATTGGAGATGAAATACTGATCACTGTTTGATGGTGGGGTTGTTCTCTCGTGCACCCGTTTTGGACGGAGGTGAGACATATAATTTGTTTCGTGACTGGTATTGCCCTGGAGGACAACCCTGCCCCTCTCCTTCTCTCCATTTTATCCAGGAAATTTAAAAGGCACACCAGTAGGCTGCTTGGCTTTATGCTAGTTGCTGCTCCAATGGTTATTTCAAAACAGTGGAAATCGGCCTCCCCTCCCTCACAGGCATCCTGGTTGCAGGAACTCCTTTGTATCCATAAAATCGAAAGCCTGCTTGCTGAATTAAACAGTGATGATAGAAAGCACCGGCAAACAGGGGCAACATGGTGGCTCTGTGGTTAGCACTGCAGCCTTGCAGTGCTGGAGTCCTGGGTTTGAATTCTGCCAAGGGCAACATCTGCAAGGAGTTTGTATGTTCTCCCTGTGTTTGCGTGGATTTCCTCCCATACTCCATACTCCCATACTGATATGGAAAAAAATGTACATTGTGAGCCCTACATTGGGCTCACAATCTCCAAAAAAAAAAAAAAACTTTAAATTACTCAGCTGATTTCCAGTCCACCTTTGCTAACCTTTCTTCATGACTCCCTTAACAGTACTCCCTCTCATCCCTTATTCTTATTCTCATTTTCATAGCTACAGATAAAATAGTACAGAAAGCCATTACTTATGTTATTGCTGTATAGGGTGTACTTAGTTTTTCACAAATGACTTTTATATTTTGATTCCATCTTTGTGAAATAAATAATGAAATTTTGCAATCTGCTGCGTGATATTGCTCATTTGAAGTTTTATTCTATTCACCTGAATTTAAGAACCAGATTTTTTTTTTATT
The DNA here is from genome assembly GCF_031893055.1 of Leptodactylus fuscus. Taxonomy (NCBI): domain Eukaryota; kingdom Metazoa; phylum Chordata; class Amphibia; order Anura; family Leptodactylidae; genus Leptodactylus; species Leptodactylus fuscus. The sequence continues at coordinate 138,350,938 of NC_134269.1, read as the reverse complement.
CTGTCATGATACTGTTGATTGGTGCATTTTGTAAACCAAGTCAAACACACACACACACACACATATATATATATATATATATATATATATATATATATATATATATATATTACTATTATTATTACATTTATTTATATATATTTTGTATGAAAATTTTATTGTAAATAGTTAACTATCCTATTTTCATTTCTTTTTAGAAATCCCTAGATGTTTGATTCCTTAATCCATCTTGTTCTGTAAAATCTATAAAAGTATAAATGTAAGGATACCTGAATGGCCGGAATTAATGTCATGTAATGTACGGCAGTTTAGTACATAAGCAGTTCATTGCTAATATCTGACATGTACAAATATAAATTGTAGCTGCTGGCTAATACTACCTTACGGTCAGTATACAATAGCTTCAGGAACACTCAATGCAGTCAGTATGTAAATTAAAATCCATAATATAGTCTATAATAATATCAGTCTGTTCCATGTAAATGTCTAAGATTACAGGAGGGCTCCTTTAAAAGTAGGTTCTGCCTTCTGTGAAATGTGATGCTGGGAGGCAGACCCTTTTCTCATCAGCAAAAAGCAAGTGAGTAAATGTAGAATCTCTGTGCAGACACACACAACACATTGCTGAATCTTCTGTGGACTTTACAGAACAAGGTGAGTAATCTCTATTATTTATGGTGATCATTTCTGATCAGTAATAGAAATTGTTGACCACAATAACTAATTCTATGGGAATCTTATTATGGATACATGTAATGTACTTTATATTAACAATCTTTTGACATGCAATACTATTTTTCTGCATCTTAAGTGATTTATTGTGTTTTTATAAAACACTATCCATGGGAAGATAATAGGTATTTTCTGGGTATTTATTTTCATCTCTTTTAATAGTGAATTTTAGACCTGCACGCAAAGCCTGGTGACACATATGTGACTTTTTTCTTTTTATCGGTGTCATACTTATAATTTGGAAAGTCTTCTCATGTACACTACAACACACTTGTTGAACCTTGACATGTATGAACTGTAACAACGTGAGGGACTACTGGGATAACAACATGAACAGGAGGTTTGGCACTAGAGTTACACAAGCTGTAATAATTCATCTTCTTCTCGCACATTATGGTCAGTCATCTGTAATATTATAGAAGTGACCCAGATTATATGTCCTGGATGCACCTCTCTTCAGGGAACAACCTTGGCACAGTGAAGCACAGCATGCCCTGGAAATTTAGCAGGTCTGCTGCTGATACTTTGCCCTAGTTGATACTATGCTTTGGTAACATCCTGTCTGTCAGCACTTTAAAATCATTACTGGGAATACTTTACAAGTATGTCACGTGTGGTACCATCAACATAGACGTGGTGTCCTAAAAAGCCCAACTATTCAGTGGATGTAGTTTCATTCTATTTCCAATGAAATTTCAAGTATGCTGCAGAACGCAGATGTAGAAGAGCTGAATTTGTCATTCAACAGTCTTATTTGTGCAACTTGATAACAAAGTATTAACTTGCTGCTGAATGGTGAACTACAGACCATACACTTTAATATCATGACACATACACATATAACAAGCTCAGTCTTAGTTATTAAACATATTACTTGTTAATTCTGCAAAAAACTTAAAACATACTTTTAGGGACATACTGTATACTTAAAGGAGTAAGTCATCTTTATAAGGCTGTATGCACGCAAATGTGTGCTCTGTTGGTGTGCTAGCCATGTATTGCATAGCTAGCACACGGAGCCATTCATCTCTTAGGACCTCATACACACACCAATATATTATTGTAGGTTCATGTATGCAGCAGTGAGCCTGGGCCAGAGCAGAGGACAGGTCCACTAGATGAAGTGGATGGGTTTGTGGAAGTACGGGGGGCACATGTTTTCCACAGACTGGTCATATGTACACAATCATGAGCATGAAGCGTTATATTGATGGTCTCGCCTTAAAATAATCCATCAATATTAGATATATGGGATCTAACAGCTGGGACTTCCACAGATCAGATTATCAAATCAGCGTGGCCACACTACTCACACTTTGTACAATATATAGAGGCAACTTTAGGTACTGCAGTGCTGTCCTACAGAATTAAAGTGAACTTGTTACCAGCAGGCATCATATTGCAGGGCGGATATAGCAGAGCACATTGATGTATAAGTGGGGAAATATTCAGTATAATATAGATTCTTCCTTTGCTATAAAGTCAGGCAGCTATCTCTGTAGTCACAGTCATAGAGAGGAGACTGTTATACTAAATCTTTGCCTATCATATCAGTCTGCTCAGCTCCTTCTGGTCTATAACATGATGCCTGCACATTACACTGCCATTTCCTGGTGACAGGTTTGCTGTGAGTGAAATACTGCTGAAGTACTAAACTTTCTGCCACAGTACAGTACACTGTACAGTGAGTATACAGTCATGTAAACATTTACCGGACCTATGCTGTTCCTGAGCAGCTGATCTGCAGGGGTCCTGGCTGTCAGAACCTTCTAGATCTAATATTGATGGCCTTTAGGATAGACCATCAATATGAGAGGGACAGACCCAACAGGCAGCGGTGATACAAGCAGAGGCTCTTGTGGACTGTAGGAAAATATTATAAATTGGGTTTACCCATGGAGCACTTGCAGGTTGATTTACATATCCATAAAAAGATGATCATCTCTGTATTATATCATCGCTTTGTGATCTCAAAAGTATGTTTCTACTTGTAATAAAGGTCCCTACACAGCACTATTAATAGTTTGGACAACATTTTGGATGCACATAAAGATCGCAGTTAAAAAATCAATATTGTATAGTCATAACCTCATTATCAAAATTCTGTTTCGTATCTGTCCTTCCTTAAACAGTGGGATAGTATTGAGGACTATAGCATTGTCTATCCACCTTTCTGTCCACGTAGTCTTAGGCTCCATTCACATCTGCATTTGGGTTTCCATTCAGGGAGTCCACTTGCAGGACTTTTCTCTCTGCATGTTTTGTGCGGAAACCACACGGACCCCATTATAGTCTATAGGGTTTGCATGTTTTCCCAGGTAACCACTTTTTAATGAATATAGGTTTCCATTTGGGGGGGTCCCCAAACAGAAACCCGGACGCAGATGTGAATGGGGCCTTACATGTCATTTCAGGTCTTTGGAAAGCTGGGTGGCAATTCCCTTAGATTCTAAATGAGAATCTAACAGTGTTATCTGTGTTATCTGAGCACTTCTCCAAAACAAACTACTGAAGAGTTCATGTTATAAGTGGTAATTCCCTTTCTTACAATGAAGTGTGATGGCATTTTCATTTCCTATATTTTCTGGTGACATGATCTATTTATATGTGTAAGAACACTTTGGGTATCAATCTTTTCATGACAGAATTGGAAACATAATTTATCAATGTATGGCTATATTCTAGATCACCATATACCAGCAGATATGTGTATACAGGGTTTTATTGTTTCCCTTCAGTTCTGTGTATGACAAATAATGGATTTTAAATTCATAAATTTTCTGTGGAGCCATAACCAAATCTTATGTGTTTTACAAGTGACTCTACAGATATAGAGATGAACACACATGTTTCCTGTGCATATATAATATTGAGACCCCCTTTCTATCCAACTATTAATTTAATAAACACAGATTCCCTATAGATTTGTATAAAATCCTCACTAGAGCACAAATCCCGCAGTAATTGTCAGCCAGACTAATACTATAGCCTTCTGTATGCCGCCTAGTATGGGGCCATTGTTATTCATTTTTCTAGGTGAATGTTCCACTGTTTCTCCAGAGCAGCTGCACAAGTCGCATCAGTGTATGACGCCCCCCAGTGGTTTGTTCTTGCTTTTCTAATTGCTATACATGCAATACAGATGTAGAGAAGGTAAAACTATTAAATAAGCAATGCTTAGTTTGCCATTTAGCACTTATTATAAAGTCATATAACTTCTTGAAGGGGGTGCTTACTCAATGACTATACTTTGGCACTTATATCTTCCTGAAAATGTTTGTCTTTTTCTAGTAGTCCTACTGATGTATACAAACAGGGGTAGTACATGTATGGCAGGCTCTTTAGACAAGAACAAATATTTAGGGCTCATAGATTACCATCACAGCTATGACCTGCTCATATAGCAGTTATGACCTGTCTCATAAAGCCTGCATCTCACTGCCATGGTATACTAAGTCTTGGCCCTGCCAGGCCCTTGTAAACCATTTATGTCTTAAAAGAGAGGTAGACAACCTTTGGAACACCAAATGTAGTGAAACTACAACTCTCAGCATGTAAGCTTGTAGTGTTGTACATAGAAGTGAATGAAGCATGCTGGAGTTGTGGAGTGCTAAAGGTTGGCTGACCCTAGCCTAAAATACAAATGCATGGAATTTTATTACTATTTAGTATTTATCCTTTAAGTTTGGATGAATGAATAATAGTAATATCTCCTCTGTGAATTTACAGCTAAAGCTGACAATATACATTCTTAGGAAGTTCAGCTACTAACCCCTAGGCCTCATAGGACTGCTGGCACAGCACATTGTACATTGTGTTATGTCAATCATAGCTGTCTTGCTAACTTCTAGGACTAGCCATGTAGCTTATCTCTGCGCTTACACTAGGATATGCTGAACTATTTATATGTATTATGTAATACTATTTATATGTCTTATGTATTATTTATATGTATTTATGTCAGTGTTAGATTGAGCGTTTCTCCAATGTGAGACTTCTTCACCTTGTCTCCTATCTTAGAGCTTAGAGGGTTTGGAATGTTCTTTACAAAACAGTAGAAGGGAGGTGGCTAGGGGGCACAACCCCACCTTTCGGCGTTGCTAAAAAAAAAATTGATCAAATGCTGAACATAAGTAAAAGATTTATTTTCCAAGTACAAAAGTGAATCTATCCACAAACCTTCCAATTATTTGTCGTCACTGTATTTGTACATTTCTGCTATGTCAGGAATAATAAACATAATGATGTGACATTTGAATGGAATGATACACAGCAATGTCACTGAAAATAAGTACTGAATAATGCAAAGTGATAGAAGGGATATTGCATAGTGATGTGGCAGAAATGACAAAACTAAAATTGTATACCAGCTATGATGCCTTCGCTAAAGGCAAAGGTTCACAGTGATGTCACAGGACAAATATTATATATACAAGTAAGAAGGATAATGAACACAATTATGTTAGGCTTGGTTCACATCTGCGTTCTATATCCGTTCGTGGAGTCCACTTGGGGATCCCCGAATGGATTACAGAACGCATTAAAAAGCAGTGAGCAATGAAAGCACATTCATATACTCTTGCTTTCTGAATATATACTCATTTTAGAGCATTTCTTTTATACATGTGTGGTATTCAGCTCTGCTGAAGTATTTGCAAGGAAAAGGGAGAACATGGCTTTAGAAGGTATTTGTTTAAACATGTATTAAAGTTTCATACATACCTCTGTAATATAGAAATAAGCTTCAGTGCTGTGTAGATACTTGCTTTACCCTTAAGTGTATGAGTGAGAATCATCTGTATTGTCCAGTAAATTTTCAAGGTCTATATGGTGGCATAGCAAGCTACTGCTTCTTAGTATGGACAAATGGGCAGTACATATGCCATTGGTGTTCTGTATTGTCCTATATTATATGGCCATTCTTACCCAATAGCAATGCTTCTACAGTGCATAATACAGCTGTGTACATGAACTATACAGGGCTTCTAGGAAAAGTCTGTATTGTTAATAATGGTTAATATCTAGTTTTATTATCTTACAATGAAGAGATGTCTACAGTTGTTTAGATAATATATTTAAATTAATTACTAAGGGTACGTTCACACTATCGTTATTATAAAGGTAAATCGTTATTATAAGAAAAGAAGACTGACACTTTCTTCCATCATGTTTATTATTTTTCACAATAGAAGAAAAGGTCTTGCATACAATGTATATTAAATAACGGAAGTGTTAACGCACCCTTACTCCGTCTTGCTTCATACTGTGCATCATCCATAGAAATACTCAGGACCTTGATATATACATTTACATTTAATACAATTTGTAGAGTGTTATATGCTTTAAGTTGGTTGGTCCAAATTTTAATGTTCTCTCCTATCCACAAAATAGGTTATAACCTGCTGATCATGAAGTCTGGATCTAGAAGTTAATTAATTGCACATTATTCCCATTTTGTGGTTAGGAGATAATATTAAAACTTGGATCAACCATCAGGGTTGAGGAGGTTAAAATCATTCCCAGGCAGTGGTGCCTTTCAAGGTCCAGTGGGCTTATATTTCAAAGGAGGACATTGGAACTATAAAACTATAATATTTCACACGTACAGCCTAAATCACTAACTTTTCAGATGATTTAGTCTTATTTCATAGAGCACATGATTCTGGTCCAAAATGTAATGTACATTAATTAAAAATGTGTCTGCTTTCTGCCTGAAAAACCTCTCTAAAGTGCCAGTCACTAGGTGTCTCCCTTCTAGCTAATTTACAGTTCATTCCCTGTTGTTAGGCAAGGTTCATCAATAGATACATTAGATAAGCAGGACAGGATCACAGTGAGTGAAGAGGCAGGTTTTTTTCTCTCTTCACACAATGATTGGAGAGGGGAGGGGCTGATTCTCCTCAGTCTCCACATATAGGTCTGCAAAGTGTTGCTTTGTGCAAAGGACTTTACATATCTACAGTACTTCTGTCTGCTTGTGTGATTACAGCTGGGATATTATTAGTTAGTTTTTTTTCCTGTACGTAACCTGCCTGCCTGTATGTATTTGCCGCAGCCCAGCTCGAGTGAACTGGAGGATGGGAGTAGTAGTAGTGGATTCCGTTCCACCAACCACTCTCCCCTGCTCAGCTCTTAGACTAGACACCGATGAGCGGGACCTGCTATGCAAATGGTGGTAGTAGCTTCCCAGGGCACTTCCAATTTGGAGAGAGGTCCTCTCTCCTCTGAGCTGATGTGATGGTGTTTGAAAGGACCCTGATGTTAATGTAGGAATGGCTCATGAAACAGCAGGTCAGCTGAAACAGATTTAAAGATTACTTAGCAACTGTAAACCCTGAACCATGCAGCTTCCAAATGGGGGTAGTAGTCTCTTATTGTTAAGTTCTCCCAGCCTTGGTCTTGAAGGGTGCCCGGTGATGAGAAGGCTCTAGTGAGGTACTCCACTCCAACAAGTCTATCTCCACACTTCAGCTATCTCCAGTAGAAGATACTGGGATCTGTACTTATAGGCATTCCCATCTTTGGACCAAATCCTGATGAAGGGACAAGTTCCCGAAACATTAACAGTGCACCGCACAATGAAAAATTTGGAATGCCGTCACATAATAGTTTTTTTTGTAGCTAAATACCAGCCGAATACGGGCATACATTACTGACAGCCACGGCATAGCACAACTCAGCTCCAGCAGCAAGGGCTTAGTGACACTTCACGATACTCCACTACAGAAGTTGCAGCTGCGATATATCGGAGTTTAGATCGTGGTGCTACATAGATCGTATGATGGCACACTGAGGCAGAGTGTTTGGTAACACAACAAGTGGGGATAAATACTTACCGCAGGGTGGGTTATTAGAGGTGATATCAGTATTCAACAGCTGGGTAGCAGCTTAACCCATTAACCTAATATTCCCCACAAGCCGCAGTGTGCATATATACAGATACGAGCTGAGTATAGAGCAGGTAAGAAAACATACAATTAAGCTGCCTGAGCTCATGTGCACTATCGCCAATGATTTACTCTGATAGCAGCTGCTAGGAGGGAGATCGCACTTATAGAGGAGCATGCAAATTCATCTTGAATAGGAGCTGTGTAGTTGTGCATATGCCGAATGAAAGTTAAATCCAGTATTATGGCAAGGTTCCTTTAAAAATGGCTTTCATGGTTCGGTAGTGAACTAATGCTGCTAATATCTTACATCACCTACTGACGTATCACATAGGTGATAGGAGATATATTATTATAGGACAATAGAACTATTGGTGCAATAAAAAGAGGGATGAAAAATTAAACAAGACAGATCATACGTGCACCTAGAACAATTTGTGTTCAGATATTTGTCCATCACACTTTTGCACTATTTTAAATAGTAATTTCTTAAAATTTATGTTTTAGCTCACACAATTTATGTTTTGATACATTGTGAACATTAGCGAGAGTAACCTCATTACCCTCTTTGGTGTTGTACACCCAAACTATCCTAAATCATGCAAAGTTATTTGAAGAAAAAACTGTGTAGCAAAAAGTGGAAAAATTAGCCCGTTTTGACTTGTAGGTGCTACAAACTTGTTATTTGGGAAACAAATTTGTGGCTGTGAGTCACTTGAAATTTGATGAAGAATTGGCCACCAATAATGATCCTTTTATGGGGCCGAATGTGAAATCAAAATGGATGTGGCACCAACAGTGTGCTATAGAGGAATGTGAATAACCAGTCCACAGGGCATGTCTGACTGAGAGCTGGTAGCTGTGGCAACATGAGTGCCGATGCAGCACACAATTATATGATGGACTATGCTGCAGGATATGACTGGCAGAGTGTTGGTAGTGGTGGTAGCTGTAACATCCAGTAAAGTATGGATTAATATGATGGACCAGGCAATAAGACATGTCTGACTAAGGGATGGCATTGGAAGTAGCTGTGGCCACATGAATGGAGCTATGACATGGAATAAAATGATGGACATGGCCGCAAGACCTGTCTGGCTGAGTGGTGACACTGGTGATAGTTGTAGCAACATAAGGGACACTGCAGCATGGAATAATTTGATGGACCAGGCCACAAGACACAGTGATTCTCAGGAATTACAACAATCCTTTGCTATAACTTTATTATTTTGCCATTCAGAGAGTCATATAAAGGCTTCATGTTTGCGGGACAAATTTTTCTTCATAATGAAACCATTTATTATTTTCTACAATGTACTGGGAAGCTGGAAAAAAATTCAAAATTGGATGGAATTGGAGAAAAAGTGCGTTTGTGTGACTTTCTTCCGGGCTTCATTTTTAAGGCTTCCACTGTGCAGCTTAAAAGACATGTCACCTGTATTCTATGTTTTGGTGCGATTCCATGGATATCAAATTTATATAGTTTTATTTATACTTTAACCTATTTACAAAAATCCAAAACTTTGCAACATAAACATTTCGCTTAAAGTTGCCATATTCTGACACCTGTAACTTTCATGTATTTCTGTCTACAGGGATGCATAGGGTGTCTTTTTTTGTAGGGCCAGGTGTATTTTTTAGTTATACCATTTAGGGCAATGTCTATTTCTTTGATCATTTTTATTGCAATACTTAAATACTTTCTGGACCAATGATGGTATTTATGTTTCATGCATTCGCCTACCTATGAATGGCCATAATGTTTTTAATAAGTTTTAATCTTCTAAATAAAGATTTTTAATTATTTTTTAAAAATATATGTGGGTTGAGTGTCTTTTTGGCATACAACTTTTCTTATTTCAATATTTAAATACCCAACAACTGTACTATTACAGCATATGCCGGAAAGCAACTAAATAACATATTTTATTAGATATGAACAGGTGGAAAAACCCTTAAAGAGGACCTTTCACCATTTTTCACACAGGCAGTTCTATATACTGCCAGAAAGCTGACAGTGCGCTGAGTTCAGCGCACTGTCGGCTTTCCCGATCTGTGCCCGGTGTGAAGAGCTTACGGCCCGGTACCGTAGCTCTTCTATGGTCAGAAGGGCGTTTCTGACAGTTAGCCAGAGACGTCCTTCTGCCTCGCGGCACCAATCGCGCTGTGCAGTGTGAGCGGGGAGGAACTCCCCCCTCCCTCCCTGATAATGCTCGTCTATGGACGAGTACTGCGAGCAGAGGGAGGGGGGAGTTCCTCCCCGCTCCACAGCACAGCGCGATTGGCGCCGCGAGGCAGAAGGACGTCTCTGGCTAACAGTCAGAAACGCCCTTCTGACCATAGAAGAGCTACGGTACCGGGCCGTAAGCTCTTCACACCGGGCACAGATCGGGAAAGCCGACAGTGTGCTGAACTCAGCGCACTGTCAGCTTTCCGGCAGTATATAGAACTGCCTGTGTGAAAAATGGTGAAAGGTCCTCTTTAACAAAAGATTTGTAACTAGCAGGAACTGCAGGTCAGTACAAAGCATGCTTAAAGGGAGTCTATCATTGGCTATATCGTTTTTTTTTTAAATAAGAATATCTTTACATAGCCTTTAGAAAGGCTATTCTAGGCATACCTGTCATCAATTGATCCTCGCAGCCATTTTTTTATTAACCCACTTATGCTAAATACTCTTCAGGGAGCAGTGGAAGCTGGACACTTTCTCACTGTTCCCTGAGCACCACAGCATCATCAGCCGCCTTCGTTTCTCACTGCCCCCTTCTTTACAGACAATCTCTCCTTCTACACCTGTTCACTGCTTCCAGAGCAGCTAGTCACGTACAGCACATGAGCAAGATTTTAATTGCACTGTACTTGACTAGCTGCTCTGAAGGAAGAGTGAAGAGGTGTAGAAGGAGGGATAGTCTGTAAAGAAGGTGATAAGGCTTCCGGTGCTCCGTGAAGAGTAATTTGCATATCAAGAAAAACGGGTTAATTAAAAAAAATGGCTGCAAGGATCAATGAATGAAAGTTATGCGTAGAATAGCCTTTCTAAAGGCTATGTAAAGATATGCTTAATTAAAAAAATGATACAGCCAATGATAGACTCCCTTTAAATACTCTGTATACAGTAGCACAGATAAGTTCTCTCACTCCCGTCCATGATTTCTATCACTAATCTGCCTATAATTGCTTATACCTAACTAAATTCTTCTCTTATTCCTAACAATTGCTTTCAATTATAAGCTTTTCAGAACTGAGTGCTCTGTATGACCCTACACTTTATCCACCATTACTGTAATGACTCATGTTCCAGGTTACAGCACCTTATATAGTGTATATGACATCAGCACTGTAAGGTGTCTGCCTATCACTGTCTATTGGCTAAGAGGCTGTCAGCTGATGTCAGGTGGTGCTAGAATGTTACACAATGACTCATACACAAGCTCTCTTCTGCATTTTCCTGATTAACGCATGGTGGCAGTCATTTTTATTCGTCTGAGACTAATCGCCATTTGTTCAATTGTGTTAAAAAAACTAACAATTTGGAATATTCGGTTCAAACACAGCTCACGACAAATCATTTCATCCATCTCTAGTTATTAGTCTGTTTTCACACACATTTAGCATCAGTTTCTGTTGATCGTAAAACTGATTAAACTTATGTTCATAATATGATGTGAACAGCCCTTAAGATTACAACATTTTTTGTAACTTTTTTTTAAAAAACTTGCTAAATTTCTCCATTGTCTTTCAATTTTTACCACTTTCAAGATATTTGTAAGAAAACATTCTTGCTTACATTCAGTGGATGCAAATAACAGAATTGAGATACCTTTGTATGTAAGGGTTTAGTTACCGTTCTGAGGAATTCAAGGAGACAGAATACTAGGGAAAGTTGTAGAAGATCTCATTGATACAGTGATCAATAAGTCATTTGCAGTGTTCTTTGAAGGTGTAAAATACCTGGAAAAGATATGGAATTAGCTATTGTGTGCCTTATCAGCTAAATGTCATTTTCTGGTTAGTGCACTGCTGACAACTTTGTGCTTGTGCTGCAGAAAACCCTTGGATGAAAACACCATATGTCTCCGCATCCCTGGGAAAAGGAAATCAGATACAAGCAGTAACATACATTGTTCTATTAATACCAGGAGACCACCTTATATTTAAGGTTTATAGTCTCCTTTTTTTACATCAAAAATTGTATTATTTGGTTCTACAACTAAAGGGAAAACCATACAAGACAGTATAACAATGGAGGAAAGACAATCGCTGTTGCAATGGGCCTGGGGAGGAAAGGTGAACGGGGGGAGATGAAATAGAAGGGAGCCTTCACACGGAGTAATGCCAGGCTCAATGTGTGCTTCTTTTTACTGCCGTAGAAATGCGAGGGTAGCGTTCACGTTGCGTTTACGCATCGTTTTTTTACTATGATCGTATACTCGGCGTTTGCGGCCGCGAAAACGCAGCCGCAAACGCCGCGTATACGCTCATAGTAAACAAATGTAAATGCTACCCTCGCATTTCTACGGCAGTAAAAAGAAGCACACATCGAGCCCAGAGTTACTCTGTGTGAAGGCTCCCGAAGAGGAGGGAGAGAAACAGTAACAAAATACACTGACAGAAAAAAAAAACCTGGGGAATGGTAGAATAAGGAGAGGGGTTGCTCCTGACCCAGAATTGCCCTACATAATGCATGAGAATCATTTACAGTAAAACAATAGAACTGTAGTATCGAGCATGAAAGAGAAATAAGAACAGGATCATGGAGGCAAGGTGGAGACTCTGGGAGAGGGGGTATAAAATGAGGTTTAGAAGAAGAGTAATAGAAGACATTCCACAACTGCCAAACTTTCTGGTGAGTACTGTCATCTTGCCGGAGAGCCGCCACCAGGTCCTCCATCCCTCTTATATGTAAGATCTCTTGTAGCCAATTTGTTGTTGACAGGGATGAAGTAGACTTCTGGCAACGGGGAATGACAGACCTGGCCACGATCAGCATAAAACCAACTAATTCCCGAATATGTTTTTGTATTTTGCGTGAGAAAATAGAAAGGAGAAGAGGGGCTGGGTTGTCCTTTAGTTACCCCAGTGACTTCCTTAATGATCCTGCAAACCTCTTGTCAAAATGGGTGATGGGGGATAGTCCCACCAGACATGTAACATTGTGCCCAGTACTGAGGAGCAACCAACACCAACACCAACACTGGGCAGATACCATTGGGAAAATGCTATGGAAGACAAAAGGGACTCTGTACCACCTTGAAAGGATCTTGTAGTTAGTCTAATAATCCCCTTTATATATAGTATACCGGGTGAACAAAATTATTTTCTAAACTGGCTATTTATTAAGAATGTCCTATAGCGCAGTTCCTCAGGATGTACAATTAATACATCATATTTATACCTAAAGTCCAGAGAGATTGAGATTGCATAACTGCTTTTTCGGGGTTAGCTTTCAAGTGTCTCCACCACATGCACAATTTATAGTAGTCACACAAACAAAGACAGAATTGAGAGAGGAGATGGGAAGAAGTGAGTAGATAAAAGGAGATATTTGCATATGTTTCTTGGTGTTATGTATGTATATATTTGTATACATGCTCCATGTCTCGACTCCAACCAGTCATTGCAATTGTATCTCACAGAAGAACAGACAATATAATCGATGTCATTGTTTTGAGATAACAACTGAAATTGAGAGAGAACCCCTATGCAATAACTGTGCTGAATTTACAAAAGATAATATTTGAAAGATTATTTTACACAGTTTGAACATTTTAGTGTTGTCATCTCTACAGTAGCCAATGTTAAGTGTCTGTTGTGACTAGTCCTGAGATGTGACCACTGTGACTGATTCAGTTACATGGATAGTGAAATCATCACTGTGTTTGGATTACTATTGCTGCCTCTATTATAGGGACATTTCCAACATGGGTTTCAATTCTAGTGGATGAATGTTTCTGTTACTCCTATTGAGCAGGTTAAAACATTTAAAAACAGGAGATGGCACTCCCAAAGAGCAGTATAGTTTTATAACTAGTAAAAATCCTTGCCCCAACAATGGGAAATCACCTTAATAGATGTGCTAGGATAGACTTTATTAGAAGGCCCTATCAGAATTTGTACTCGTCAGCTGACCCGACCAGTGTTGGACTGGTGCAACCTTCCAGGTATACGCCAAACTTCTCAGAAGGGCAAATTAGGTAAGACCTTTCCCTGATAAAAATATATTATCTTACCAAGGCATTGTTACAGTGGACATCACTGGGAAAAATATTGGGTAATACACTTGCATAATATGATGCACTAGTTTTACAAGTAAGCAAAGATATCACTGGTACGAGTTCATGAGCAGGACTAACACATTTAGTAAAACAAAATAATAGCTACTAGAGATGAGCGAGTAGTATTTGATCGAGTAGGTATTCGATAGAATACTATGGTATTCAAAATACTCGTACTCATTCGAATACTACTCCTATTCGCAGTAAAGATTCAATTCAGAACCAGCATTGATTGGCCGAATGCTATAGCATTCGGCCAATCAATGCTGGTTCTGCAGGACGAGTAAGTTCACATTAGCGCTTGCCTCCCATCCGGAAGGAGTCCGCAGGAAGACCCCTCCCCCCCAACGGAATATCAGCGTGACTGCAAGCGCTGTGCAGTTAAAGCGCACGGACCCGTTATAGTCTATGGGGTCCGTGCGCTTTAACTGCACAGCCCTCCTCCTAAACACTCTCCTCCTGCTACTCATGGATTTGGTGATTCTCCTTTAGTCGAATAGTGGTTTCCCCTGAAATGAGCTTTTTTTCCCATAGACTGTAATGGGATTCGATATTCGATCGAGTAGTCGAATATTGAGGCTCTACTCGAAACGAATCTCGAATATTTCACTACTCGCTCATCTCTAATAACTACATTTTTATGTAGAAAAGAACAAAAAAATTATGTTTGTCAATAAAAAGTCTTAATATTTGAACAATTGATGTGCCCATACTAGGGCAGAGCGAGAAATCAAAAAGTTACCAAAATCATAAGTTGGACCAATTAATTGTTGTGAACTTGGTCACATTGTTTATTTCAATTAATTTGCACCCATGCCATCCTGTCTCACACTGCCATTGGCTAAAGGATATGTCACTAACTGTATACTGATAATGTGAATAATGGAAAACAAAATTCAGTGACGTAGCACGGCATATAAATAGGCATACAAATGTTCTGAAATAATCATTCAGTAATCTGAATCAAGGTAAGGTAAAATGTTCAATTAATGATGATTTTGATTTGGATCTTAATTGCTTAGCCCTAGTTTACAGCAACCTGAACTACAGAGTTATCATAATATTTAACCTACATGGTGAATACCCTAAAAAATAATAATGAAACATTGAAAAAAAATTTTGGTCTCACCCAACACAAAATGGAATAAAAAGCACTTAAAAAAGTGACTTACTGACTTGTATTGGAATAAGCTTAGGTCTCTTGAGCTGCATGGTGATGCAAAAGAATAGGTTTTATTTTTCAACAGACATAAAACTTAATAAAAGGTACTGTTGCAGGTGTACGTGGACCATGAAGGGTTCCTCTGCAATACACAGAAAAACACCTGCATAATAAATAGTACATGATAGGTAGTGGTCTGTTACCGTTTAGCTTCCTTTGTGCTTAGGATGTTTAAGGCCCAGTTCTGCATTTGGGGATTCTGTCTCATCTCCATATGAAAAATGCAAAGAGAAAAGCGCTGCAAACAGCATGTTTCTGTCCGCATTTTTCGTGCGGAAACCAAGTAGAAACCACACGGACCCCATTATAGCCTATGGGGTCTGCCGGTTTCCTAAAGTAACCAAGTTTTTATGCAAATTAGGTTTCTGTTCAGGGTGTCCCCAAGTGGATCCCCAAATGGAAACCCATGCGCAGATGTGAACCGGACCTAAGTTATAACATGTCTCTGCATTCATAAAAGAAAGTAATTTGTAGACAAGGTGAAATGCCTAGTGATGCCGTGAAAGTGGATTCTTTAAATTAAGGTTAAATAACATTTTCATTCATATAAATAAATGGTTATCTGAAGAATAGAGGACTTCTTGTGTAGCAAAAAGGTATCACAGTTTATGATGACAAGGTAATGTGAAGGAAAAATGAAAAATAAGAATGTAACAGTTGGATTAAAACTGCTAACCAAACTGAAAACAGAATCCCCTTTCCATGTAGTCTAATACTTAAATGACCTGGGGGGGGGGGGGAGAAGGGACAAAACACCAAAATGTTGAATATAAGAGATCACACGACACATACATATATGGAGCAGACATGTATGGTGTGAGGGGAGGGAAGAGGTGGAGAAAATAAATGTATCACACACCAGGGAGGGGTGTCTGGGAGATGATGGAGTGAAGGAGTATCAAGCACAGGGCCAACCAACACGGCAAACAGGGGAGTGCAGGAGGACCAGTTACCTAGTCACGAAATATCCATGACATCCAGGGTGTGAGTCATAGGAGTTAGGGTTAGAAAAGTTGCCCAACACCAACAGCTCCTCCATACGCATGATGAAATTCAACACTTCCACCCATTGTACCCTAGAGGGGGTGTCTGGGATTACCATATACAAGGAATGATATGGTGCACTGTGATCAAGACGTGTCTAAGTAAACCCTTCTCTACAGCTCACAAGCAGGGGCCTGTGAATTAGTATTTGTCTGTTGTAAGGATGAATATTAGAAGTTTTATAATCCAGTGGTAATGGAGTTCATGGTCCAGGTGGAAGTGTTTGTAGGCGCGAGAGGGAATGTTCTTACTGAACCACACTGTTCTCTGCAAATGTGACACCTGTTACAGATAGAAGACAAGGCCTGAGACAATTCCTACTACCACATAGCATTATTTTAGTAATACAGACAAATGTTGCTAATCCCTCCATTCTGATGCACCATGTGTTAACATTATAAACCGTTGACTGCAATGTAGACTTTAACTATTTCACATCTGTCTGTTACTTTGAGGAAAAGGCAAACATTTGTCAGCAATAGTTAATATGTAGAGATGAGCGAACAGTGTTCTATCGAACTCATGTTCGATCGGATATTAGGCTGTTCGGCATGTTCGAATCGAATCGAACACCGCGTGGTAAAGTGCGCCATTACTCGATTCCCCTCCCACCTTCCCTGGCGCCTTTTTTGCTCCAATAACAGCGCAGGGTAGGTGGGACAGGAACTACGACACCGGTGACGTTGAAAAAAGTAGGCAAAACCCATTGGCTGCCGAAAACATGTGACCTCTAATTTAAAAGAACAGCGCCGCCCAGGTTCGCGTCATTCTGAGCTTGCAATTCACCGAGGACGGAGGTTTCCGTCCAGCTAGCTAGGGCTTAGATTCTGGGTAGGCAGGGACAGGCTAGGATAGGAAGGAGAAGACAACCAACAGCTCTTGTAAGAGCTAAATTCCAGGGAGAAGCTTGTCAGTGTAACGTGGCACTGACGGGCTCAATCGCCGCAACCCAGCTTTCCCAGGATCCTGAATGGAATACACTGTCAGTGTATTCCCGTATACCCGATATATACCCCGATACCCGTTCCAACGGTGTGCCCCCCCACCTTCACCCCAGAAATACCCTGCAAGTCCCCTAGCAATAGAATTGGGGCTATATACACCCACAATTTTTACTACTGGTATACAGTGCCATTGTCTGACTGGGAATTCAAAGAATATATTGGGAATACAAATACCCTCATTTCTTGCTACTGCCATATAGTGCCAGTGTCTGACTGGGAATTCAAAGAATATATTGGGGTTACGTGCACCCACAATTTTTACTACTGGTATACAGTGCCATTGTCTGACTGGGAATTCAAAGAATATATTGGGAATACAAATACCCTCATTTCTTGCTACTGCCATATAGTGCCAGTGTCTGACTGGGAATTCAAAGAATATATTGGGGTTACGTGCACCCACAATTTTTACTACTGGTATACAGTGCCATTGTCTGACTGGGAATTCAAAGAATATATTGGGAATACAAATACCCTCATTTCTTGCTACTGCCATATAGTGCCAGTGTCTGACTGGGAATTCAAAGAATATATTGGGGTTACGTGCACCCACAATTTTTACTACTGGTATACAGTGCCATTGTCTGACTGGGAATTCAAAGAATATATTGGGAATACAAATACCCTCATTTCTTGCTACTGCCATATAGTGCCAGTGTCTGACTGGTAATTCAAAGAATATATTGGGGTTACGTGCACCCACAATTTTTACTACTGGTATACAGTGCCATTGTCTGACTGGGAATTCAAAGAATATATTGGGAATACAAATACCCTCATTTCTTGCTACTGCCATATAGTGCCAGTGTCTGACTGGGAATTCAAAGAATATATTGGGGTTACGTGCACCCACAATTTTTACTACTGGTATACAGTGCCATTGTCTGACTGGGAATTCAAAGAATATATTGGGGTTATAAATACCCTCATTTCTTGCTACTGCCATATAGTGCCAGTTTCTGACTGGTAATTCAAAGAATATATTGGGGTTACGTGCACCCACAATTTTTACTACTGGTATACAGTGCCATTGTCTGACTGGGAATTCAAAGAGTATATTGGGAATACAAATACCCTCATTTCTTGCTACTGCCATATAGTGCCAGTTTCTGACTGGTAATTCAAAGAATATATTGGGGTTACGTGCACCCACAATTTTTACTACTGGTATACAGTGCCATTGTCTGACTGGGAATTCAAAGAATATATTGGGGTTATAAATACCCTCATTTCTTGCTACTGCCATATAGTGCCAGTTTCTGACTGGTAATTCAAAGAATATATTGGGGTTACGTGCACCCACAATTTTTACTACTGGTATACAGTGCCATTGTTTGACTGGGAATTCAAAGAGTATATTGGGAATACAAATACCCTCATTTCTTGCTACTGCCATATAGTGCCAGTTTCTGACTGGGAATTCAAAGAATATATTGGGGTTACGTGCACCCACAATTTTTACTACTGGTATACAGTGCCATTGTCTGACTGGGAATTCAAAGAATATATTGGGGTTATAAATACCCTCATTTCTTGCTACTGCCATATAGTGCCAGTTTCTGACTGGTAATTCAAAGAATATATTGGGGTTACGTGCACCCACAATTTTTACTACTGGTATACAGTGCCATTGTCTGACTGGGAATTCAAAGAGTATATTGGGAATACAAATACCCTCATTTCTTGCTACTGCCATATAGTGCCAGTTTCTGACTGGGAATTCAAAGAATATATTGGGGTTACGTGCACCCACAATTTTTACTACTGGTATACAGTGCCATTGTCTGACTGGGAATTCAAAGAATATATTGGGGTTATAAATACCCTCATTTCTTGCTACTGCCATATAGTGCCAGTTTCTGACTGGTAATTCAAAGAATATATTGGGGTTACGTGCACCCACAATTTTTACTACTGGTATACAGTGCCATTGTCTGACTGGGAATTCAAAGAGTATATTGGGAATACAAATACCCTCATTTCTTGCTACTGCCATATAGTGCCAGTTTCTGACTGGGAATTCAAAGAATATATTGGGGTTACGTGCACCCACAATTTTTACTACTGGTATACAGTGCCAATTTCTAACTAGGAATTCAAAATGCGCAAGGCTCCCGGAAAGGGACGTGGACGAGGCCGTGGGCGAGGTCGGGGGAATGGTTCTGGGGAGCAAGGTAGCAGTGAAGCCACAGGGCGTCCCGTGCCTACTCCTGTGGGGCAGCAAGCATTGCGCCACTCCACAGTGCCAGGGTTGCTTGCCACATTAACTAAACTGCAGGGTACAAACCTTAGTAGGCCCGAGAACCAGGAACAGGTCTTGCAATGGCTGTCAGAGAACGCTTACAGCACATTGTCCAGCAGCCAGTCAGACTCTGCCTCCTCTCCTCCTATTACCCAACAGTCTTGTCTTCCTTCCTCCCAAAATTCCGAAGCTTTACAGAACAATAACCCAAACTGTCCCTGCTCCCCAGAGCTGTTCTCCGCTCCTTTCATTGTCCCTCAACCTGCCTCTCCACGTCACGATTCCACGAACCTAACAGAGGAGCATCTGTGTCCAGATGCTCAAACACTAGAGTCTCCTCCATCTCCGTTCGATTTGGTGGTGGATGACCAGCAACCCACCCTCATCGACGATGATGTGACGCAGTTGCCGTCAGGGCATCCAGTTGACCGGCGCATTGTGCGGGAGGAGGAGATGAGACAGGAGTTGGAAGAGGAAGTGGTGGATGATGAGGACACTGACCCGACCTGGACAGGGGGGATGTCAAGCGGGGAAAGTAGTGTGGATGTTGAGGCAGGTGCAGCACCAAAAAGGGTAGCTAGAGGCAGAGGCAGAGGTCAGCAGCTTAGGCGAAGCCAGGCCACACCCGGAATCTCCCAAGATGTTCCAGTTCGTACCCAGCCCCGAAAAACTCCCACCTCGAGGGCACGTTTCTCGAAGGTGTGGAGTTTTTTCAAGGAATGCGCCGAGGACAGATATAGTGTTGTCTGCACAATTTGCCTCTCGAAATTGATTAGGGGCTCTGAGAAGAGCAACCTGTCCACCACTTCAATGCGCCGTCATTTGGAATCCAAGCACTGGAATCAGTGGCAGGCAGCAACGGCAGGACAAAGGCCGCCTGCCGTTCACGCCACTGCCACTGCCTCTGCCACTGCCTCTGCCTCTGCCACTGCCACTGCTGACTGTGCTGGCGATGCACTCCAGAGGACGAGCCAGGACACCACTTCATCTGCCTCCGCCACTTTGTTGACTTCTACCTCATCCTCCCCTGGTCCTGTCTTATCTCCTTCTCCTGCACCATCAAAGGCACCATCAGGCGTTTCTTTACAACAACCCACCATCTCTCAGACATTGGAGCGGCGGCAGAAATACACTGCTAACCACCCACACGCGCAAGCCTTGAACGCCAACATCGCTAAACTGCTGGCCCAGGAGATGTTGGCGTTCCGGCTTGTTGAAACTCCCGCCTTCCTGGACCTGATGGCAACTGCGGCACCTCGCTATGCCGTCCCTAGCCGTCACTACTTCTCCCGGTGTGCCGTCCCCGCCTTGCACCAGCACGTGTCACTCAACATCAGGCGGGCCCTTAGTTCCGCGCTTTGCACAAAGGTCCACTTGACCACCGACGCGTGGACAAGTGCATGCGGACAGGGACGCTACATTTCACTGACGGCACACTGGGTGAATGTAGTTGAGGCTGGGACTGCTTCCCAAACTGGCCCGGTGTACCTCGTCTCCCCGCCTAACATTCCTGGCAGGGACACGAGAAGAACACCCCCCTCCTCCTCCTCCTCTACCGCCTCCTCCTCCGCCACCGCCTCCTCCTCCGCCACCGCCTCCTCCTCCGCTGTTAGATTGACCCCAGCTACGAGTTGGAAACGTTGCAGCACTGGCGTTGGTAGACGTCAGCAGGCTGTGCTGAAGCTGATCAGCTTGGGGGACAGACAGCACACTGCCTCCGAGGTGAGGGATGCCCTCCTCGATGAGACGGCAATATGGTTTGAGCCGCTGCACCTGGGCCCAGGCATGGTCGTTTGTGATAACGGCCGGAACCTGGTAGCAGCTCTGGAGCTTGCCGGACTCCAACATGTTCCATGCCTGGCCCACGTCTTCAACCTAGTGGTGCAACGTTTCCTAAAGAGCTACCCCAATGTTCCAGAGCTACTGGTGAAAGTGCGGCGCATGTGCGCCCACTTTCGCAAGTCGACAGTAGCCGCTGCTAGCTTAAAATCTCTCCAGCAACGCCTGCATGTGCCACAACACCGGCTTTTGTGCGACGTCCCCACACGCTGGAACTCAACGTTTCAGATGTTGAATAGAGTGGTTGAGCAGCAGAGACCTTTGATGGAATACCAGCTACAAAACCCTAGGGTGCCACAAAGTCAGCTGCCTCAGTTTCACATCCATGAGTGGCCATGGATGAGAGACCTTTGTGACATCCTACGGGTCTTTGAGGAGTCCACAAGGAGGGTGAGCTCTGAGGATGCGATGGTGAGCCTTACAATCCCGCTCTTGTGTGTTCTGAGAGAATCCCTGATTGACATCAGGGATAACTCAGATCACACAGAGGAGTTAGGGATAGCATCCGATCCGTCACAGCTGGAGAGTAGGTCCACACATCTGTCCGCTTCACTGCGTTTAATGGAGGAGGAGGAGGAGGAGGAGGAGGAAGAAGAGTTGTCCGATGATGTGATGGTGATACAGGAGGCTTCCGGGCAACTTCGAATCGTCCCATTGTTGCAGCGCGGATGGGTAGACATGGAGGATGAGGAGGAAATGGAGATTGAACTTTCCGGTGGGGCCAGAGGAGTCATGCCAACTAACACTGTGGCAGACATGGCTGAGTTCATGTTGGGGTGCTTTACAACCGACAAGCGTATTGTCAAAATCATGGAGGACAACCAGTACTGGATCTTTGCTATCCTTGACCCCCGGTATAAAAACAACATCTCGTCTTTTATTCCGGTAGAGGGGAGGGCCAATCGCATCAATGCTTGCCACAGGCAATTGGTGCAGAATATGATGGAGATGTTTCCAGCATGTGACGTTGGCGGCAGGGAGGGCAGTTCCTCCAGTAGGCAACCAAGTTCTCACCGGTCCACACAAACGAGGGGCACACTGTCTAAGGTCTGGGACACCTTGATGGCACCCCCTCGCCAAAGTGCCGCCACGGAGGGTCCTAGTGTCACCAGGCGTGAGAAGTATAGGCGCATGTTGCGGGAATACCTTTCCGACCACAGCCCTGTCCTCTCCGACCCCTCTGCGCCCTACACGTATTGGGTGTCGAAGTTGGACCTGTGGCTTGAACTTGCCCTATATGCCTTGGAGGTGCTGTCCTGTCCTGCCGCCAGCGTCCTATCTGAGAGGGTGTTCAGTGCAGCCGGTGGCATCATCACTGACAAGCGCACCCGTCTGTCAGCTGAGAGTGCCGACCGGCTCACTTTGATAAAAATGAACCACCACTGGATAGAGCCTTCATTTTTGTGCCCACCTGTGTAAAGCACCCCAACATGAAACTCCATGTCTGTACTCAACCTCTCCAATTCCTCCGCATCCTCATACTCATCCACCATAAGCGTTGCACAATTCTGCTAATACTAGGCTCCCTCCAACATGATTTCCCCCAACTCTGCTGGTTAGAGGCTCCCTCCACCCTGATTTCCACCAACTCTGCTGGTTAGAGGCTCCCTCCACCCTGCTTTCCCACAACTCTGCTGGTTAGAGGCTCCTTCCACCATGAATTTGCCCAAACTGGGCTGTTTAGAGGCTCCCTCCACCATGAATTGGTCCAAACTGGGCTGGTTAGAGGCTCCCTCCACCATTAATTGGTCCAAACTGGGCTGGTTAGAGGCTCCCTCCACCATGAATTTGCCCAAACTGGGCTGTTTAGAGGCTCCCTCCACCATGAATTTGCCCAAACTGGGCTGTTTAGAGGCTCCCTCCACCATGAATTGGTCCAAACTGGGTTTTTTAGAGGCTCCCTCCACCATGAATTGGTCCAAACTGGGCTGGTTAGAGGCTCCCTCCACCATGAATTGGTCCAAACTGGGGTGGTTAGAGGCTCCCTCCACCATTAATTGGTCCAAACTGGGCTGGTTAGAGGCTCCCTCCACCATTAATTGGTCCAAACTGGGCTGGTTAGAGGCTCCCTCCACCATTAATTGGTCCAAACTGGGCTGGTTAGAGGCTCCCTCCACCATGAATTTGCCCAAACTGGGCTGTTTAGAGGCTCCCTCCACCATGAATTTGCCCAAACTGGGCTGGTTAGAGGCTCCCTCCACCATGAATTGGTCCAAACTGGGGTTTTTAGAGGCTCCCTCCACCATGAATTGGTCCAAACTTGGCTGTTTAGAGGCTCCCTCCACCATGAATTGGTCCAAACTGGGGTGGTTAGAGGCTCCCTCCACCATTAATTGGTCCAAACTGGGCTGGTTAGAGGCTCCCTCCACCATTAATTGGTCCAAACTGGGCTGGTTAGAGGCTCCCTCCACCATGAATTTGCCCAAACTGGGCTGTTTAGAGGCTCCCTCCACCATGAATTTGCCCAAACTGGGCTGGTTAGAGGCTCCCTCCACCATGAATTGGTCCAAACGGGTTTTTAGAGGCTCCCTTCACCATGAATTGGTCCAAACTTGGCTGTTTAGAGGCTCCCTCCACCATGAATTGGTCCAAACTGGGTTTTTTAGAGGCTCCCTCCACCATGAATTTGCCCAAACTGGGCTGTTTAGAGGCTCCCTCCACCATGAATTTGCCCAAACTGGGCTGGTTAGAGGCTCCCTCCACCATGAATTGGTCCAAACTGGGGTTTTTAGAGGCTCCCTCCACCATGAATTGGTCCAAACTTGGCTGTTTAGAGGCTCCCTCCACCATGAATTGGTCCAAACTGGGGTGGTTAGAGGCTCCCTCCACCATTAATTGGTCCAAACTGGGCTGGTTAGAGGCTCCCTCCACCATTAATTGGTCCAAACTGGGCTGGTTAGAGGCTCCCTCCACCATGAATTGGTCCAAACTGGGTTTTTTAGAGGCTCCCTCCACCATGAATTTGCCCAAACTGGGCTGTTTAGAGGCTCCCTCCACCATGAATTGGTCCAAACTGGGCTGGTTAGAGGCTCCCTCCACCATGAATTTCCCAAAACTTGGCTGTTTAGAGGCTCCCTCCACCATTAATTGGTCCAAACTGGGCTGGTTAGAGGCTCCCTCCACCATGAATTGGTCCAAACTGGGGTTTTTAGAGGCTCCCTCCACCATGAATTGGTCCAAACTTGGCTGTTTAGAGGCTCCCTCCACCATGAATTGGTCCAAACTGGGGTGGTTAGAGGCTCCCTCCACCATTAATTGGTCCAAACTGGGCTGGTTAGAGGCTCCCTCCACCATGAATTGGTCCAAACTGGGCTGGTTAGAGGCTCCCTCCACCATGAATTGGTCCAAACTGGGGTGGTTAGAGGCTCCCTCCACCATTAATTGGTCCAAACTGGGCTGGTTAGAGGCTCCCTCCACCATTAATTGGTCCAAACTGGGCTGGTTAGAGGCTCCCTCCACCATGAATTTGCCCAAACTGGGCTGTTTAGAGGCTCCCTCCACCATGAATTTGCCCAAACTGGGCTGGTTAGAGGCTCCCTCCACCATGAATTGGTCCAAACGGGTTTTTAGAGGCTCCCTTCACCATGAATTGGTCCAAACTTGGCTGTTTAGAGGCTCCCTCCACCATGAATTGGTCCAAACTGGGTTTTTTAGAGGCTCCCTCCACCATGAATTTGCCCAAACTGGGCTGTTTAGAGGCTCCCTCCACCATGAATTTGCCCAAACTGGGCTGGTTAGAGGCTCCCTCCACCATGAATTGGTCCAAACTGGGGTTTTTAGAGGCTCCCTCCACCATGAATTGGTCCAAACTTGGCTGTTTAGAGGCTCCCTCCACCATGAATTGGTCCAAACTGGGCTGGTTAGAGGCTCCCTCCACCATTAATTGGTCCAAACTGGGCTGGTTAGAGGCTCCCTCCACCATGAATTTGCCCAAACTGGGCTGGTTAGAGGCTCCCTCCACCATGAATTGGTCCAAACTGGGTTTTTTAGAGGCTCCCTCCACCATGAATTTGCCCAAACTGGGCTGGTTAGAGGCTCCCTCCACCATGAATTGGTCCAAACTGGGGTTTTTAGAGGCTCCCTCCACCATGAATTTGCCCAAACTCTGCTGGTTAGAGGCTCAATCCACCCTGATTTTCAAAACAAATGTTGGTGCCAACCTCAACTTACTACAAGGGCCAAATTCACTGCTGGTGACAAGCTCTCCTCACTGCAAGTGCCAAATACACATGTTTCAAGGTGTTTTCCTACTGTCAGAGAGGTGGTATTGAGTGTGTAAAGTGTGTAGTTGTTAGGCTGTGATGTTGGGGTAATAGAGGGTCTTTGGTGTGTTAGATGCCCCCAGACATGCTTCCCCTGCTGTCCCAGTGTCATTCCAGAGGTGTTGGCATCATTTCCTGGGGTGTCATAGTGGACTTGGTGACCCTCCAGACACGGATTTGGGTTTCCCCCTTAACGAGTATCTGTTCCCCATAGACTATAATGGGGTTCGAAACCCGTTCGAACACACGAACATTGAGCGGCTGTTCGAATCGAATTTCGAACCTCGAACATTTTAGTGTTCGCTCATCTCTATTAATATGGTGACTTTACGTAGTATAATGAGAGTTCCTCTACATTCTGCAAGCATTGTTAGAGGTTGATGGGAACGCATCATCTTCTTGTCACATTGAATATGCCATCTGAACTACATGTTATGAAAAGGTGGAGCTGAGTAGATTGAGATGTAGTTTTGTGGATTTATTGTAACTTGTCATTTATTCATATAAAACTCAGTGAATATGTTAGATAACACAAAACATACCTTTAAACATTTTTCTGTTGGCATAATTTAGAAAAAAAAATTGTCTATTGCAGTTAATTTAACTCATTTGAGCTCCCATTTAGTTTTCTCTCAGAACAGTCACCTATTCCTGTAATGGTCGCCACACATGCCCAGTAGCACTGGCAGCAAAGCCAGATCCTCTTGTACCAAGTGATTTGTTCTATTGTGCAGATCAGCTAATGAGAGATAGGGTATATTTACACTACTGTTAGTAAATTCAGATGTCCTCATCCATTATAGGATCAGAACAACGTACATAAATGCCAATAGAGTGACTGATGCAGGTAGGGCCCTTTTCGCCTGACTCTGTTCTCATTCACTCTAATGTAAAAAAAACATTACAGAAGATTCCTTTCATCATGTTTGACTTTTCTGGTTAGTTTCTTTTGCTAGAGTTTGTCAATTTATAAAACTTAAAAATAAAAAAGAACATAAATTTCTAAATAAACGGTTATAGGTCAGTTTAGGTTATACAATTGCATATATAAGACGTTTTTAATGTAACTAAGGGAGGGTTCACATCTGTGCCCCGGTCTCCGCTTTCAGGTTTCCGTCTTCTGCCCGAGAAACTGGACAAGAGACAGAAACTGGCAGTCACTTTTCCAACCCATTCATTTGAATAGGTTTACAAAGTGTCTGCCCGTAAGCGTCTTCTGTTCTCCATGCGAATCATGCAGGACATTGTGTCGGGTTAAAAAAAAAAAACGGTTTCACCGTGGAGACCACAAAACGCTCACAGGTACTCACAGGCAGACAATGTCTGCTGGGTTTCCGTCTCCTGAAAGCAGAGTCCAGGGCGCAGATGTGAACCTGCCCTCATATCAATTTTTTATGATTACTGTCAGGGATTTAAGCAGTCTGGATTATTTTCAAATATCCTATGACGTATTAAAGAGGCTCTATCACTGGGGAAAGTCCTTTTTAACTAATCACATCCTTGCATAGCCTTTAGAAATGCTATTCCACACCTACCTTTAGTATGTAGATTGCCTAAGTGGTTTCTGAATAAGTCCATTTTTATTCATATGCTAATGAGCTTCCAGCCAGCACAGGAAATTCCCAGTAGCACATGTCTCTTCATACGAGAGTATGTGTATGTGCAAACAGGAAGCTGAGTCAGCAGCAGCAGTAGAGGCCTGTGCTGTAAACTCCCATAGGAAACTATAGCAAAGCAGGTGCACAATGCATCGTGCACCAGTCTAATCAGCATATGAATAAAAATGGACTTATTCAGAAACCACTGAGGCAATTTACATACTAAAGATAGGTGTGGAATAGCCTTTCTAAAGCCTATGCAAATATGTGATTAGTTAAAAATGACTTTTTCCAAAGATAGAGCCCTTTAAACATGTCACATCTATGATGACTGCACAGGAACATATATTCATACTCGTAGTTAGTATTAGTAATAGGAATTTCTGGAGTTCACCATTTCCTATGACAGATGACAGCAATGGACTGAAATGTAATGGTCATGTGACCCTAGCCTAAGTATGTAAGAAGCTGCTTTTTTTCAACATGTTCATGTTTTGAGAAGGAATCAAAATAACACAAAGGGGCACTATAACATATATCTAAAAATAATGTCTAGACTCATGACATATGTGTTTAAAATTAAATATAAATTTAAAACCTAAATTTAGCAGAAGTCTGGTAAATGTGAGGCCAGTAATATTTCCAGCAATTGCGATTTTGTTTCATTCCGTTATTTTGTCAGCACAAAAGAAGAAATGCAAAACAGGCAGCTGTGCATCAACATGTTTGAGTAACAGGCTGGAAGAGGTGACTTCAGACAAATATGTACTATGGCACAGGGGTGTTACACACCTTCGTAAGTTAAACATCAAAGTTCAGGAAAGAAATGAGCACATACATTGCGCACTGAATTTCATGTAGAAAATGTTTTGTGAAAATGGCTTAGAGGGTCATGGTCAGACCCTGATATGTAACAGTATTTTCTTCCAACCTTGCTGATTCCTGTTTTTTTATATACAGTGTTGGCCAAAAGTATTGGCACCCCTGCAATTCTGTCAGATAATACTCATTTTCTTCCAGAAAATTATTGCATTGAAGACAAATTAAATGAAGATAACAATACCAAAGAATTTGTGATTGCATTCATTTTCTGGAAGAAAATGAGTATTATCTGACAGAATTGCAGGGGTGCCAATCAGTGGCGTAACTAGGAATGGCGGGGCCCCGTGGCGAACATTTGACATGCCCCCCCCCCCCCGGGATGACATCGAAAACCCGACCAACGCCGAAAACACTGTAACTTAACTGTCTCCCGACTCCCCGCTGGCGGCCATCTTCAATGACGTCAGGGACATCATGTGACCGGGAGCCTGCGTCGCGACGCATAAGGACGCACGCCCCAATCATGTGACGTCTGAGACGTCACACAAGTAGGCCGAAGCCTGCGCGGAGCCTGGAGAGGTAAGTAACACAGTTTTTTTTATGTTCAGTTACCTCTCCTGCACTTCCGATCATTATACTCGGGGATCCGAAAAGACCCCCGAGTATAATAGTGCTTGTGGGGCCCGCAGTGTCACTTACCGATCCTGGCAGGGGCCGTTATATAGGGCCCGTTAGCGGCTGGAGTAACTCCAGCCGGTAGCGGCCTATTAAAAAAAAAAAAAATGCAGCGGTAGTGGCTGCCCCTAATGGCCCGGGCCCTGTGGCAGCTGCTACTGCTGCTACCACGGTAGTTACGCCACTGGTGCCAATACTTTTGGCCAACGTATGTGTATAATGAAAACATTCACTAGGAAAAACAATTTTTTAAATTGTTCATATATGTTTATATATGGCTTGGGCCCCATGTAGCGTAGAAGCAGTGGTGTACCTAAAGTCTTGTGGGCCCCGGTGCAATCTTTTGTCTAGGGCCCCCTACCTCATCCCTACAGCTAATTCTTGGTAGTGATGGTTACGAGTGCTAAGAAGTTTACTCAGCCTTAGTGTGGTTAGGGAAATCTGTGGGTCTCCTTGGCTTATGGGCCAGATGGAAGCTGCAATCTCAACAATGATACCAGTGCTTATGGCCCCCCCTAAGGTTCCTGGGCCCTGGTGTGATTGCACCCTCTGTACCCCTCAAGTTACGCCCCCTGTGTAGAAGTTTGTAGACTAAGAATTTACGGACACAGGGATACCTAAATGGGTATGTGTTTTTTACTTTACTTTTTTACTTTTATATGTGTTCTAGGGAAAGTGGGATGCTTTGAAATTTTAATTCTTTAAAAAATGTTATGGCTCCTCTCGGCGGGATAATGAATGATTATGAAGATAATCTGTTTTCCCTTAGTCCCAACAGCAGGACAATACGGGGGTATTTCTGCCCCTGTGTGCTGGAAGGACAGGCGGAATTTTTAATCAGTCGAATTAGCATATGCATTGCTACAACCCCATAAGATGTCACAGGGAAGCCTGTGGCAAGGATTTCCCTTTCACTTCTGCCAGACCTTCCTTGAGGATGTCCAGCCCATGGCCAAAAACCTTTCCAGGTTCGAAAGGACCTTCCCCCTCCCTAGGGCACCCCAGTCAGCACAGAACCTGCCCTCCAGCAAGAAAGCAAAAGCCCACAAAGTAAGGCCTCAAACAGGCCCTTACACCAGGGTAAGAAAAAAGAACCCCGCAGGCAGGAGGAGCAGGGCTGGAAAGGAGAAGGGGGGAGGGAGGGGGGGTTGCTAACTGTACTAACAATAGCGACCGTTTTACTTACAGGCAGCAAAATAGATCAGAGGATCAAAGGAACTTCTCCAGAAGCTGAGAAGATTCCCTAAGAAAAGATGGAGACCCGGGGCCACGCGGTGGCTCAGTGGTTAGCACTGCAGCCTTGCAGCGCTGGAGTCTTAGTGTTCAAATCCTGCCAAGGGAAAAAAAAAAAAAAACATCTGCAAGGAGTTTTTATATCCTCCCCGTGTTGCATGGATTTCCATCCTATATTCCAAAGACATACTGATAGGGAGAAAATGTACATTGTGAGCTCTATGTGGGGCTGACAATCTACAAAAAAAAAAAAAAGACAAGATGGAGACCCAGGCCTTCAGGTAGGACCCTGGCCCGAGCCCCCCAAGAGGACACAAGGTCCTCTCCACCTGTCCTAGTCACACAGGACAGAAAAAAAAAAAAAAACGCGGATGGGAGGTCCCTGTGCCCTCTTATGGGGTTGTAGCCATGCATATGCTAATTTGGCTGATTAAAAATTCCACCTGTCCTACCAGCACACAGGGGCAGAAATACCCCTGTATTGTGCCGCTGGTGGGACAATAGGGAAAGTACATGATCAGTGTAGGCATTGGTGGCTATGGCAGTTGCTCAGTTCTTGACTGCCATATTTAAATGCCCGACATCTGCTGTACTATTAGGGTGGATGTCAGGAAATATTTTCGTAAACACTGTATTAATAATTTAATTGCATAATTTGAAAGATTTTCTCTAACTTTCTTAGTAGTGACTAAGTGTTTTTTGTCTTGATAGGTAGCCAATGGATACAACCAAGAAAGCTAGAGTTTTCTGTGGTCAAGCAGTAAAGTAGAGACAGTGCATGCTTGAGAAGATAATCCAGCCACAATAAGAAATTCATGGCAGTCATGATTGTATCCATCGGCAACTGATCAAGGCAAAAGAATGTCACCACTAAGATGGTTAGAGAAAACCTTTATAAAGGACATTTCATAAGCTCCAACAAGTCCAGTTTTACATAATGTAATAGGCTGTGCTCCACTGATACTGACACAGCTGGAAGTTTTTCTCTAGCCCCCCGTCTTTCCTGAACAATCAATGTTGTTAGGTTTGGTATCTGATATATTATTTAGGCTCTGTACTCTCAGGAGGACGGTGTCAGACAGGAGCAGGCTTGGGGGGTGGTTGGAGCTATAAATGACACCTCCTAGCCTGACACTACCCTTCTGACAATACAGAGCTTAAATAGCACATTAGACACCAAAAGTAGCAGCTCTGGAACAGTCCCAGATTAGCGGAACAGCGCTTATTAACAGATGTTAAGAACTAGATGTGGTGGAAGTAACGAAAGGTCCTCTTTAAAAGTCTGTTAAATTTTTAATTATTTTTATTTGTAAAAATGTTTAATTATTAATTTTCTACATATTTAAATGTAGTTATATTAATGGGAAAACCCCTTTAATTACATTGCACCCTCCAACATGGGCAGGCACATAGACATACTGGTAAAGCCTGATCAACAGAATTGTTCATCTCCGCAAATTATCTGAGGTTTTGACAAGATGATAGGGATTACCTGTTTGTGTATCTGTCTTTAATAAAGGCCATAAATAGTAGTCTAGTTTTAGAAACAGATTTCCTATACATTATGAACCAGATTAAACAAGACAAACATTGAAGCTAGTAAATTCTGGCACAATGAATCATTAAGGTGTACCAAAACAATACTTACAGCTAAGTAGCTATAGTAATGATTTCATTATTAGAATTGTATATAATGTAGTGGCCTACAAGTAGCTTACCAACACCCTACACCTCCATGAGAAGCTTTCCATCCCTACTGTTTTAGTTCTGATCTTTTAGGGTGCATATGGCCAGCCATAGAACATTCAAAGCAAAAACTGGAAACTTGAGATGCACTACAAGGTTACATTTACATTCACTCAATGTCTACCTGCCAAAGTGACGATCAAAATATAAGACACAATATATATGAATACTATACAATAAGCCTTCTCAGTAACTCAAAAGTAAAAAAAAAAATACATATTTGATCATTTTTTATTTAGTTGAAGCACAAATGTTAGTTCAGACTTCTAGACAGTATTGTCCAGCTTGGCTCAGTGGTTGTGCTTTCTGCTTATAACTGCCATTATATACATACAAAGAATTCAACAACTAAACTTGTGGAAATGTTATGATTTCTACATTCAACATTACAATATTCACCAGGATGAAGACATGAATTAATGCATTTCCAGTATTTTATTAGTAATGAAAATGTTTAGTGTATTTGGGTTCAAAACTCATTCAGCAGATAAATAAGGGTTATATAACAACATACACAAACAGATATCTACACCATATATAACTTGGTGCCTCCGAATTTGATTGTTTGATAAAAATATAACATATATATATATATATATATATATATATATATATGTAATGTAGATTGTGAGCCCCATATAGGGATCACAATGTACATTTTTCCCTATCAGTATGTCTTTGGAGTATGGGAGGAAATCCATGAAACATGGGGAGAATATACAATCTCCTTGCAGATGTTGTCCTTGTCAGGATTCGAACCCAGGACTCCACAAGGCAGCAATGCTAACCACTGACCCACCATATTGCCCCTTTAAAAATGTATTTATTTGTGTTAATGGACATTTAACATTCAGGATGACCCATTATACATATAGCATATATGTGTTATTTGATAAAAATACTGGTTATTATGCTGGATAATGAAAGTATACTTTGACCATGATTTAGTATACTGTATATACCTGTTTGTGTATATTATCATGGCTATTTTTTAATTTAATAATGAGTCTTAACACAAAAACTGTAGACATTGTTGCGCTATTAAAACCCTGGTTGAATATTGGACCAATGAATTGGGTTAGTTTAATAGTTTGGCACTTTTTGTTGTATGCGTCTTCCATGTGGTAAACAAAATCATAGTTGTTGCACATCAGTACTTACAGCTGTTCACATAGTAATTATTAATTTTTTCCAGGATTAATTTTCCATGACTAAAGTCATGCCTTAATATACAACTAGGTCACCAACACCCTACACTGGCAATGTAATATCTTTCATGGTAAAAATGCACTCCAGTGGGGGTTTTTTTTACATTTATCGAACTCGATTTATCGAAATCGAACTTTTTGGCAAGGCAGATCATGTTCACAGATGGAAAAATGAAGCATATCTTGAAAAGAACACTGTCCCTACTGTGAAACATGGTGGAGGCTGTTTTAGGTTCTGGGGCTACATCTGACACAGGGTGTCTTGAATCTGTGCAGGGTACAATGAAACATTGGACTATTCTGAAGTGGCCTTCTATCAGCCCTGACCTAAATCCTATTGAGCATCTTTGAAAGGAGCTTAAACATGCCGTCTGGAAAAGGCTCCCTTCAAACCCGAGGCAACTGGAGCAGTTTGCTCATGAGGAGTGGGCCAAAATACTTGCTGAGCGGTGCAGAATTCTCATTGACAGTTACAGGAATCGTTTTATTGCAGTGATTGCCTCAAAAGATTGTGCAACAAAATATTAAGTTAAAGGGATCTTATCATACAAACACATTTTTTTTTTCTTAGTAACACATCAGAATAGCCTTAAGAAAAGATATTCGTCTCCTACTTTTTGTTGTCTTCTCCGCGCTGCCGTTCCGTAGGAATCCCGTTTCTTGTTGGTAAGCAAATTGGTTCTCTTGCAGCTCTGGGGGTGGGCCCCAATGCTCAAACAGCATTGGTGTGTCCCCAATGCTGCCAGAGAACTCTCTCCAGCACCACCTCCATCTTCGTCATGAATGTCCTCTTCATCCTCTTCTTCCAGCGCAGGTCTCAGACTTCTAAGCCTCGGGCAGAGCAGACTGCGCATGTCCACAGGACATTTTCTCGTGTCCTGTGGGCATGCGCAGTCTGCTCTGCCCGAAGCCCGAGGCCTAGAAGTCTGAGACCTGCGCCGGAAGAAGAGAATGAAGAGAACGTTCCTGATGAAGATGAAGGCAGCGCTGCAGAGTGTTCTCAGGCAGCATTGGGGATGCCTGCCGTGCTGTTTGAGCACTGAGGCCCACCCCCAGTGCTGCGAGAACTAATTTGCATACCGACAAAAAACGGGATTCCTACGGAACGACGCTGCGGAGATGACAACGAAAGGTAGGAGATGAATAGCCTTTCTTAAGGCTATTCCGATGTGTTACTAAGAAAAAAAATATGTTTGTATGATAGAATCCCTTTAAGGGAACCATCATGTCTGTCCAGGCTTGTTTCATGAGTTTTATTTTTTTTTAAATTCTGTTGAAGAGAAAAGCAATGTGTGACTTTCATTTGTTCCGTTTCATAGAATTTGTATTTATTATTACTTTGGTCAAATTCAAGTTATTTCTGTGTCCATTGTGGGTTTTATTTCATTAAACGAACGGTACCAACCATTTTGTCTATGTATGTAGATAGATAGAGCTAACTTTAAACTCCACTCTACAATTCATAGATACATAGCATCTACATAAAGAGTTGAGTAACTTTGTAAATATTGAGTAACTGAGGCAACAGCATATCACTGAGTTGTAGCAAACCAGTTCTTAAACGTAACTTATAACACCAGACTACATAGTAATGATTAGAGATGAGCGAACAGTGTTCTATCGAACACATGTTCGATCGGATATCAGGGTGTTCGCCATGTTCGAATCGAATCGAACACCACGTGGTAAAGTGCGCCGAAATTCGATTCCCCTCCCACCTTCCCTGGCGCCTTTTTTGCACCAATAACAGCGCAGGGGAGGTGGGACAGGAACTACGACACTGGGGGCATTGAAAAAAATTGGAAAAAGTCATTGGCTGCCGAAATCAGGTGACCTCCATTTTAGACGAATAGTGGATTTCAAATCCGGGTCATATGAGAATGTGAACTTTGTGACTATGAGACAGGGATAGCTGTACAGGCAGGGATAGCTAGGGATAACCTTTATTTAGGGGGGAATGTTATTAAAAATAACTTTTTGGGGCTCTATCGGGTGTGTAATTGTGATTTTTGTGAGATAAACTTTTTCCCATAGGGATGCATTGGCCAGCGCTGATTGGCCGAATTCCGTACTCTGGCCAATCAGTGCTGGCCAATGCATTCTATTAGCTTGATGAAGCAGAGTGTGCACAAGGGTTCAAGCGCACCCTCGGCTCTGATGTAGCAGAGCCGAGGCTGCACAAGGGTTCAAGCGCACCCTCGGCTCTGATGTAGGAGAGCCGAGGGTGCACTTGAACCCTTGTGCACCCTCAGCTCTGCTACATCAGAGCCGAGGGTGCGCTTGAACCCTTGTGCACACTCTGCTTCATCAAGCTAATAGAATGCATTGGCCAGCGCTGATTGGCCAATGTATTCTATTAGCCTGATGAAGTAGAGCTGAATGTGTGTGCTAAGCACACACATTCAGCTCTACTTCATCGGGCTAATAGAATGCATTGGCCAGCGCTGATTGGCCAGAGTACGGAACTCGACCAATCAGCGCTGGCTCTGCTGGAGGAGGCGGAGTCTAAGATCGCTCCACACCAGTCTCCATTCAGGTCCGACCTTAGACTCCGCCTCCTCCGGCAGAGCCAGCGCTGATTGGCCGAAGGCTGGCCAATGCATTCCTATGCGAATGCAGAGACTTAGCAGTGCTGAGTCAGTTTTGCTCAACTACACATCTGATGCACACTCGGCACTGCTACATCAGATGTAGCAATCTGATGTAGCAGAGCCGAGGGTGCACTAGAACCCCTGTGCAAACTCAGTTCACGCTAATAGAATGCATTGGCCAGCGCTGATTGGCCAATGCATTCTATTAGCCCGATGAAGTAGAGCTGAATGTGTGTGCTAAGCACACACATTCAGCACTGCTTCATCACGCCAATACAATGCATTAGCCAGTGCTGATTGGCCAGAGTACGGAATTCGGCCAATCAGCGCTGGCTCTGCCGGAGGAGGCGGAGTCTAAGGTCGGACCTGAATGGAGACTGGTGTGGAGCGATCTTAGACTCCGCCTCCTCCAGCAGAGCCAGCGCTGATTGGTCGAGTTCCGTACTCTGGCCAATCAGCGCTGGCCAATGCATTCTATTAGCCCGATGAAGTAGAGCTGAATGTGTGTGCTTAGCACACACATTCAGCTCTACTTCATCAGGCTAATAGAATACATTGGCCAATCAGCGCTGGCCAATGCATTCTATTAGCTTGATGAAGCAGAGTGTGCACAAGGGTTCAAGCGCACCCTCGGCTCTGATGTAGCAGAGCCGAGGCTGCACAAGGGTTCAAGTGCACCCTCGGCTCTCCTACATCAGAGCCGAGGGTGCGCTTGAACCCTTGTGCAGCCTCGGCTCTGCTACATCAGAGCCGAGGGTGCGCTTGAACCCTTGTGCACACTCTGCTTCATCAAGCTAATAGAATGCATTGGCCAGCACTGATTGGCCAGAGTACGGAATTCGGCCAATCAGCGCTGGCCAATGCATTCTATTAGCCCGATGAAGTAGAGCTGAATGTGTGTGCTAAGCACACACATTCAGCACTGCTTCATCACGCCAATACAATGCATTAGCCAGTGCTGATTGGCCAGAGTACGGAATTCGGCCAATCAGCGCTGGCTCTGCTGGAGGAGGCGGAGTCTAAGATCGCTCCACACCAGTCTCCATTCAGGTCCGACCTTAGACTCCGCCTCCTCCAGCAGAGCCAGCGCTGATTGGCCGAATTCCGTACTCTGGCCAATCAGCACTGGCTAATGCATTGTATTGGCTTGATGAAGCAGTGCTGAATGTGTGTGCTTAGCACACACATTCAGCTCTACTTCATCGGGCTAATAGAATGCATTGGCCAGCGCTGATTGGCCGAATTCCGTACTCTGGCCAATCAGCACTGGCTAATGCATTGTATTGGCTTGATGAAGCAGTGCTGAATGTGTGTGCTTAGCACACACATTCAGCTCTACTTCATCGGGCTAATAGAATGCATTGGCCAATCAGCGCTGGCCAATGCATTCTATTAGCGTGAACTGAGTTTGCACAGGGGTTCTAGTGCACCCTCGGCTCTGCTACATCAGATTGCTACATCTGATGTAGCAGTGCCGAGTGTGCATCAGATGTGTAGTTGAGCAAAACTGACTCAGCACTGCTAAGTCTGCATTCGCATAGGAATGCATTGGCCAGCCTTCGGCCAATCAGCGCTGGCTCTGCCGGAGGAGGCGGAGTCTAAGGTCGGACCTGAATGGAGACTGGTGTGGAGCGATCTTAGACTCCGCCTCCTCCAGCAGAGCCAGCGCTGATTGGCCGAATTCCGTACTCTGGCCAATCAGCACTGGCCAATGCATTTCTATGGGGAAAAGTTAGCTTGCGAAAATCGCAAACTGACAGGGATTTCCATGAAATAAAGTGACTTTTATGCCCCCAGACATGCTTCCCCTGCTGTCCCAGTGTCATTCCAGGGTGTTGGTATCATTTCCTGGGGTGTCATAGTGGACTTGGTGACCCTCCAGACACGAATTTGGGTTTCCCCCTTAACGAGTTTATGTTCCCCATAGACTATAATGGGGTTCGAAACCCATTCGAACACTCGAACAGTGAGCGGCTGTTCGAATCGAATTTCGAACCTCGAACATTTTAGTGTTCGCTCATCTCTAGTAATGATTATTTTCTTCAAGGATTGGTTTCATAAACAAAAGTACTAGCTTAATGTAGTAGCCTACAATTAGGTCACCAACACCCTATACCTGCGTGGAAACTTTTCCACTTCCACAAACTGTTCTATTTCTTTCTACAAGTTCTTAGAATTGCAGGTTGTTGGTCATAGGACATTCAGTGCACTGGGCCAAACATGGGAAAGTTTAAGTACATTGTTTTCTAGATGACTGCATTTGCCAAAGTGCTGTTCTGAATGAGATTAAATATAGCACACAATATATACAATACCAGTACAAAATGTAAGCCTTCTCGGCTACTCAAAAGTATTAAAATGACAGCACTGTTCATTTTAGAGCTTTAAGAAATCTTTTTTTCTTTCTAAATTTCTAAACTAACCACTATTTTTCTTGATACTTCTAGTGATGGCTTACCTTACTTGAGTACAAAAGGATAGAGCTTAGTTGAAATCCAATTCCTCCCTTCTTCTTTCCTCTGATATCTACCATTGGGAAAAGTTGGTAAACTCCATACACATGAAATGGTTAGCCATTCACAGCAGGTTCGACTAGCATAAAGTACTGTACATGACCACCTTAAAGTCAAATAACACTTTTTAGGTAATATATTTAATGTAATGGATGAAAACCGATTGTGTCGTTGAACAGATTTAACGCAGGACTACTCCTACAGCCATTGCCTAAGTGCATCCCTAGTATTCACTCTTTATAAAGATCTGGACTTTAGAAACTCACACAAAGATCTGGAGTTTTCTGAAGGAAAACCACTAGGTTGGTACCTCTTGTAGTAGTCTCTTTTCAATAACAGAAGACATGTCAGCATGCAGCACCAAAAGAACTGGCAGAGATTTGATTAGGGGTCAGGACAGACAGAATTAATTTGTGGTTCCATAGAAAAAACTGGTGATCCGGCAACTCTCTGATTTCAATAAAATTTAACTTTTAATGAACTTTATAAAAATTACCAAAAACATGAAGAATTACATAAATTAACAAAAAGAAAAGAAAAAAAAACCTAAAAAAAAACCTCTGACGCGTTTTGGAACTGCATAGTTCCTTTTTCAAAGAATTAATATGTACTGGTAATCCAGGCAGAGGTCAGACCAGGTTGCAAAGAATCAAAATGATAGTGAAGCAGAGGTCAGGACTGGCAGAACAGGTTCAGAATAAGCAGAGGTCAAGGAGAGGTAATAAGTAGAAGACAACTCCAAACACAGATGTTGCAGGGTTAACTCAGACTTCTGCAATTGGTTAAACACCTACAGCATGATATCTTATCACAGATGGCAACAAAAGCCAAGGAAAAGTCATTGGAAAAACATTTTTCAGATACTTTCATTGTTTTTGTTCATTTCTATGATATCACACTGCAGTAGTTTAACAAATTGTAAAACTTTGTTAACTCTGCTACATCTATTTCTTTACAGGATACTAGGTACAAGATAGGTCAGGCATCCTCACATTGGGGAAGGTGACATATAACAGGGGGTGTGTGGTGACTGATTCACACCGCGCTGTCCCCATGATCTGCATCCACCCATTAAAGGGCATAAAGGGTAGAAACACTAATAGCACTAGGACCTGGTAATCGCCTGGTCTGTACTACAGAAAGAGGGTAGTCGGCAAGGAGAGGTAAAACGTTATGGCTGTAGGCTCTGCTGGCGAACAATGTTACAACATTTACTGTGGTGCTTTAAACTTTGTGAACCCTTCAGGATTTTCTATATTTTGGCATAAATTTGGCCTAAAGTCCTAATAAGTCCTAATAGTGGATAAAGAGAGCCAAACAAATCAGTCAAAAATATAAGCTTTGGTAAATTATTTATAGAAGAAAATGATCAAATATTATATATCTGTGAATGGCAAAAGTATGTGAACCTTTACGATTAGCTGATAATGTGAATACAAAATGGTGTTTTCAATGTGATGACAATCTAGCATGGGTGAGCGATCTGCTTCATGTAAAAAATTGGGATCAATCAAAGGCTGAACTTCACAACACATGTCCCATAAGGCTCTAAAAAAACATCTCTAACCCATTGTAACGGATCATCAAAATATAGGTCATCTATTTTTGTCCATTTTCATGGGTCCCTCCATACACTGTGATGTATGAAGGATTTGTGAGAACGGGCACACCTTGGGTACAAATGGATGTGAAAAATGGAAACATTTTAAGGTTGTTTTCACCAGGGTCATAAAGGGATCCGTGAAATTGGACAAACACAGTGCATGACTTATATTTTGAAAGTCCATTTTTAATTTAAAATATTGGTCATATGAATTGCGCCTATTCAGACAGTGAAATTAAAGCAGCTGATTCTTACTATTGTGTGAATATAGGGTAAAGAGTTTGGACTCTACCAATCCACAGTCAGACAGATCGTGTACACATGGAAGAATTTCAAGACAATCATTACACAACCCTCTATTGTGACCTTATAAGGTCTTCACAGGTTCTAGCCCTGCCCCCAGACATACAATAGTCATCAACATAAAAATTACCATAACAGAGAGGTAAAAATATTTACATTTTTTTTAGCAGCACTAAATGGGAATACAGAAACATTTTTTTGTTTACATTTTTATAGATATTTTAAAAAAGAAAAAACAGAAAAATAAACACACATAAAGTCCTATTTTTCACTAAAAACTGCATGAACTAAAACACCATAAAATGTGTCTGGTACTAAATCACTGAAAATAATTCGGCCCTAAAGTTGTAATGTATCACAGGTTTTCCCCGCAGCACATTCACCGGGGTTTCATCTGCAGACTTTCTGCTCCTATTATACCTATAGGGAAACCGCCTGCACTACTGTAGGTGTAGTTGACATGCTGTGATTTCCAAAACCGCAATAGTTTTGGAAATCACAGTGTGTTTACAGCGTGTTTTTTTGAAAGGTGTGGATGGGATTTGCTAGAATCCCATCCACCTGGCAGTGACTGCAAAACGCTGCATTTCTGCCACATGGGGCCCAGCCTTAGATGAAGTTATTGCTGCACATGAAGGTCATACCAGATACTAAAAGCAAAGGTTCATGTGCTTTTGCCACATTGGATCATTTTCTTCTAGAAAAAAAATAAGTTGAATACTTTTGACTCATTTGTTCAATTTGATTTTATCTACTTGTAAGACTTGTGTGAAAATCTGATCTCATTTTAGGTCAATTTTATGTATAAATATAAAAAATGTCTGAAGGGTTCTCAGCTTTCAAGCACCACTTTAAATATAATGTACTGCTACATACGTATTGTGGGAAAACGTGCCGCGTGCCGGCTACGTCCATTCATTTCTATGGGAGCGTGCTGTTCGGAACGGCTATTCCGAATAGTGTTCGCTCATCTCTAATACTGATGTGTGAACCAAGCATAAGGCTAAAGTCGTACATCACTGAAACGCAGTGTTTTTGCTGTTTGCCTGTGAAGGGAATACTGCAGAAAAAAAGTGTGGCGTTTTACAGTCATAGCAAAATGGATGGGATTCTACCAAATCCCTTCCCCACTTTGCTATAAAATATGCACAGTAGACATGCTGGAAACCTCTGTGAACTTTCTGCGCAAAGCGCTGCGGGAAGAACAACCGGCAGGAACACAACATGGGGCCTTAGGCAAAAACGCAGCAAACTCTGCAACAAAAAACGCTGCATTTCTGTAACCAGGGGCCTCAGCTAATTTTTATAAGAATAAAACAGAGATCTTCATGAAAATAGAGCTGCAATGCAGAATAAGAAAGGCATCTTTGGAAAGTGTAAAAGATGGTCATATCTATTGGCAACCGATTAAAACAATAGACTATCAAGACTATAAAGATCAGAGAACATTTTTAAAACTGCTAAATTTTAAATTAATATTTGCAAAAATGTTTCATTTTTAATTGTATACAAATTTAATTATCAATATGTTAGTGGGGAAAACTCCTTTAATTATATAAAATTTCTGATTGATGCTGGCATTGCTTTATGACTCTAAATGTTGTATTCTTTCAAAATGTTCCCATAGAAACTCAAAATAAAGCAGCAAAGGGAACACTGTGATTTTTTTTTTCTTTTACTGCTGACTAATTTTTTGAGTCTGCCAACATTATTGACTGGACTTCACAATGAACTGGCAATTCACAGTACTGGCACTGATGTCCCAGAACAACAAATATCGTTCTGTCATTTGATACGCAAATAGTGCTTCTCTAAAGGTGTCCATATAAAATATATCTAAGATGTGGGACTCCATATGGGTCATGTATTGCATGCTATTATGAATGTGGGTAGAACATGTCTTTAAAATAATATTTTAGGTCTATAGTATAATATTTTGTAAGTTCATATAAAAGTGTTTAGAATAGCTTCAACCTAAGGCCACAGGTTCCAAAAACGCAGCTTTTTTTGTTGCAGATTTGTTCCATTTTTTTGAGCCAAAGCCAGGAGTGGACTGAGCAGAAAGTATAAGGATTTCCTATATATTCCCCATTCCTTTTGTGGCCATACTGTTAGCTACAGCGTGAAACCTCAGCCTAAAATGACTATTTGGGAACATTTCCATGTCCTGTGCAATCTGACATTGCCCGCTAAGTGCTGCCAAATTCAGGCTATGTATGGACACACTCCTTTGATAAGGCAAATGGTAACACCCACTTGTCAAACAATAAAACAACAATAAGGCTAAGGCCCCACATTGCGCAACGCAGCAGAAAAATACACAGCGAAAATGCATCAC
The DNA here is from genome assembly GCF_031893055.1 of Leptodactylus fuscus. Classification (NCBI taxonomy): domain Eukaryota; kingdom Metazoa; phylum Chordata; class Amphibia; order Anura; family Leptodactylidae; genus Leptodactylus; species Leptodactylus fuscus. Next base: position 138,308,801 of record NC_134269.1, on the reverse strand, counting down.
ATTTTTCATTTTTCATTGTGTTTTTGTTGAGTTTTCCTCTACAGACTTTCTGCCCTTATTACACCTATAGGGAAAAAGACAGTGTTTCCACAGGTACAATTGATATGCTGTGATTTTCTAAAACACAGCTTTTTCCCCCCGTAGATTTTTGTCTTTTTTTCATTTTTAAAACTTTTTTTCATTTTTATGCCACCTAGGGGACTTTAATCCTAGGGGTCTGATTCTTTGTGTAGTGTAAGTCTGGTGATGACAGGCCTAAGAGCTTTCAATAGGCCCTCAACTGTCATGGCAACTGCTAGCTACCCCCAACGATATTCTCCTGGTGCCAGCACTGTATAGAAGAAATTGAATGAGGCATCTAAAGGGTTAACAGTGCCGAATATTGTCAGCACCCACTTTATATGGAAAAGGCTCTGCTTAACGCATATGTGATGAATGACATCAGTGGCGTAACTAGGAATGGCGGGGCCCCGTGGCGAACTTTTGACATGGGGCCCCCCCTCCCCAAACCGATGCCGAAGACCTCGACTGACCCCGTCCTCCGCACTCTATTATGTCGCTTAGTAAGCCCTGCACACAGTATTATGTCCATTAGTGGCCTCTGCACACAGTATTATCCCCAATAGTGTCCCCTGCACACACAGTATTAACCCCTATAGTGTCCCCTGCGCACACAGTATTAACCCCTATAGTGTCCCCTGCACACACAGTATTAACCCCTATAGTGTCCCCTGCACACACAGTATTATCCTCTATAGTGTCCCCTGCACACACAGTATTAACCCCTATAGTGTCCAATGCACACAGTATTAACCCCTATAGTGTCCCCTACACACAGTATTAACCCCTATAGTGTCCCCTGCACACACAGTATTAACCCCTATAGTGTCCAATGCACACACAGTATTAACCCCTATAGTGTCCAATGCACACACAGTATTAACCCCTATAGTGTCCAATGCACACACAGTATTAACCCCTATAGTGTCCAATGCACACAGTATTATTAACCCCTATAGTGTCCCCTACACACAGTATTAACCCCTATAGTGTCCCCTGCACACAGTATTATCCCCAATAGTGTCCCCATATGTCCCACTGTGGACACCTATAAACATTTATTATACTCTGGGGTCTGAAAAGACCCCAGAGTATAATAATCGGAGACCCGGGGGATTAAAACCATTAAAAGAACAGAGACAGTTGCTTACCTGTTCCTGTTGGCTGCCGCTCTGGTCCAGCTTTAATGACGTCAGACGTCATATGACCCGGGAAGCTGGCCTGGGTAATGTGACGTCAGACACGAATGACGGAGGCCTGGCAGGATCGTGGAGAGGTAAGTAACACTGTTTTTTATGTTACCTTACCTCTCCGGTACGCCAATCATTATACTCGGGGGTCTGCAAAGACCCCCGAGTATAATGATAGCCTCTGTGGGCCCCGCGGTGTCACTTGCCGATCCCGGCCCAGCCAGGATCGGCAAGTGAATAGGGCCCGTAACGGACTTAAAAAAAAAAAACGCAGCGGTAGCGGCTGTCACCGGGCCCCCTAATGGCCTGGGCCCTGTGGCAGCTGCTACTGCTGCTACCACTGTAGTTACGCCACTGAATGACATACAGTTACTCCATTGGACATTAACAGCGTTTACTTTTCTCCAGATGGACATTCATGAACTCAAAACCTGGTTGAGAAAATGCATTTAATCGCAGTTCATATTTTTAGATCTTTTTGTTTGTGATATGCAAACAAATGTGAAGAAATCAAAGAGTATTATGTCATAGACCCTTGCCTGACATGTTACCTTTGATGACCCCAACGTGAATATCGATCAAACTGTTTCTGGGCTCAGGATGTTTTTATTTTTTATTTCTTTACTTTCGTGTATATTTTATATGTTTGTCTGATGGGTCAGATGCACAGACTGATACCCGTGAGATAGACAATTCAGAAGCCTAATATGACATCTATCAAAAGCAATGACCAGCCAGTTGGTGAATTGAAGAAAGACATTCTTCAAAAAATTCCAAATGGAACCCTATAAACTGTACTGTACTGAAACTGTAACATATCAACAAAGCAATTTTTTTCTTAAATATAAGCCATTTATTATAACAGTCATTCTAAACCAAAAGCTAAAAATATTCACTATGTCTAATTGTTTATTTCATAAAACAACCGTTCAGCTGCCATTCCGCAATCCAGTTACAGCTGGGAATATATGTTCAATAATTGTATCAGAGCTAAAAGAGCAGAGAGTATGGGGGTGAATTTATTTTCCTCTTCAAGGCCAGGACCTCACGTGACCGAAACAGCACAGAAAAAAATGCAAATCTCATCCACACATTGCGGAAAAATACGCTCAGCACACATGCTAAAATTTCCAAAATTGTTGCGGTTTTAGATATCGCAGCATGTCAATTATACCTAAAGAAATGCCGGCAGTTTCCCTATATGTATAATTGAAGGGAAGTTGCGGGAAAAACTGTAATGTGTCACCGCTGCGGGTCTTCCTAAAGTTTGCTTAGAAAACTATACAGGGATAAAGTCAGAATTTTTATATAATGTATGAAAAAAACTAAGGGTTTTAAGCTTTAAGGCCTGTACTTGGGTACTATACTGTAAATTGGAGGTTCATATATGGAGGTATCCATAGAGAGTCCAGAAGAAGTAGTTACATCTGGGCCTTGGTGATTCAGAAATCCTAATGATCCTCTGCTATATAGGAAAACACCGGCATTATAAAAAGCAAACCTTACACTATTTGTAGTACTGTACCTAATAATTCTGTTAGTGTGACTTGTGTTATTGCTAGGAATGTCCCCCAAGGATAAGTTGATAAAATGGTGTCTAGATGCCAGTGAGTGTCTGTGAGGGACTCTTGCAACAAGTCTTCAATTCTTCAAGACTTAAAAATGAAGCATTACAAAAGTCTCACTAAAACCAATGGGCTATATGTCCAGGGTAGACATGAGTCCTCTAGGCAACAAGGCATTCTCTCTGTAGTTGTTTTCAATTACTAGTTTACCACTACTATGGTATTATGTTGTTTCTTTCCAGAGTACCACTATTAACATCGCTGTAAATCATAATGTCAGGAGCCGATCAGGTTAACAAGTGCAGAGTGATGTATAATAGCAAACTAGTGGTTATCTTTCTTTGCTCCAGGACACAGATCCAGTTTTTTAAGAAGATGTACACAGCCAAATTCATTGAGTACACAGTGTCTGGCGTAATCAGGTTTTATCTACAGAATCTGACGCAACTTGGATAGGTTTGGTCCTTCAAAGTAAATTTGATTGGTTTAGAGCTTACACTCCCTCTTGTCTTTAAATATTACACTGCTGTATGACACAGGAAAAGACTTCACATTTGTGAGTGGTCAAAAAAAGATTTGCAAAATTGGTTGCCTAGAAAGTGTGCAAACTGGACTTTCAGGTATAATTCTAATTTTATTACATTTTTTTCATACTCAATTTATCTATTAATCTCTACTTTTAAGATACTATTTACAGAAAATTACATTTGTGAATGCAGTTTGTATAACATGGTTGTTGGTAAATGTAAATATCAATATATGTGATTTTTCATCTTTCATTGTGAATTTAGATGCAATAGTTTCTCAGAAATTATTCTATCTATGTTTGTTTTTTTAATGTCCGGCCTATAGACAGCTATAGTGAAAAGTGGCAGAATATTGTTAGCCAAGTCTGTCCATGATATGAAAACTACTATGTTTTTTTTATTGCGGTTTCCAAAAAAAATATGAATTAAAAATATCTTTTTTTTATAAACTTTAATGTTTTTATTGGTTTATGTTGTTTTATTGATTATTATTTTTTTTGTAAATTTGGAGTATTCTTAAGTTAGTAAATTAGAATGAGATATAACTTTTCTCGTTTTTATCCATGGTAATCTAATTGGAAAATATGAAACAACATAGACATATATACACTTGAATAATGTGTATAATAATGTGTATAATATACTTATATATATATATGTGTGCGTGTATATATATATATATATATATATATATATATATATATATATATATATATATATATATCTTACACAAATAAATGCAGTAATTTTTTAGACAACAGTGGTTAGTGAATTAAGATACTTGACACTTTGGTAATGGGGTTCACATCTAACCCAGCAAATCTATAAATGATATATAATTTTAAGTTCATATAGAATCATATTAAGCAATGGTTAACTTCTATATGTGTAAAAACAGTATTCCTTTTGAATACATTTGGCTATTGAAGTCTATTTTAACTGCTTAAAACTAAAGTATATATATATATATATATATATATATATATATATATATATATATACTTTCTTTAGTTTTCAGCAGTTTGGATATTTCATTGAAGTTTTTGATTATATCAAATATATCTTGTAATTTATCATTAATGAATCTATTTTAACATTAGGTGCATGCAGCATATATTATTTTTTCATATACACACATGTTCCACAAGCCTGGTGTGAACTTTACCTTAAAGGCAGGGCAGACACAAATAGTATAAGGCCGCTATGAAAGAAGAGTTTCTAGGCCTCTTGCTCTCCAATAGCTCCTCTAGCAATTCCCTTTATGTTTCCTCCACAGTCCACCAGCAATTGAGAACCGTGAGATTTATTACATGTAATATAGTAGATAATAGAATACTGAATTTAGGAAGCCCTTACCGATCTATTTTCTTTACATAAAACAATAGATGAATGAATGGATAGATATATATATAAAGATTATTGCTTCTGTCATGTAAAAATGGTAAAGATCAGAAAAGGCTTGGAGATATGACGGGAGTACGTACATTCATTTAGTAATCATTGCTCATCGGAGGGGTTTCTAAAGCTTTCTTTATGTTTTGTTTGCAGTACAAAGTGTTCTAAAAACTGACACATTGTGAAAGAACCCTTAATAAGAAGAGCAGTGTTTACTCTGAAGAAAGGTGTGCGTCAATTCATTAACTGCTGACTGCTTAAAATGGACCGCATGGAGCTGCAAAGAGTCAACACAGATCCTGATGATGACAGCAACAGTGGAGAGAGCACTGAGGATGGATATTGCAAAGATATGGATATTGAGAAAGTTACTATAAGCAGGTGAGATGTGAGAATTAAAATGTAGAGTGTTCAGTATGGACATCATGTGTAGAAAGTTCTAGCATTCACTACGTAGCCAGTAGCTGTAAAGCTGACATACAGTAATTGTTACAAGTGAGAATATAACTACTCAAAATGGCTCATGTGGGAAAAGCTAGTGCAGGCGAAGTGACACCCCAATACACTTCAATGACACTGCAAATGATAATGACATCAACCATGGTCAGGCTGTATAATCATCATCAGGCTAAGTGGAGATCACTCCGCACAGAGAACTAAATGAGCCTGAAGTCTTTCTTTTCTTCTTAGTTGCTATGACTCCTAGTATGTTTCCTATCTGCTATTCTGAGCTTGTATGTGTTCTTTCTTGTAATATATTACTGTATTATCCATGCTGCTGTAAAACACTGAATTTCCCCATGGTGGGACTATTAAAGGATTATCTTATGTTATATCTAGCAACAGAAGTTTTAACATGAAGGTAGAAAATACAGCAAGTAGACATAAAAAGGAGAGCAAGTAGTTTGCTTGTCTAGTCAACCATACAAGGGTAACCCTCTTGCAAACCCTCTACTTTTCCATATCACATAAAATTTCTAGGGGGAGACACAGTCAACGCTGTTATTGGAAATACCATTTAACAAGATTTGTCCCTTTTGAATGCTACAATCTTACGTAATAGTGTGTTAGTACCTTTAGCACCGTATAATTCGGGATTTGGCTTTCTAAAGATGGTCATACAGCTTTAGTAGTTGTTGCCTTGAATACTTTCAGCCAAGAGATATTTCTCCTTATTTCTCTCAAACCCATACAAGCATCATTCAGCCGACAGTGCATGAATTCTACGTAAGGGGAATAAGCCACAGCTGCAAAGTCCAATAGAAATCTGCCTCCCATTGAAATGTGTTTCTTCTAGTTGTTTTTGGAGAATCTGGAGCTGTTTTTTTAAGCAGATTTTGTAGATGTTCAGAATCAGCATCAAAATGAAGCAGTTACATCGGTTACAGTATAAAAGTTTGCTGATAATCTTTTTGTCACTAGTCTGCACTTTAAAATCATTCTGCCCTTGCCATGCTGGAATTCAGTATTCTATGAGTTCAGATCCTGGTAAGCCCAAATGATAAGACAAGAGATGTGTTCTTGACTGCCTGGATTTTGTTGCCAGCTCTAGATTCCCAAGCAAGGCCGGGGAACCACATGGCGTAATCGCCTCCATCAACTAAACAGTAAAAAAGTTATAAGCTTCAGAATATAGTGACCCCAGGCAAGTCATTCATTTTTGAAAAATGACATTTTATTTAGTAAAAGGAGTAAACATGTAAACACTGATTCTTAGAGATAAATGGCCAATATCATATAATTTGAATGACTCTTATAAGTGTGAGTCACCTGAACTAGTTTCAATTATAGTGTATTTAAATATTCATGTGGTCCATTCTACTACTATGTAAGCACTGCCACAGATGTACAAGGTCTACCATTGATCTGTGTTCTGTATACTTTATTAATTTGGATGGATTGATGTCATTGTCAGATACACAAACTTACAGCAGCTATAAGCTGCAAATGTTATTACAGTTTTATTACAGTTTTACTTAGATTCATACCTACATTAGTGTATGTTGTGGTCATATCACTGGGTCCTACCTAATACCATAATGTGCAGTTCAAACCCAAGACCAGAGATATAGATGTTCTCAGGATTAGGCATTAGGGACAGTAAACCAAAGTGCGTAATCGCCCAAGTAAAGGACATTTCCTTTCAATGGGCCACAACCAAGAGGAATAGGGATTTCATACATAGAAGCTCTATTTCAATATGCTTCAACATGTTCCCAGTAGATGGATATATTACAAGCATAAAGTGACTGTGATTGGACAAATCCTGGACAACAAATGATGTGTGCCTTCAAGCGTCAGTAATTTGTCATACAAATTTCTGTTTTCAGAATATAAGTAAGCTGGTTTATGATCCAAACCTATACTCAGGCCCTCAGAACTAGCCCTCAAAATAAAAATCTGAAGGACACTTAGATCAAAGCAGGTGTCAAATATGAACATACTGTTTCTTTTCAATGGTCATAAAAACGCTGTATGTTTAATTAACCTTAAAATTGGTAACTTTTTCTAGCTAATGGGGGAGATGTTGATCTTCATATCTCCTGTACTGGTGTAGGATTTGGCACATCCTCTAGGATCCATGCACCTAAACAGAAATCTACATCAGACTAAAGCTAGTGTATATGGCAGGTATCATTTACACCAGAAAACTGGCATAAATGGTGATGCATTGTTAAGGGTCTATGGCCCTACCCACAGCACACCCATACTATGCCATGGATGGTGTGAAAATAGCACTCGCAACAATCTTTGTCGTAAGTGCTAATTAAAGACACATAAGAAATCTGTTCACTAACCCCCTAGATTTCCTAAATGATTCCACTAAATATTTTATTGAAAAGTCTCTTGGTTTACTTTGTGTTAGGATTTTCTGTTAATGATGATGAGGATTATATATCTAGGTTTGCTTATAGAACTGTGCAGTGTAGCCATTGTTCAATGTAAAGTAACCATGAATACATTTCATCTCTTTCTTACACAGTCAATACGTTGGTGAAGAAGATGCCGAAAGTCAAAAGTTCCTAACTAATGGGATGAATGGAAAAAAGAAATTAGATGACTACACTGAAGAGCATGTAAGTATTACTGGCATTGAGACTAGAGAAAACATGGCACTTGGGAAGATCTGTACCTTTCTACTTTGTTCTCTTGTTTATACTTCAAAATTATCATTAAATGAATTTACTTCTGAGAAATAACATGTAACTATGTAACTGCTTACGTATATACTTTTAGCCAGCACACATCTGCATCTAAACTGCCAGTCTCATATTTCCCTTGTGAAACACCGTCCTTAACCCCATGACCTTATCATCTGTGTTGCTTTGACACAGCAAGTCTCGGCAAATGTGGGATCGTGTCAATAAGTTTGAATTATGTATAATTATTAACTCACACTTGCACTATGGTTTTGCACACATTATAGATAAAAATCGTCAGATGATTGAGAAATCCATGACCTCTTGGCAGACAACGAGTCCACGAAATGTAAATTCCAGCAACTAAAAATTCTATTTATTTTTATCCAAAGCATCCTGGAACTACTTCTTTTGGAATGTCAGTATTCAACCTAAGTAATGCCATCATGGGTAGTGGAATTCTTGGACTTTCCTATGCCATGGCTAACACAGGCATTGTGTTGTTTGTGTAAGTATTGCTAACTGTTGATTCAAAGTACTGAAATGAATGGCAGAAATGTAACAGAAAAAATATAACACATTAGATATGGCTACCTTTATGTTACACATGTTTGGATTTTTCTCATCATGTCTGAGATGTAAGTTTAGTGAATAGTCCAGGAATTAGCATGTTTTCCCATATTCCTTACACATATCCTTTCTTAAAGTATTTTAGGTTATAAACATGGTGAGGGAAAAGATTAGAGTGAAACAGAAGCTTAACTTGGGTCCATCTGCAAAATATATAATGGGGCCCCCAATTACCACTTGCCCTCTGTAATACTGGTGTCTTCTTATGTTGTCCAGGGTCCAGTAGTGATTGCTTCCTCAGCAAACCCTATAAGTACACCTCCGTAATGGAAATTTTGAGAAATGCCCTTCAGTATAGTTACTGAAGTTAGGGATCAGCTTGGACTTGATTCTTTAGCCTTTTCTACAGTTTGTTGCTCTGGGTTATTGTGTAAATAGATACAAAAACTTACATCATTCATTCTTCAAACTTGTTTCAAACCCAGTGAACTCAACGTAATTGTCTTAGCTGGCACCAGGCAGTCCATGCACTTACAGTACAAGAAGTAACATAGCATGGGCAATATCATCTACTGAGGGAAGTGTTGCACAATGCTGCAGGCTCATAAGGCACAAGTTGTCTTGCTACATTCAGATGTTTCTATAAGCACAGTCTTGTTTGAACACAGATAAAATATAAATCCCTGAATATAATATAAATGTCCCTAAAGTACACATAAGCTTCCGGGATTGCAATGTGTGCATGTGGATAAGAATAAGCTGTACCTAGTGTAGACTGCTAAGATAAATGTCAGTAGTTGTCATATATTTTAATGACATTACTTATTATAATTTCACGCTCATTATAGTTTATGTAATGTAAAGGTAGTCCTTATGGGCTGCTCTGGTGCCCACACAGGATTATGTCCAGGTTAAGGTTGGCACTGTCTATCATGCATGCATCTTAAAGAGGTTGATCCACAAACAACATTTATCATCTATCTACAAGATAGGTGATCAATGCCTAATGTTTGGGGTCTGACCACTGAGACTACCAACTATAACAAGAACAGGTACATAGGTATGGAGTGGTAGGGCACATATGCAACCACTTCTTTCACTACTTTGGGATTTACAGAGAAAGCCAAGTACAGTGTTCAGTCCTGCAGAAGTAAATGCATGTTCAGGGTAGTTTAATTCCCACAAGTTACTCTTGAACCCCCCATTCCACTGATTTTTGTGAGTCCCAGCAGTCAGGCCCTAGTCACCATACATTTGTCACCATCCTATATTATCCATAGTTCAAACCATTCAACATGGATGTGTCAGGTTTACCATATTTGCTTGTCTGAAGGTAGCATATAATTTAGGAAAAATCACAGAGTTCCAGGATATATAGTTTCTGTGATCACAGAGAGAGCACCATATTTATAGGTTTCTATATGAATATTCTCAATGAAATAATAGAAAACTGTATATCACCAACCTCAGTGTATTCCCCTCTAGTCTAAGCTTCCACTAATAGGACAAAACAAGGGAAATGATAAAGATGCTTTAACCTATAAAGGACCCCTGTAAAAGGCAAAGAGTAGAGTTGGGAAACAGCCCAAGAGACATGAACATTGACTAAGACCTTCCACATTGACTAAGACCTCCTGTCTGTGTATCAGAACCAGATATGTTATAGGTTTCTCCACTTTATAAACAACTAGTCGCAGTTCATTGTCCATTAGGACATGTTGAGCAGTATTTGAAATGTAATATTCTCTTTTATATTGGACTGGTTTGATTTAGTTTGTTAATTTGAGTATTTTGAGCAAACAGGAAAGTTCATACATAGCAGAAAATCCTTTCCTTATGTCTAATCAGGGATGTTTCTGCAACATGTGCATGGATTTCTACAAATCATGTATTTTTTACATTTAGTTTATTCTGGAAAGCTTCTAATAATGATAAGCCTTTCATTAACATATGTAATATGTATAACATTCAAAATATGTGTTCTGTCATCTTTAGGATTCTTCTGCTTGCTGTTGCCATTTTATCGCTATATTCTGTACATCTTTTATTAAAGACTGCAAAGGAAGGAGGTAAGACAACGCACATTTGTCGATATGGCTCATGAAAGCATTAAATTCTAATGTAATTTTACCCATACTCCAAGGTACTGCTGTAATTTCATGTGCTCATGCCTTAAGCAATTTTCCCTCCAATAATAATGGTTATCATCATATTCTATACAGAATGAATACCAACTGTCTGAGAATGGTGGTGGACATGAACTAAATATGTATAATCAAAATATATATTTTTTTTAATAGGTTCATTAATTTATGAAAAACTGGGTGAAAGAGCCTTTGGATGGCCTGGAAAAATTGCTGCTTTTGTATCCATCTTAATGCAGAACATTGGGGGTGAGTTCATTGGTACAAATATGTACATACGTTTTGCCCTTCAAAAGTACAGGGCAGAAAGTCTTTGAGATTCTTTTGCTACGTATCAGTGGGAATTCTGTTTTTTACACTGTTGTCTTATACGTTTTGTTTTTATGGAGTTTTCTATGTGGTAAAATTGAGACATTACCTACATTCTGCTGGTTAGTTTAATCATGGAGATACCACAATTATTTAGTATTTGTTGTAATTCCTTTACAAAAATCCAAAACTATGAATATATATATATATATATATATATATATATATATATATATATATATATAGTCATTCATAGTCACCTGTAGTTTTTTTTTTATATGGATTATATGGAGCTGTGCATATTTTGGGAACTGCCTGATGTTTTGATCAGTATCTGCCAAATTCTAATTTGAAACACTTAGGCTGAGTTCACACGGGGGAATTTGCTGCAGATTTTGCCCCTGAATACGGAGCAGATCCCTCCCGTAATTCACCTACCATTGTTTTCAACGGGAGACAGAGATCGCAGCAGGACGTGGGAAAAAAAGCCTCCTGCTCGATCTTGCTGGCGTCCATGGCTTGTGATTCCATGCTTAGACCCGTTCATCCGGGCCTAATCAGTAGCAGGATACCGCGATGGAACGTCAGTGCACTGCATCAGCATCCCATCGCAGCTAGATTGTGGTGAAAATTTGCAAGATGTGGCCTCAGCTTTGCACTGTGTAGTAACTCATCCATAGAATGAGGTTTTATTGCTTTCTCTCAACCCTTCTCTTTTGTAGCAAGCACCTTTCATACAGAATACTTTCCCATTTATTCACACCTCTAGAAGGTCTTATATTCGGAATTTTTCTGTAATTCACTTTTCTTTTGTAACTGTCAGTTGTTAAAATAAGCTATTTATAGCCAAATCACACCAAGGTTCTTTTCTAAGCTTCCGCTTAAAAGAAAACATAGCTTACAACTCCTTATGTGGTAAATGTTAAGCATACAGCAATATGACCTCATGAGAAATGTATGAATTTCCAGGATACTGTAACATCACAGTAAAGAAAAAGCAGCATGAATCAAATTCTGAAGCAGTTTCTCATATATATTCAGTCAATAGCCTCAACTTTTAGTTATATTATGAATGCAGGGTCACAGAGACTCTTAGGTTAAGGGCCCATGTTGCGGAAATATAGTGTTTTTCCTGTTGTAGAAACGTAGCAGAAAAAAAATGCTTTTTTACATTGCATTTTACAGGATCAACAAAGTGAATGAGATTCTTGATAATCCCAATCACACAAATATGTCTGTAAAGCCCAATCACACAATCTGGTCCCATGATACAAAACTTCCCAGTATATTATATTATAAATGGGGCTCTGGTGCAATACCACACACAACCTGTGGGTCGTTGTGGCTCTATTTGTGAAATAAAACAGGAATGTTTTTCTTATCATGTACAGACCCTTCAATGAGTCGACAAATGTTTTTATTAAGTGCTAGGGCTGCGATCCCTTTCCAATCTGGCCTGTATCCATTCTGTATCGTATTTGGACATTATTATTTTGTTACTGATTTATATTTTTGCCCATATGTTTAGATATTATTGTGATGTATTTAGATTACATTTTCACTATGTACATTTTCTTATTTACTTCTATCTGCAAATAACATTTTAAATATGTTTTAATGCTTATATGCTTTAGTAAAAAATAAATATTACAGTCCAGTAATTTATTTTGCTCTTTTTTTTTCAGCAATGTCAAGTTACTTGTTTATTGTCAAATATGAGCTTCCAGAAGTTATAAGAACCTTTATGAGATTGGAAGAGAATTCTGGGTATGTGTCTATGGTTTTTGTAATCTATATTTGTATAAGCTTAACTTTTGAGGCTGAAACCCCAAGTTGTGAAAGCATTTGCAAAGTAAATGGGATTCTGGCTAATCCCATCCACACAGTGAAGAAAAAAATTTGTAGCGTTTTCAAAAATGCCCGCAGTTTTTGAAAATCACACCATGTCAATTGTACCTGTGAAAAAGGTATAGGTGTAAAAAGGGCAGAAAGTCCACTGAAGAAGACTCATTGAAAACACAATGGAAAAAGGTTGTGGAAGAAAGCACGATGCGTTTCTGGCACGTTTTTTTCCGCAGTATTACTTTTTTTTGCTGTGTTTCACTAGGTGGGGCTTTAGCCTTAGGTCAGAGTGCGCCATGTGGGTAAACATGTCACTTCAAAGTGGCTGGGAGTCTAGTGAATCCCATCCATACATTGCAGAAATGCTGTGGTTTCCAAAACCATTTGGAAATCGCAACATGTCAATTATACCTACTGAAAACATTGGCAGTTTTTCTTTCTGTCAAAAGCACTGTGGGAAAAACTGCAATGCATTTCTGTTGTAGTATATATACCACTGTGGCCTGCTGTATGGAGCCTTAGCCTTGAATAGTAAATTATGTTTCACCTTTGCAGGGAATGGTACCTGAATGGAAACTATCTGGTGATATTTGTGTCTGTTGGAATTATTCTCCCATTGTCCCTTCTGAAGAATTTAGGTAATTTTGAATATTTTCCCTTATAATATATAGAATGGATAACCTACTGTACAAACTAAACCTATGATTGTACTATTATGTGAACAGGTTACCTTGGATACACAAGTGGATTTTCTTTGTCTTGCATGGTCTTCTTCGTCAGTGTGGTAAGACTTCTAATCTAATTGTACATACATTTCTTTATAAATAGTCAGCAGCTATGGCTCCCCCTACTCTGTCATCCTGTACTGAGCTTGCATGGCTCTATCAATAAAAAGAGGTGAGTTAGGCTAGGTTCACATCTATGCTAGCTGTGCGCTAAAACAGCGGTTACCCACGGACACCGGCGCACCCCATGCACTATAATGGTCCATGCAGGAGTTTTCTCTCAACTGATTCTCGGCAGTTTCTGCTGTGCAGATATGAACCTAGCCTAAGCTGCATCTAAACCCCTCTGGCAGTCAGAATTCCCATTTATACTTTACCCGAGAACATCTGTAAAGGGAGAGTTAAGAGACAAACATAGACATAAGTTAGTCAGAGCATCCCACCAAATTCAGCAAGTTAAGGGTTACAGAAGTAACCTGAACCTCGAGTAATAAAGTGTATCAGGTCTCAGACACCTCATATACATTTGGGGAATGGTTGAGTTTGTCATCTAAAGAAACAAAAACAACTACTATCCTCTAGCTTGCCTTCGTCAATCCATAACAAGACTGTGTATCAAATACGCCTGGAATGTTTTACCTGCACATATGAGATAACAAACTCTTTTGTATCTGACAACTTAGCTCTACTACTTCTGTATACCTTGAAGAAGTTAGCAAATATTGGTCACATGAAATTTATATAACACTATAAAACACTTCTGTAAATCATGTAGCAAAGCTTTACTTTGGATAAAAAAAAATCATTACCATCTCTATACTTGTTTATTACAGGTAATCTATAAGAAAACTCAGATACCCTGCCCATTACCTATGTTGGATCAACATTCTGGAAATCTAACAAACAGCAGTTACCATCTTCCCTCTGCTATGATGCACAACTACACCCTTAATTCTGGTGTGAACTTCATGATGGATTACACTCAAGAAGGGACCGGCTTTAATGAGCACAAAGATAATAATCACGGAAGTGGAGTAGAGTTTGAAGCCCACACCGATGATAAATGCAAACCCAAATATTTTGTGTTCAATTCACAGGTAGGTTCATAGTATGTTGAAAAACAAAAACAAAAACCCAACAAAATACAACAAACTGGTCTCAAAACAAATATAAGAATATAGTTCAAACAACTTGAGACACAAAACGTAAAAAATATATATAATTTTATTAATAAATATCACATAAAACAATACATAAACAGACAGGGGAGACACACATAGGGAAAAAGATAAATTTCCCTATTAAATAGCAGAGGAGTACCATAACCCTCCCACCAGTAACAAACTGAATATAACCCCAGATATTAAAGATGATACAAAGATACAAGAAAAAAGTCGCAAGAAGAGGAATATAATCCCCAGTTAAATTGCAATGCCTAGTATTACACACCAAAGATAGGTAAGAGGACTTGAATACAAATGTCCTCAGACCATAATAATATGACTAATATAGATAGAAGGTGGTAAACAAGTAAGGAAGTGTCCCAAATGGGGTCACCTTAATACATACCCGTAGGTGCCGACATATTTTCTGTAAACACAAATATAGTAATGAAGAAAACAGCAGGGGGGACTCAGTCTGAGACTGGTAGGACCATAAGAAACGCCTGACGCGTGTTTCGCTTGCACTCGGCTTCGTCAGGAGGCGAAACGCGCGTCAGGCGTTTCTTATGGTCCTACCAGTCTCAGACTGAGTCCCCCCTGCTGTTTTCTTCATTACTATATTTGTGTTTACAGAAAATATGTCGGCACCTACGGGTATGTATTAAGGTGACCCCATTTGGGACACTTCCTTACTTGTTTACCACCTTCTATCTATATTAGTCATATTATTATGGTCTGAGAACATTTGTATTCAAGTCCTCTTACCTATCTTTGGTGTGTAATACTAGGCATTTCGATTTAACTGGGGATTATATTCCTCTTCTTGCGACTTTTTTCTTGTATCTTTGTATCATCTTTAATATCTGGGGTTATATTCAGTTTGTTACTGGTGGGAGGGTTATGGTACTCCTCTGCTATTTAATAGGGAAATTTATCTTTTTCCCTATGTGTGTCTCCCCTGTCTGTTTATGTATTGTTTTATGTGATATTTATTAATAAAATTATATATATTTTTTACGTTTTGTGTCTCAAGTTGTTTGAACTAGGTTCATAGTATGTGTCTACAAGGAAACATCACAATGGTACACATTTATCAATGCATTTGTGGTTTATGGCTTAAAAAATCAAAAATCATGACACATCAAATTTACACAATAATACTTGCGTTTTGATAGCCCTCACCAGATTTAACATTTGGCACAGGCAATATTTTAGTAAATGTCAAGTGGGGATTGCTACCTAGTAAATGGCAGCCTTCCATGTATATCTGTGCATACAAAAATAGCTGTCAGTCACTGTGCAGGACCTCCGCCTTGACTTCTCAGCATAGAAAGTGCAAAGATATCAAAGAGAGTTATACCGATTCTTTTCCCACAAAGGTATACATCAATCTGTTAGACTCCTTCTACTCTATAATATACTGCCTGCAGATTGCACTGCATTTTACATTTTGTATGTGACATATTCCCTTTAACCCTTTTCCAATATTAGGTATTTAAATGTGTTAGGTAGTTAAATATGGCATCCTTTCATGAAAATTATACAGCGGAGATCTGTTAAAAATGCCGCCATTAATACCTGGCTGGGCATTAACCCCCCTGAGATTTTCATGGAGAAAAATGGGCATCGCCATTTTGGGGTGGATTGTCGACCACTGGAATAAGATCTGGGGTGGGCGATCCATTACAAAGGATCCTAGGCTTATCATTGTATGTATTCTTTAATGGGCTGCTTTATGCAGCCTATAATATAAATACTGCTATTTTAAAATGCATTGTATTAGTAATCAGACCTCCTGGGGTTCAAGACCCCTAGGGTATCTAAAAATAAAAGTAAAAAAAAGTTTAAAGTATACAAGAAATAAAAAGAATTACAAATTTTAATCACTCTTCCCTTTCTCTAGAACACATATAAAAGCACTTAAACTCATGCACACTAGGTATCCCTGAGCCTGAAAACAACTAGTCTATAATCTTATAACAATGACATATTGCTATAAACTAAGTTATCTTGTAGCATCTTAAATCGGAGTGGCCATACAAAGCCTTGTTGATTTCCACACTTTTGTTTCCACCAGTTGTTTATTTTATATTTCAAGGAATTCCAAACTTAAATATTGAAAAACATATAATACATAGTATAGATGTTATTACATACAACTTAGTACAGCACTACATTTTCTGTAGGTTTGTGAAAACTTCACCACAGTGGAAATATATTGTTTTTTTACACTTAAGTACATATAGTATGCTATATAGATACAGGGATTTTTATATTTGTACTGTTGTATAGCTTGCACTGCAGATGTAAGCAGTCACCCTGCAGCTATGATATCATCTTCAAATTTGACATAGATTATATTACAGACAAATAGTACATTTAGTTCTGCTATATAAGACATTCACTTAGATAAGATTCTCTTTGAATATTCCCTATTGACTATCATATAAAATGTATTTTTCTTATCTCTGGGCATATTCACATTTCATTGCATGTACATCATGACAATACAGTCCTATGAAAAAGTTTGGGCACCCCTATTAATCTTAATCATTTTTTGTTCTAAATATTTTGGTGTTTGCAACAGCCATTTCAGTTTGATATATCTAATAACTGATGGCCACAGTAATATTTCAGGATTGAAATGAGGTTTATTGTACTAACAGAAAATGTGCAATATGCATTAAACCAAAATTTGACCGGTGCAAAAGTATGGGCACCCTTATCATTTTATTGATTTGAATTCCCCTAACTACTTTTTACTGACTTACTGAAGCACAAAATTGGTTTTGTAACCTCAGTGAGCTTTGAACTTCATAGCCAGATCTATCCAATCATAAGAAAAGGTATTTAAGGTGGCCAATTGCAAGTTGATCTCCTATTTGAATCTCCTCTGAAGAGTGGCATCATGGGCTACTCAAAACAACTCTCAAATGATCTGAAAACAAAGATTGTTCAACATAGTTGTTCAGGGGAAGGATACAAAAAGTTGTCTCAGAGATTTAACCTGTCAGTTTCCACTGTGAGGAATATAGTAAGGAAATGGAAGACCACAGGGACAGTTCTTGTTAAGCCCAGAAGTGGCAGGCCAAGAAAAATATCAGAAAGGCAGAGAAGAAGAATGGTGAGAACAGTCAAGGACAATCCACAGACCACCTCCAAAGAGCTGCAGCATCATCTTGCTGCAGATGGTGTCACTGTGCATCGGTCAACTATACAGTGCACTTTGCACAAATAGAAGCTGTATGGGAGAGTGATGAGAAAGAAGCCGTTTCTGCACGTACGCCACAAATAGAGTTGCCTGAGGTATGAAAAAGCACATTTGGACAAGGCAGCTTCATTTTGGAAACAAAAATTGAGTTGTTTGGTCATAAAAAAAGGCGTTATGCATGGCGTCCAAAAAGAAACAGCATTCCAAGAAAAACACATGCTACCCACCGCTACCCACTGTAAAATTTGGTGGAGGTTCCATCATGCTTTGGGGCTGTGTGGCCAATGCCGGCATCGGGAATCTTGTTAAAGTTGAGAGTCGCATGGATTCCACTCAGTATCAGCAGATTCTTGAGAATAATGTTCAAGAATCAGTGACGAAGTTGAAGTTACGCCGGGGATGGATATTTCAGCAAGACAATGATCCAAAACACCGCTCCAAATCCTCAGGCATTCATGCAGAGGAACAATTACAATGTTCTGGAATGGCCATCCCAGTCCCCAGACCTGAATATCATTGACCATCTGTGGGATGATTGGAAGCGGGCTGTCCATGCTCGGCGACCATCTAACTTAACTGAACTTGAATTGTTTGTCCAAAATACCTTTATCCAGGATCCAGGAACTGATTAAAAGCTACAGGAAGCGACTAGAGGCTGTTATCTTTGCAAAAGGAGGATCTACTAAATATTAATGTCACTTTTCTGTTGAGGTGCCCATACTTTTGCACCAGTCAAATTTTGGTTTAATGCATATTGCACATTTTCTGTTAGTACAATAAACCTCATTTCAATCCTGAAATATTACTGTGTCCATCAGTTATTAGATATATCAAACTGAAATGGCTGTTATAAACACCAAAATATTTAGAACTAAAAATGATTAAGATTAATAGGGGTGCCCAAACTTTTTCATAGGACTGTATGTTATGTGCTAAAACATGCAGAACGCTGGAACATTTTGCTTTAGAGTAACAAGTTGATCTCTTTCAGACAGCGTATGCTATTCCTATACTGGCCTTTGCTTTTGTGTGTCATCCAGAGGTCTTGCCAATCTACAGTGAGCTTAAAAGGTAAGAATATTAATTTTGTTAAGACTTCAATAAGTCCTGCAAAAAAATAAGACTTTTGACTAGGAGAACTGCCAAAAAAAAACAGTTAAAAAAACCCAGCCTTTTATTGACTTAAATGTGTAAAACCATTTAACATCATATCTCAATACCAATATGTGGTCAAGAACACTAATGCTCAAGACATAGATGTCTACTGTGTTTTTGACTTTGTGCAGAGTTGAAATTATCAAATATAACATCTATATTGGACCAGGCTTAAAGAGTGGCAATTCCGTATGAATATATGAAGAGGAGTCACTGTAATAAGTGATTTAGGTTGTGCCAGAAAATCAGTAGTCATAATGGCTGACACCTTCACCCAAGGAGCTAAGTGTATCTTAGGAAGAGGTACATAGCCTTATAGTATGAGTCACTGAGACCAAAGTCCCCAGAGAGCTCAGGTAAATACTCCTCTGCACTAACCCCTACACTACTACAGTAGTGCAGCTACAGATTCTATGCCAGATAGGCCTCAGCATGATAGTCCCAACTTTTGAATCAAGTTCATCAGTCACTTTTGGATCGTGAAATGTCCCTCTTTAGATATTGGTAATGGAAACTTCACTATGTTGATCAATAATAAAAACCCTGTAAGCGTATAGATAGGCAAACAAATGTTAAACTTTCCCGCAGTGAACTATCAGTGTCCCTCTTTGACTTGTCCAGGTATTGGTAACTAGTCTTACTATTGCTCAACTAGTCACCTCAAAGCTTGGTGTGCCACTGTGCCGATAGAGAACAGGAAAACAGCTAGGCAGTGGTTAAACTATTCCATCCTAACACAGAGTGATTGCCTTTGCATTTCCTAATAAGCTTGTTACAGCAAAATCTCATGACATGCATTTTAATTGACTCTTCCTAGCCGTTCCCGAAGAAAAATGCAGAATATTTCAAATGTGTCAATAGCTGCAATGCTGGCGATGTATCTTTTTGCTGCGCTCTTTGGTTATCTTACATTTTATGGTAAGTACAAAAAAGCGAATATGTTTAAATGATTAGTACATTATAGAACTATACTATAATAACATTTATGGAAGAAGGACTATGGGTCCATGCTGTATCACTGCTCCCTCCAACTGAGATAGCTTGGCTATCTTTGTCAGTCCCATACATTTTGGAGTGATTTTGAAGTGGGCATGTGCATGAGCGAATGGAGCTCCATTCACATGAGCAACATGGGACCTTACTCTTCGTGATCGGTGGGGGTCCCAGTGGCAGAACTGCCAGTAATCAGATATTTATCAATAAGATGATACCGTGGGATAAGTTGTTATGGTGGGACAACCTATTTTGAGAGGTAAATTCAGCATTTCCATGCTGTTAGTGGAGAGAAAATAAAAGGTGTTAAGATAATAGTCATCTTGTTTTGTATGCGACACCGGTAGAGTAAATTCAAGGAATATGGATTCTTACCCCAGCAGAGAACAAATGTTTTTCCTCTATTTAGGTAATGCAGTGCATGCTTACTAAAATATACAGCAATTTATACTATTTAATACAATATACAAGAACTTTACAACAATAACATCAGTAAAACATACAACAGCCTAGACCAGGGGTAGGGAACCTTGACTCTCCAGATGCTGTGAAACTACAACTCCCAACATGCTCCATTCACTCCCATGGGCGTTCCAAGAACAGCAGAGCAAGTATGCATGCTGGGAGTTGTAGTTTTGTAACAGCTGGAGAGCCAAGGTTCCCTACCCCTGGTGTAGACCCACATGGTAAACAGTATAGTATTAATACAAGACACATAATACAAGCAGTAGAGTTCAAATAAACCAACTGATATTTAAGCTCTTAGATACACCAGGTATACATTAAAAGTTAAAAAGTTTAAGGGGTCTCAGGGTCAACAGTCAGCACTTCTTCATAAGGCAGTATTTCACTGAAAATGGACTCCTAATAAACAAAAGTTGTAAGTCCCATAGTCACCCAATAGACTTAGTTGCATTGAAAAGAGTATTCTAGAGAAATATCCTCAGGTGATGGGACCAGAACTTTTATCCTAGTACAAACATACCAGCGGAGCATGGAAAATGGTTGCCTCAAGTATCTGAAAAAGGCACTGAATCACCTCATTCCAAAACAAGGCAATGCAGATTGTATCTCCAGATCACATTTATTTAATCCAACTTCTTTGCTGAACTAACAATATGCTGTATCTCATTGTGTATTAAACATTTATAAGAAAATATCCAATTGTTAATGTTGATAATACGTACAATGTCTCAGCATTACTCCAAAAAACATCTGGAATTGAAATAGGTGTGGGCCTAGCACCATGCTGCTCATCCCCTCCTGACCACCTGAGAGATTTGTTGTTCACCTATGGCCAATTTCCTCTCTTCCTAATATACCATCTGGTATGTTATGTCCAATCAGTTTGAAATACTGTGGAATGTAATCTTTTGGGCCTAAGGTGACAAAGCCTTGGGGCTGTCACTTGTCTAATACCTGACAGTGATATCAATCACTGTGCAGTCCTTTCATAGTTCAGAACAGCTGGCCAGTTCAGGACATAGACATCTCAATATGGCATTATTCAATATGTAGCTTCTATGCAATGAGTATATTCAGCTTCTTCGGTATGTCAGTTCTCCTTCAGCTTGGTCCTTCATTTAGCATCTTTGAATGTCTACTTATGAACACTTTTGCACTCTGACGTGCTGTAATCCAGTATTACGGCCAATAATTTAATGGCCACAGTCCCTGGAAGAAACACATTCTAGTGATTCTTGAGATAGTTCTACAGAAGGATGTTGAGGTGCCAAAGGGGTATTCCCATCTGAACCAGTCAAGCCTGAAGTTGGAATATACTGCTGTAGATCCCAACCACCAGACCGGATAGCAGCTGTTCTACATTGTTTCTGTGAAATAAGCAGGAGTTACAGAAACAGTGTAACACAACAAGCTATGCTATTTTTATGTGCTTCTGTATCTCCTATTAACTTCTATAGGAGTTGCTGAAATGACATAGAACATCTGTGTTTGGTTGTTTCCGTAGCTCACAATTAGTACATAGGGCTGAAGACATGGGTATTTTTATACATGGTAGGCTGAGATAAAAATACCTTTTTAGGCTAAAACCTCATATTGCAGAAATATAGCTTTTTTTGTTACAGATTTTGTTGTGGTTTTTTTTGAGAGGTGGATTGAGCAGAGGGTAGAAGTATAAGGCTTTCCTATATATTCCCCATTCCTTTTGTAGACATTCTTGACTTTGGCTAAAAAAAACCGCAACAAAATCAAACAAACAAAAAAAGTTGTGTTTTTGTCGTTTGAGGTCCCACGGAAATGCATCAACAAATTATGATTTTGCTGTATTTTTTTGGATCAAAGCCAAGAATAGCTACAAAAGGAATGGGAAATAAATAGAAAGTAGTTATATTTCTACTTTCTGCTCAGTCCACTCCTGGGTTTGGCTCAAAAAAACTGTAGCAAAAAAAATGTGTAGCTTCAGCTTTAATGATAGTTACCAAAGTTTGTAAATTTTTCATCCACAATCCTGAAGAAAAAAATTGGCTTTGGTTTTCAAAATTTGTAGGTACACATTCTAAAATGAATAATAAACCCTCCCTAACCCCTCGTTCACATCTGCATTTGGTAATCCATTCGGGGAGTCTGCATGGGGACCCCCCCGAATGGAATGGAATACCCAACACATTGGCAAGCGGTGTGCAGTGAAAGCATATGGACTCTATAGACTGTAATGGCGGTCATGTGCTCTCCTCACGGTGTCGGCCGGAACATGTGGACAGAAAAGTACTTTGTGTGGGCAGCACGTGGAGAGTACACGGACCCCATTATAGGCTATGGAGTCCATGTGCTTTCACTGCACACCGCTTGCCAATGAGTTTGGTATTCCATTCGGGGTGGTCCCCATGCGGACTCCCCAAACGGATTACCAAATGCAGTTGTGAATGAGGGGTCACTCGCAATACACACACACTTTTTTGCCTTAGACTGAGGCCCCACCTTGTGGAAACGCAGCTTTTTTTTTTTTTGGTTGCAGATTTTGCTATGGTTTTTTTGAACCAAAGCCAGGACTGAATTGAGGAGAAGGGAGAAGTATAAGAACTTCCTATATATTTCTGATTCCTTTTGTTGCCATTCTTGGCTTTGGCTCAAAAAAAAAACAATTCCTAGAGCAGATAATGCCTTACACATATAGATATTATCCAGACCAATAAAAATCACACTCAAACACTAAAGTATCTTGTGTTAACCAAATTCGTTCATGTTTCCATAAAATCTTGCAGGGGAAGTTCAAGATGAATTGCTTCATACCTACACAAAAGTATATAAATTTGACACCCTTCTTCTCTGCGTTCGTGTGGCTGTACTCGTGGCTGTAACCTTGACAGTGCCAATTGTATTATTTCCTGTAAGTATTACACCTAATCTTTTTTAAATAAAATGTGTGACATAGGCTTATGCAAGCAGAAAACTGCACAAGCTTATCAGTTCGGCTGCCAACTATATAATACAGAACAGACTATATAGTATTTGATGTACATAACATGTACAGTATCTGCTTCAAAGGTTTGTGCACATTGGTATTACCAGCCTGAGTCTTGAGCAATAAGTGCAAGAAATTATGTCTGAGCTCCAAATGCTGGGGGTCAGACAGAAGGAAATTTTCTTCACTGACAGCTTCATGAACAAGGGCACTAATGGGTCATGCTATATGTAAGTGATAGGGGGTCATATGATTTATAATAATTATATAACAATTTATCTGATTGGCATCATTTATCTGTACAAATATGGCACATGTCTATGTCATTAGCTCAGTTATATGCTGTGAATGTATGTAAAACAGCAGCATGTAAAACATTATCATAATTAGAGATGAGCGAACAGTGTTCTATCGAACACATGTTCGATCGGATATCAGGGTGTTCGCCATGTTCGAATCGAATCGAACACCACGTGGTAAAGTGCGCCAAAATTCGATTCCCCTCCCACCTTCCCTGGCGCCTTTTTTGCACCAATAACAGCGCAGGGGAGGTGGGACAGGAACTACGACACCGGGGGCATTGAAAAAAATTGGAAAAAGTCATTGGCTGCCGAAATCAGGTGACCTCCATTTTAGACGAATAGTGGATTTCAAATCCGGGTCATATGAGAATGTGAACTTTGTGACTATGAGACAGGGATAGCTGTACAGGCAGGGATAGCTAGGGATAACCTTTATTTAGGGGGGAATGTTATTAAAAATAACTTTTTGGGGCTCTATCGGGTGTGTAATTGTGATTTTTGTGAGATAAACTTTTTCCCATAGGGATGCATTGGCCAGCGCTGATTGGCCGAATTCCGTACTCTGGCCAATCAGTGCTGGCCAATGCATTCTATTAGCTTGATGAAGCAGAGTGTGCACAAGGGTTCAAGCGCACCCTCGGCTCTGATGTAGCAGAGCCGAGGCTGCACAAGGGTTCAAGCGCACCCTCGGCTCTGATGTAGGAGAGCCGAGGGTGCACTTGAACCCTTGTGCACCCTCAGCTCTGCTACATCAGAGCCGAGGGTGCGCTTGAACCCTTGTGCACACTCTGCTTCATCAAGCTAATAGAATGCATTGGCCAGCGCTGATTGGCCAATGTATTCTATTAGCCTGATGAAGTAGAGCTGAATGTGTGTGCTAAGCACACACATTCAGCTCTACTTCATCGGGCTAATAGAATGCATTGGCCAGCGCTGATTGGCCAGAGTACGGAACTCGACCAATCAGCGCTGGCTCTGCTGGAGGAGGCGGAGTCTAAGATCGCTCCACACCAGTCTCCATTCAGGTCCGACCTTAGACTCCGCCTCCTCCGGCAGAGCCAGCGCTGATTGGCCGAAGGCTGGCCAATGCATTCCTATGCGAATGCAGACTTAGCAGTGCTGAGTCAGTTTTGCTCAACTACACATCTGATGCACACTCGGCACTGCTACATCAGATGTAGCAATCTGATGTAGCAGAGCCGAGGGTGCACTAGAACCCCTGTGCAAACTCAGTTCACGCTAATAGAATGCATTGGCCAGCGCTGATTGGCCAATGCATTCTATTAGCCCGATGAAGTAGAGCTGAATGTGTGTGCTAAGCACACACATTCAGCACTGCTTCATCACGCCAATACAATGCATTAGCCAGTGCTGATTGGCCAGAGTACGGAATTCGGCCAATCAGCGCTGGCTCTGCTGGAGGAGGCGGAGTCTAAGGTCGGACCTGAATGGAGACTGGTGTGGAGCGATCTTAGACTCCGCCTCCTCCAGCAGAGCCAGCGCTGATTGGTCGAGTTCCGTACTCTGGCCAATCAGCGCTGGCCAATGCATTCTATTAGCCCGATGAAGTAGAGCTGAATGTGTGTGCTTAGCACACACATTCAGCTCTACTTCATCAGGCTAATAAAATACATTGGCCAATCAGCGCTGGCCAATGCATTCTATTAGCTTGATGAAGCAGAGTGTGCACAAGGGTTCAAGCGCACCCTCGGCTCTGATGTAGCAGAGCTGAGGGTGCACAAGGGTTCAAGTGCACCCTCGGCTCTCCTACATCAGAGCCGAGGGTGCGCTTGAACCCTTGTGCAGCCTCAGCTCTGCTACATCAGAGCCGAGGGTGCGCTTGAACCCTTGTGCACACTCTGCTTCATCAAGCTAATAGAATGCATTGGCCAGCGCTGATTGGCCAGAGTACGGAATTCGGCCAATCAGCGCTGGCTCTGCTGGAGGAGGCGGAGTCTAAGATCGCTCCACACCAGTCTCCATTCAGGTCCGACCTTAGACTCCGCCTCCTCCAGCAGAGCCAGCGCTGATTGGCCGAATTCCGTACTCTGGCCAATCAGCACTGGCTAATGCATTGTATTGGCGTGATGAAGCAGTGCTGAATGTGTGTGCTTAGCACACACATTCAGCTCTACTTCATCGGGCTAATAGAATGCATTGGCCAATCAGCGCTGGCCAATGCATTCTATTAGCGTGAACTGAGTTTGCACAGGGGTTCTAGTGCACCCTCGGCTCTGCTACATCAGATTGCTACATCTGATGTAGCAGTGCCGAGTGTGCATCAGATGTGTAGTTGAGCAAAACTGACTCAGCACTGCTAAGTCTGCATTCGCATAGGAATGCATTGGCCAGCCTTCGGCCAATCAGCGCTGGCTCTGCCGGAGGAGGCGGAGTCTAAGGTCGGACCTGAATGGAGACTGGTGTGGAGCGATCTTAGACTCCGCCTCCTCCAGCAGAGCCAGCGCTGATTGGTCGAGTTCCGTACTCTGGCCAATCAGCGCTGGCCAATGCATTGTATTGGCGTGATGAAGCAGTGCTGAATGTGTGTGCTTAGCACACACATTCAGCTCTACTTCATCGGGCTAATAGAATGCATTGGCCAGCGCTGATTGGCCAGAGTACGGAATTCGGCCAATCAGCGCTGGCTCTGCTGGAGGAGGCGGAGTCTAAGATCGCTCCACACCAGTCTCCATTCAGGTCCGACCTTAGACTCCGCCTCCTCAAGCAGAGCCAGCGCTGATTGGCCGAATTCCGTACTCTGGCCAATCAGCACTGGCTAATGCATTGTATTGGCGTGATGAAGCAGTGCTGAATGTGTGTGCTTAGCACACACATTCAGCTCTACTTCATCGGGCTAATAGAATGCATTGGCCAGCGCTGATTGGCCGAATTCCGTACTCTGGCCAATCAGCACTGGCTAATGCATTGTATTGGCGTGATGAAGCAGTGCTGAATGAGTGTGCTTAGCACACACATTCAGCTCTACTTCATCGGGCTAATAGAATGCATTGGCCAATCAGCGCTGGCCAATGCATTCTATTAGCGTGAACTGAGTTTGCACAGGGGTTCTAGTGCACCCTCGGCTCTGCTACATCAGATTGCTACATCTGATGTAGCAGTGCCGAGTGTGCATCAGATGTGTAGTTGAGCAAAACTGACTCAGCACTGCTAAGTCTGCATTCGCATAGGAATGCATTGGCCAGCCTTCGGCCAATCAGCGCTGGCTCTGCCGGAGGAGGCGGAGTCTAAGGTCGGACCTGAATGGAGACTGGTGTGGAGCTATCTTAGACTCCGCCTCCTCCAGCAGAGCCAGCGCTGATTGGTCGAGTTCCGTACTCTGGCCAATCAGCACTGGCCAATGCATTTCTATGGGGAAAAGTTAGCTTGCGAAAATCGCAAACTGACAGGGATTTCCATGAAATAAAGTGACTTTTATGCCCCCAGACATGCTTCCCCTGCTGTCCCAGTGTCATTCCAGGGTGTTGGTATCATTTCCTGGGGTGTCATAGTGGACTTGGTGACCCTCCAGACACGAATTTGGGTTTCCCCCTTAACGAGTTTATGTTCCCCATAGACTATAATGGGGTTCGAAACCCATTCGAACACTCGAACAGTGAGCGGCTGTTCGAATCGAATTTCGAACCTCGAACATTTTAGTGTTCGCTCATCTCTAATCATAATAATAATAATAATAATAATAATAATAATAATAATGTCCTTAGGACTGGTTATCAATATCTGATCGGTGCGGCTGATCTTTGGGCATTCTGGGTGTCAGACCCTCACCAATCAGAATTTGCTGACCTATCCGAATGATCTGTGGGCATCCTATAAAACTCCTCTAGAGCTAAGGCCCCACATAGCGAGCCACAGCCAAAAATGCAAAGTCCATAGTGAAAATACATTGTGTTTTTCTTTGCAGCATTTTTTACAGAAAGTCTACAGTGTTTTCTCTACGGACTTTCTGCCCCTTTTACACCTATAGTGAAACGCCAGCGTTTCAGTAGGTATAATTGATGTTTTTGATAACACAACTTTTGCGGATTTTATTTTCTGCAATGTGTAGATGGGATTAGCTAGAATCCCATGCACTTTGCGGGTACTGTAAAACGCAGCGCTTTTTGCATCAGCATTTTTCACAATATGGAGCCATGGCCTATGGGTAAGGTTTGACATTTTTTAAAGAATGGATAAAATGCACAAAATAAAATTGTAGACTAAACACAAGATAAAAACTTGCTTTACGTGACGGTTCACGCTAATATTAGATACTTTAGGAATAAACATTAATATAAGTGAACAGCTATAGCATGTAAGTGTATAATTAAGTGGGAAATCTCTATATAGGCATGCTGATCTATAGTGCCCTCTGCTGTCATGGAAAAAAAATTCCATTTTCATGTAGAATAAGCTCTAGAATGAAGGTGAACATTCTTAGCAATGGCTTTCACTAGAACTTCGGCTGTGAAGATTTAAGGCAGCTGCTGGCTTGTTATGGCAGTATTGCCTTTCATTTGCTCTAAATATAATCTTGTCACAAAATGTTTGCTTGGAGACACCACTGCAATGTCTTATTTTCAGAGCTGTGCAATAAATGTATTAACTACAGATAGCAAGATAGTAACTATGTCACTTATTATTTATTATTAAGAATTTAATACTACTGAATATTCCAGTCATATGCATCACTGTAGAGAGTACATGAAAAACGACTTATTGTCAGCACTTTCATAAATTCAAGAAGAGAACATGTTTTACCTGTCACTCTGGATAGATGTCAGCAAGTAGAAGACACTGATGCTAAAGAATGTAAAATAGCTTAAAGGCAGTTCCCAAAATATCAATATAGGCAGAGGTGAACCTGGCCTCTCAGCTGCCTGAGGTGGCCTATAGAAAAGATGCTCCCCCCCCAGAAAAAAAATACCTAACCTCGCAATCTTTGATTCCGTGATGGGGGCCCCTAAGTAAAATTGTAAGTCATGTGTCACATTTGAGGTAAAAAAAAAAACCCTTATTTGGCCCACGCACAGTATAATGCCCCCTTTATTGGCCCTACACAGTATAACATCCCCATCATCGGACCACACACAGTATAACACCCCTTTACTGACCCTCACACAGTATATTGTCTCGTTTATTGGTTCCCACACAGTATATTTCCCCCTATATTGACACCCACAGTATCTTACCCACTTTACTAGTCAACACATTATATTGGCCCTTTTTAAGCCCCCACACATAGTATCGCACTATTCTTTTTCCCCCCCACACAGTATATTGGCCCTTTTTTTCTTTTTAAACAATTCTCTATTTATTGAACAAGTAGTGTATATTGTCCCTTTTGGGGCCCACATAAATAATATTGCCTTCTTCTTTTTGGCCCCCTTTTGACCTCCACACAGTGCCTTAGATTCTCCACTTGAGTTGAACCCAAATACGTTTGGGGTTTGTCATCTAAAAAGTGCTATTATACTCTGGGGTCTCTTCAAACTGTAGAATATAATAAGGGGAATAAGGGGTATAGTAAGGAAAAATAACAATCACTTATACTCGAGTTGTCTCACCTCTCCTGAGCATCTTCACAGCAATGGTGGTACCCAACATCCTCTTCAGGCCTTTATCTGATGTCACACGCAGTGGGATCACTGCTGAGACCTGCAATTGGGCCTCTGTGGTCACGTGGGATGCCGAGAGTCATAATGTCATGGCGCAGGCTAGAAGAGGTCTGAAGAGGCCTGAGGAGGACATTGGGGGACCACTAGACACCCAGGAGAGGTATGTTGTTTATACTCACCTCCCTTGGTGCCACAGAGATTCAGCTCCTGCCTGTTAGATTATTCTAACAGGTAACAGCCAATGCTTTACTCACTGATCTCTGCCCTCTGGAGGAAGAAGTGGAAGGCGTACTCAACAGGCGTGGAGATCAGTGAGCAAAATATTGTCTGCAACCTGTTGTAATAAACCAATATGTAATGGCCGATTAAAAAAATGCTAGCCACAGATTGAGTCACGAGGCTCACATCAGGTTGCCTCATGGAAGGTGCGACTCTAAATAGAGAGACACATTCCAAGGTGATGGAGAGTTTTTTTTATATGTAAATAAAAATTGACATTGGTTTATTATTGTAAAATTAAAATCTAACATTACTTTAAGTAGAGAATCTCTAAATCACGCAATCCAAAAAATGTAATTCTCAATCTTACTCCTTCTCTCTCTTCTCTCTCTCTCTCTCTCTCTCTCTGTATATATATATATATATATATATATATATATATATATATATATATATGTATATAGAAATGAATTTTGCCAGATTCAGTCATAGGCAAATGCTTGTTTATGCTGCCTGGGGCATGAAATGAGAATCTTTGTCCCAGCAGTAGGCCTTGGGGTTATCCATCTAAGCTCACTAAGGTCATAAATAACCTTTTCATACATAAATAGCTAGGAATGCAGGAAAACAGATTAACCCTTTGGTTTCTGGACAGACAAACCTAGCTTAGTTTCTATGGCCGAGATCAAAGATTGACTATTGACAAGATTTTAGGAAATGTTATTTGTATGAGGATGTTTCTACTTGTGCTTTTCTTTATGTGTATGTGCCCAGGCATGCCATTTATGGTTGAGCATATTCAGAACAAGTGCTTTGTTACTAAGAACAAAAGACCACTCCATGGGACCCCAGGGCCTGTTACATAATCGCTGCCTACTATTGACTAGACAACTGTTTAAGGCTAAGGCCACAGGAAGCATGCTGCAGCAAAAAAGCACTGCGTAAAACACTGCAGAGGAAAACTCCTTTCTGCCCCTATTATACCTATACGGAAAACTCCAGCGTTTCTATAGGTATAATTGACATGCTGCGATTTTGAAATTACAGCATTTCCGCTGCAGATGTTTTTCTGTGATGTGTGAATGGGATTAGCCAGAATTCATCCCCTATGTAGATACTGTAAAAGCGTATGGTTTTTGCTGAGGTGTTTCCATTGTGACTACTAAAACACAGTGTTTTCACAACGTGGGATCCCAGCCTAAGAGTGCATTCACATGGAGTTTTGTGGTGCTGATTTTGCCACAATAACTCGAGTAAAGAATCAGCTCTGAAAAAAAGACTCCCATTGGCTTCAAAGGGTTCCATTCTAAGCAAATAAAATGGAATCCATTGAAGTCAATGGGAGTCTTTTTTTCAGCGCTAATTCTTTACTCGAGTTATTGTGGCAAAATCAGCGCCACAAAACTCCATGTGAATGCACTCTAAGATAGATTTTGTAGCTAAACAGCATTCTTAAAAACTTAAAAGATGTTTGGTATGTATATAGTGGTATATAGTTCTCTAAAACTTTTTATGACCTTACTGTATAGCTTGAAATGTTACTTTCAGAACAGAATAGAACAGAAAGGATCTCCCAGCTAAACAGGAAACAGGTGGCCGCACACTTCCAGACAGTGTTAATAACATAATTTTTAAGATTAATTAAATCTTATTCACTTTGCTGGTACGACAGCATTTTTTCCGCTGTGCTTCTGAAGCAGCCAAAAGCGATGCGTTGCCACAACGTGGGGCCTTAGCCTAAAGATGTTTATTTAAATGCTTTTTAATAATAGCATTATATCACTTACTCTCATCAGCATGAAACCCCCCCCCCCTCCTCCATAACATGGCGCCCACATTCTGGAAACTAGTACAGGTCCCTAATAGGAAGAGTCAAATGATCATTAGTAACTCCTGTGAGGGGGTTAGAACACTATTGTTTGCTCAAAAAACAATAGTGTGAGCGCCCTTTTAGGCCTCAGCCTAAAAAGAAACGTAATAAAATAACAAAACATTTTCTCATAGAAAAGTCACATATATGGCACATTATATATGGGGATCATTGGTACAGTGCATAGAAACATGTTGGGCAAATGACAATGTAGTTCCAGGACTAAACAAGTTCCTTCAGTTCCATGAATTAATAACATACGGCTCATACAGTTTTACTTAATAATCCGGTGAAAATTCATTAGACCTTAAGGTAACTACATCTTCCTGTCCACACCCATAACATTGTGTGCTTAGTAATTTAATCTTCCACATGCCACATGTGAACTCTCACCTACTTCTTCCTCAGCTACTGCAGTGAAAGTCGTACAGTACATCTCGCTCTACGTCATCCAGTCTAGTTGTGTAAATGTGGAAAAGAATGTGACGTTTGCTTGGGAAATATCCTGGAGCATATGATGATAATGTTTTACATAGAATATACAAAGTGCCTTTAAGGCTAAGGCCACCCTTTGCAGAAACACAGCGTTTCTGACTGTTGCGGAAATAAAGCAGAAAAAAACAGCATTTTACGGAGAATGAGACTTTATGTATTCTTATCCACATATTATAGAAAAAAGGCAGCTATGTCGAAAATGCATAGATTTATGAGGGGAAGGAAAACATTCAAAATGCAATGGAAAATCCGTGAAAAACAATGTGTTTTTGCTGCATATTTTCCATTTCAACCACTGAGAATCGTCTTGTGAATATTCAAGAGGTTCCTCCGACAAATACTCTTACTCTCCTCTCCTGGACTCCATTTCAGTGTCTGATGCATGTTCCCGTCCTCCTCGGGCCTCTTACAGCATCCTGTATAATGTCAGCGGCACCAGGACTTGAAGAGGCCTATTATTTGGCCTCAGCAATTGCAAGGGGCGCACCAAAGTCATGACATTTTATGGTAAGTGACATGATGTTGGGATGCTCCATTCCACCAAGAAATCACTTTAGGAGATAGGAAGAGGCCCAAACAGGACAGGGACCAGCAGCAATCTCTATGGAGCTCAGGAGAGGTGAGTAAGACTGTTTGTTATTTTACACACTTCCCCTGGACCTCTATTTATTATATTTTGGCGTCTGATGGGAGCTCA
Source organism: Leptodactylus fuscus (assembly GCF_031893055.1). Taxonomy (NCBI): domain Eukaryota; kingdom Metazoa; phylum Chordata; class Amphibia; order Anura; family Leptodactylidae; genus Leptodactylus; species Leptodactylus fuscus. The sequence continues at coordinate 138,276,190 of NC_134269.1, read as the reverse complement.
AAGTATAATAATGGTTTGTTGGTGACAAACCTCAAGAATTTTTTAAAGATTTGCAATGAGTCTAGCTCACTATCAACCGTTTCTTTCATCTTTAGTATGTATTTATACGACTTCTTTTATTTCAGTAATGTTTCATGAATAAGCATTCCATGTAATAAGTTTCATTTTTGTTTTCCAGATCCGAACATCAATCACTACATTGCTATTTCCTGGAAGACCATTCAATTTACTACGGCATTTCCTGATAGCATTTTTTCTCCTGGCCTTTAACAACACTCTAGTTATATTCGTGCCCACTATTAAGGATATATTTGGATTCATAGGTTAGTTATCACAAGTGTAATACTTTACTTGTTTTATAGAATTACATTTTGCTAGATATGGGGCAAACAATTTGATTATTTTTTAGAATATGTTCATATGTGGCAAATTTATTGCAGACATTTTGCATGATGTAACAACTCTATTTACATGAATGGAAAGGAATGTACATTGCTGCATAATAATAATAACTATAATATATAATAATAATAATAATAATAATAATAATAATAATAATAATAATAATAGAGAACACTATTCGAAACAGCCGTTTCGAATTGCACACTCACATAGAAATGAAAGGACGTAGCCGGCACATGGGGGGTTAAGCGGCCGGCTGCCGGCAAAGTCTGCGTGCCGGCCGCTTCCATTTATTTCTATGTGAGCGTGCTATTTGAATGTTTCGAATAGTGTTCGCTCATCTCTAATAATAATAATAATAATAATAATAATAATAATAATAATGTACTATTATTATATTATACATATATTTTTAATGACCAGTAGTCTACCTTTAGAGAATTATCTATACCTGAGTACTGTTATCAGAATAACCTGTTTTAATTCATATTTTAATAGCAAAGTTACCTATGACACCTTTTTTGTGTAGCCAAAGCTTGCAACAAGACTTCACATGTCGAATACAGAACAAATTCTTTTCTTTTCAATAGGTGCGTCAGCAGCAACCATGTTGATTTTTATTCTTCCTGCTGCATTTTACTTACGAATAGTGAAAAAAGAACCTTTTCGTTCACCACAAAAAATTGGGGTAAGACAAGTGAATTTGTCACTAAAGTCATCACAGAATCATTATGCACATATTCAGCAGCTTGTAATACAATTTTGTGACCAGCAGAGGGAGTACTGTTACACAAAAGGTGAAAAAAATGTAAATTCATTTTCCTGCACCTCTATGGAATAGCATTTAAGAGCAGGTTTTGAGATTTTTGTAAATGATCCAGATGTACAATGTAAAGCTCCTGGGATCCAATACAAAACATCCCCTATATTCAATGTAACATTGATGATACTGATGACTTTTCATGTGGAAGATGGACCGATGGTTCTTCTGAGATACCATGGTCCGGATGTGACTACTGCCTCTGCACATTCTATAGTCACACACAATTTCTAATATGATACAAGTATAGCTACAGTATAATACAAATACTGTACACAATATTATTGGTGCCCCCTACAGTAGTCATGGTGTAATGTCTCTGTGTCTTTTCCACATTATGTCTTATTGAACAAGATTCCTTGTAGACTTGGATGGAGGAGAATAAACACCTGTTAAACGGCTCATGTTCTATCCAGTCATATGACATCCGATTTCATAACACTACACAAATATAAAAGCTCTTATCATTTGTTGCTCAAGACAATTAACATTGTCTAAACTTGTTAATATTGTGCTACACGCCCAAAGAATGTACAGCCAGCCCTTCAGGATTAGTCATTGTTCCTGGAACAGTGGAAAAGATGGAATGTTTCTTGTAAAGTTACTGGCGACTTTACAACAATAGAGGGTGCTGTGCTTCAATAATATTAAAGAGGACCTTTCATCAGATTGGGCACAGGCAGTTCTATATACTGCTGGAAAGCTGACAGTGCGCTGAATTCAGCGCACTGTCGGCTTTCCCGATCTGTGCCCCGGGTAAAGCGCTATCAGTCCCGGTACCGTAGCACTTTACAGTCAGAAGGGCGTTTCTGACAGTTAGCCTATCGCACTGTGCTGTGGAGCGGGGAGGAACTCCCCTCCTGATAATGCTCGTCTATAGATGAAATGTGTGAGCAGAGGGAGAGGGTGTTCCTCCCCGCTCCACAGTACAGCGCAATAGGCGCTGCTGGGCAGAAGGGCGTCCCTGGCTAACTGTCAGAAACGCCCTGCTGACTGTAAAGCGCTACGGTACCAGGACCGATAGCGCTTTACCCGGGGCACAGATCGGGAAAGCCGACAGTGCGCTGAATTCAGCGCACTGTCAGCTTTCCAGCAGTATATAGAACTGCCTGTGCCCAATCTGATGAAAGGTCCTCTTTAATAAATATCAGGTCCATATTTCATCTTCTATAGACCTAAACCTAAACATAATAGTAAATAGGTTTCTATAATATAAGTTTTATTGTAATACTGTGAATATGATTGTACTTTATTACTATAGCGCCAGTATTATTCCATATGCAGGGTAAACATTAAATATATAGAAAAACAGACCTAGAAGACATCTATGGTAATTGAAGATTATGAATTAATTGTAATATTTGATCCAACAGGCTTTTATCTTCCTTGTGGTCGGCTTTATATTCATGATCGGAAGCATGTCACTTATTATATTTGACTGGATCCACAACCCACCCTCCTCCAAGCACCATTAACCCTTGTGAATGCTGTGTATATTACTTTACCTGGAAGCCAGTATGGATGACTGGAAGACAAGTTGCTAGATCAATCCAAAGACTGTTGCTGGTACCAACATGTGAAATAGAAAACTCTTTTTATATTAGGGTTTTATTTATGCATTAACACTTCAAGTGTTTGTATTATTAGAAATCTTAAAATCTAGTAGTTATTCTCTGCACAAGGTTGATTCAGATGGAAGGGGAAATGCTACTGGGTTGTAGATGCTGGATACTCCTGGACTGAATATGGCCAATATATTAAGTCTGATGTTGCTTACACTGTATTAACACTTTGTACCCCCAGTCACAAGTTTTGGTGCACACATCATATTTGCTCTAAAATTTACAACTTCTATTTCTTAAATACTAAGTAGGTATGGCCAGGAACGTCCAACAAGTTAATCATGTCTGAAGACAGAAAATGGTACAAATTTAAAAGTTTGTCAAGGGAGTTAAATTTACCTTCCTTCCGAGCTGTTTCTGACCGCAGGTCATATGTTTGGAGCTATCCCTCGAGTCCCCAGATTATTCCACCCTCTCCCTCCTTTCCTGATTTAACAGATAGTACCTGTGCTATAGGAGCTGGATGACTATAGTAAAGCTAGCACCCACAGCATTGGTAATTACACCAGTCTTACTAAATCTGTCCCTGACTTTTTAGAAGAGACTGACTTTGTTTACTCATCCATAGTTGAAATCTTAGTTTTAGATACCTTCATTGCTGTATTCCTACTATATAAGATGATCTGGAATATAACGGTTTTTATTTTGTACCGTTCAATACCGGTACAGAAAGAAAATTATGTTTCAACACCCCCCTTTCCTCAGCAGGCACTCCTTTCCCTTGTCTTCTATGAATTTTCCAGACAGACCCATCTTATACAAAAGTGACACTGATTTATATGGTCTATACTGTGTTTTTTATATTCTTCAGATATATATAATACAAAATACTCCATAAGCATGATAGTCATAGCTTAAATAAGAACCCAGCATATGAGCCCAGCACAGTTATTCATGCCTCACTAGTAAAGATGACATCCTGATGCGAAAATGACTGTAAGGCCTCATTCACATCTGCATCGGTAATCCCTTTGGGGGAGTCCGCATGGGGATCCTCCAGAATGGACTACCAAATGCTTTGGCAGGCGGTGTACAGTGAAAGCACATGGACCCCATAGACTATAATGGGTCCATGTGCTTTCTGTGCGGTGTCCACATGGGACATGCGGACAGAAGAGTAGTTCACGATCTAATTTCCTGTCCGCATGACTCGTGCAGAGACTGCGCAGAAAGCACATGGACACCATTATAGTCTAAGGGGTCCATGTGCTTTCACTGCACACCGCTTGCCAATTGATTATTTGCTGTTTTATTATTGTGTTTAACATATTACTACCACAATAATTAAAGGCCTGTCATTAGAAAAGGTCATCAATATCATGTTGATGGAGTCTGACGTTTGGCACTGATCAGCTGTATGAAGGGGCCACAATGTTCAGGCAAGCACCTATACATTGATCTGTTTACCTACCTGCCATCTACTTAGCATTAGTGGCGCAGGGTTTATGTGGCATGGTCTCTTCTCTGAGTCTGCTTAAGGCAACGGCCCCATGTAGCAAACTGCTGCTAAGAAACACCAATGAAAAAAATTGTGAAAACGTATTGCTTTTTATCCGCAGCATTTTTCTTTGTTTTTTTGCTATGTTTTTCCCTGTAGTTTTTCTTCCCTTATTAAGGCTAAGGCCCCATGTAAGTAAAGTTTTTCTTACTGCATTTCTGCAGCAACCAAAAATGTTGTGTTTCCGCAATTTGGGGATTTAACGTAAATGTCGATAGGCTATGAATAGTAAGTTAGAGGTGTTTGGTCCAGTAACAGCTTAGTTTTTAGGCTGCGGCCCTAAGTGGCGTAATCCCACCCCCACATTGCAGAAAAACACGCGCAGCGTAAATGCTGTGATTTAAAAAACTTTAGCGCTTTTGAACATGGAAGCGTGTCAATTATACCTGCGGAAACACTGTGTTTCGCTACATGTAGTCTTAGCTTCAAGGCTAAAGCCCCACAATTGTAGGAAAGAAAAGTGAAAAAACTCAATGAAAAAAACTATGGAAAAAAACACAATGTGCCCATAAAATATGTACTCTTATGTCTTCAACAGCCCATTTCAAGATTACAGACACACCTGGTACCATTGATTTACTACTGTTCTGCCCTAAGACTCCCAAATGCAATGTTAAGTTTCTCTATTGAATAGTCCTATATTTAGTACTAGATTTTTAGCTTGAAATGACCTTTCTCTGAACAATATCCATTCACTATATGGCCGTGTCTTCCAGAATGACTGAATGAGAAATATGGAGAGCAGTTAGGATATGATGATGAGGAAATTACTTTTTCTGACTGATTGTTTAATATTATTTATGCTCCATATTCATTATACGTATATACTGTATATATAAGCATTATTTCCTGTAGCATGAAATCTTTTTTTGTTTAATGGACGCTGTTTGCACAAACATAGCAAGTACATGGATTTTACAGTCAGACAGAAGTAGTCTTACAGGTTTTATGTTGTTGATACTTAGAGTAAAGTAGTACAATATTTGAGAAGGGAGAAGTTATTAAGGATTATGTTAGATAGCACTGATGGAAACATTTGCATATATACTTCTAATTAGTATGCTAATATCCTAAAGTAAACGTTTATTTATTTCCCCTTGTTAAGCTTCATGACTGGATAGGAACCTTGTATGAAAAACCAATATTTTGCCAATTTAAAAAAAAAAAAGATACATTGCATTTCATTAAACATAATATTTTCTGTGTGAATTAATGTTGTACATACCAGTAAATATAGATTCATTTTAGTCTAAGAGTCTTGCATGTATTGATATTAAAATTATTATTTAGCAAGCGTTGCTTCCATCTACATTACATAGCCATAGTCTTTTATCTGAATTTTACTGGCATTTACATAAGGCTACAGTCACAACAGTGAAAAATCTAGTGTATAAATGTGTCATATATTATTATGGATTTGGTTACAGTCTATTTTCTAAGTATAAAAAGAGTACCTTTGCAAAGAAACTATGAGGCTAAGGTCCCACTGGGTGTCCCACAGCAAAAAAAATCCTAAGGGAAAAAATGTGGTGGCAATGCGGCGCCTTTCTGTTTCAATTAAACCTATGGGGAAACTGCCAGCGTTTCCATAGGTATCATTGACATGCTGCGATTTCCAAAATAGTGCTGATTTTGGAAATCACGGCGAGTTCACACAAAGTGGGAATGGAATTCGCTAGAATCCATCCATTTTGCCCTGACTGTAAAACACTGCGCTAAATCACTAACATATTCCACATATTCCCTATTTGTCTCCATGGATGCAGACTACAAAAAAACTCTGTATAGACTAATCCGTGCTATTCTTTTGAGTCTGCCTCATCTTATTGCTAGACTTACAACAAGGTTTTGTTTGTAGCCTCTAACCATGTAGAAAGTTAGGTCTATGTAGGAGCTGTATACACGGTAGAATATGTTTAATCCTGAATAATTTACATAGGTAACCTATTTTACATGCATTGGAGCACAGAAACACACATCTAACAATGACTTCTCTCACTCATGTTCATGCTACTGTATATTATCAATGTAAATGAAATCTGACAGCAGACTCGATACTTCCCACTTGTAGATGCAATCATAAGAGGGGCACTTTCTTCTATGGGCTCAGTTTACTGAGATTTGAAGAGAGGAAGGGGATTCTTCCCACTGCTCAGAAAATGTGTCCCATGGCCAACTTACTAGATATCTGCTCAGAATGATTATTATTAGCCTTACTAAACAATAGACAGCCTTAGTATAGAAACATGAATGTCAACTTATTTGTTATTCTACTAATATAACTGATAGTGATCATCTCTAAGTTTGACCATGTTATATATTACTTGCTATTGGAATATACCTCATATAATGGATTGAAAACATCTTCTCACATATAATGTCAAGTCAATGTAATGTACTGTAAAGTCCCTGAAAAGTCATGCCAATGCTTTATACTTTGCTATTAGTTTTCTTTGTATATATTTCTTTTCTTTGGCAACTTGTCTAATGTATGTTTCATTTTGTATCTTCTTTTATTAGATATAACTTGAATTGTAGGCTTTTTAACACATATTCAAATATCTAGAGACAATGGAGCAGATGTACTAATACTGGCTAATGTTTAGACATTGCAAACTATGACAAGACAGGTTTAAAATGAGTCACATAGATCACAGCGGCTAATGCTGGAAGATAAATCTGGCACATGTTTAGACTGGAAATCTATTCTACCTATTAGCTGTCTTAGCATTAAATACAAATGTGCCAAAGTTTGCTCCTTTTTTGTAGGTGATGTTGCACCCCTTCCTGATAGGTGACATCCTTTCTGATAAGCCACATCCCTTTTTTCAGTATAAACTTGTGCACCCTGCAAACCAAACCAAAAAAAAGGATGCAATAGGTGCGAATCATTATGAGGCTAAGGCGTCATGTAGCGTCCCGCAGCAAAAAAGTGTTGTGGGAAAAACCGTGGCGGCAACGCTGCAGCACTTTTTGCGAAAGTTGACATGCTGCGATTTCCAAAACTGCGACAGTTTGGGAGAATGAAGTGTGTCTGCTGCACGTCTTTTCCCTAGCACGTGCTAGAATCCCATCCACTTTGCTGTGACTGTAAAACGCCACGTGGTGTCCAGCCTAAAAATGGAGCATGGAAGTAATAAATTTGGTGCAAGATATAAAAAAAAATGCAAAGTCACACAGCACCATTAGGGTGCAAAATTAATAATAGTTCCCTTTGTTCCACTTTTTATTAGTAAATCTGCACCATTATATCGATATGTTAAAAAAAAAATCTTCAGGGATCCTGTTCTAGGTTGATTTGGATGGATTTTTCAAATTGGAATTGTGATGTTTTCCTATATTAGTTTGTATAATACTACAGTTTGACATGGGATTTTTTATAGCAAGAAAATGTACAAAATAATAAAAAAAAAAACATTTTTGGAAAGAAATTGTGTTTTGTGTTTATCTGTTATCCCAAAATGGAACAATTATGTATTGCAGGAAATAACATCACTTTGTCACAAATTCCATAAAGAGAAGAATGTGAGATCATCTATTTTGTTGTGGATCTCAATGGAAAGAAAAGCAAATGACATCTCTACTTATTTCCCCTCCGTTTATAATTTGTATACTTATCCATAATATTTTGTTGGTTAAACTGAAATCCATTTTATTTACCAAATTACTCAGAACACAAGTCTACAAATTTTCAAGTTGTTTGTTTCAGAAATAAAATTATCCATTAATTAATGATTTTCATGCGCTGAATTCAAATATCACAAGGTAAACTGTCAACTAGTTCTAGTTTCTATGTTATTGAAGAATTCCCATTTTACTATTATCTAAATTGCATAGATTATAATATAGAATTGTGACTTCTTCAATCACATAGGTGCAAGTTTAGGGTGCATTCACACGGAGTAAAATGGAGTGTAATTTTTACACGTGTAAAAAAAAAGTACACGTGTAGAAAAACACGCTCCGTAAACGCTCCAAAAACGCTCCGTAAACGCCACGTGTAAAAAAAAAACGCTCCAAAATACGCGCGTAAATTTTTTACACGTGTAAAAATTACACTCCAAATTACACTCCATTTTACTCCGTGTGAATGCACCCTTATTGTTCAGACAATTTTTTTAATCTATTCTAAGGAAACTTATCTTTATTTAATATCAACTATAATTTACAGACAAGTCTAAGCACTTTTACAAATTATAATTAGGCTTATTATTATTATTATTATTATTATTATTATTATTATTATTTATTTATATAGCACCATTAATTCCATGGTGCTTTACATTTGGGGGTTTACATACAATACACAAAATATACAGGTAGATATAATACTAACAGTGATCGGCTGGCACAGTGGGGTAGAGGGCCCTGTCCGCGAGGGCTTACAATCTATGAGGGAAGGGGGTAGAGACTGAAGGAGAGGGGGAGACTGTACAGATGGCAGTGCGGTGATAGCGTTATTGGGGGGTGTAATATCTAAGGCTAATATCTTATTGAACACCCCAACATAGGTCCTCATTCATTGGCTACTCTTTTTCACACGTCTCTTGTATTCAGGCATCAGATTGTCTCTGATAACTGTCTAGTGGTAGTCTGCAAGCATTGATGGGTTCCATTTACCCTAATATCTTTTTTCCATAGTCACAATTTCCTGGTGAAAACGCTCACCATGTTCATTGCTCACGGCTCCACAGTTTGCTGCAAAGAAGTCTATGTGAGAGTGCAAGAAATGAATCTTTAAAGTCTTGTTACATCCCAGGTTTTTATGTGCCTTGAGGAGATTTTCCACCAACTCTTCATAGTTATCTGCCTTGGTGTTTCCCAGGAAATTTGTTACTACTAACCGGAAAGCTTCCCATGCAGCTTTTTCCTTGCCACGCAGCAAACAGTGAAACTCATCATCTTGAAGAAGCGCATGAATCTGAGAACCAATAAAGACTCCTTCCACTGTTGAAGTCTGGAACCTAAGAGCTCTGTCTTACACTTGGGCAGATCTAGATCTCTAACAAGATCGTTGAGTTCACTTTGTGATATAAGGTGTCATTCGGTGGAGATTGATGAAAGAAAATCTTGATCATGCGAGGTAGATGGTTTATGACTACATGATTCTTCTATTTATTCCTCAGTGGAATCAAGTGAGATTGTTTCTGGTGCTTTTGGAACTGGCAGCTCTTGCTACTGGGCGTATCGCAGATGGAATATTTGGATACTGTAAAGTCCACTTATTTTTATTTGAAATTCTTTTCCCAATTGGAGGCACCATGCAAAATTAGCAATTTGCAGTATGGTCAGTTGGCTCTCTCCAGACCATTGGCATTCTGGAAGTGTCTATGTGCACCCTCTCTGCTATTCCCTATGTGTATGAGAACAGAGAGATGAGTCATCAGCACAGCAGCCTCTCTGCTCTCATACACATAGAGAATAGAAGATGGTGCACATAGACACTTCCGGAATGCACGGAGAAGCTAATTAGCATATGAATAAAAACTGACTTATTCAAAAACTACTGAGGCAATTTACATACATAAGGTATGTGTGGAATCCACCTTCTAAAGGCTATGCAAGTATGTGCTTAGCTAAAAATGACTTTTCCTAATGATAGAGCCCCTTTAAGCCCATGTTTTATTTCAGGTTTTGGATGAAAAATTTTGATCCAGTACTTAACCACTTCCGGACTGCCCATAGACTATAAACGTCCGGGAAGTGGTTGCCTTGTTCTGACAGGACGTACTGGTACGTCCAATCAGAACACAGAAGCTGCACAAGATCGTGCAGCTGCTTTCACTGGGAGCCGGCTGTAACTTCAGCCGGAGCTCCCAGAGAGAAGACAGGGAAGGTTTATTCCCTTCCCTGCCTTCTCAATCGCTGGACCCAGATCAGCTCTGTATACTGTGTGTAGCAGCGTGCAGGAGGCTGTATTCCTCCTGCAACTGGGGCTAAATGTACCAGCCCCAGTTATAGGAGAAATCAGCCTCCAGTACAAAAAAAAAGTGATCAGATGTCCCCAAAGGTCTCTTATCACCTTATGGGGACACCATCTGAAAAAAAAATATGAAAAATTAAGTAAAAAGTTTTTAAAAAATGACGTTATTAACCTCTTCCCGCCGATGGCATTTTTTGATTTTCGTTTTTAATTTTTGACTCCCCTCCTTCTAAACCCCATAACTTTTTTTATTTCTCTGCCCCCAGAGCCATATGAGGTCTTAATTTTTGCGGGACAAATTTTTCTTCATGATGCTACCATTAATTATTCTATATAATGTACTGGGAAGCAGGAAAAAAATTCAGAATGGGGTGGATTTGAAGAAAAAATGCATTTCTGCAACTTTCTTACGGGCTTTGGTTTTACAGCATTCACTGTGCAGACAAAATGACATATCCCCTATATTCTGTGTTTCAGTACGGTTCCAGGGATACCAAATTTATATGGTTTTATTTACATTTTGACCCCTAAAAAAAATTCCAAAACTGTGTTAAAAATTTTTTTTTCTAAAAGTCGCTATATTCCGATGGCCGTAACTTTTTTATACGTAAGTGTACGGGGATGCATAGGGCGTCTTTTTTTGCGGAGTTGGGTGTACTTTTTAGTTCTACCATTTTCGGGAAATGTTATTGCTTTGATCACTTTTTATTCAAATTTTTATCAGAATCAAAACAGTGAAAACGCTACAGCGTTTACCGAACAGGAAAAATATTTTTATAGATTTGTAGAGCGAGCGATTTCGGACGTGAGGATACCTAACATGTATATGTTTCACAGTTTTTAACTACTTTTATATGTGTTCTAGGGAAAGGGGGGTGATTTGAACTTTTAATTCTTTTTATATTTTTTTATATTTTTTTTAACTTTTTTTTTATTTTATTTTTTTGCATTTATTAGACCCCCTAGGGGTGTTGAACCCCAGGGGTTCTGATCACTAATTCAATGCATGACAATGCTAATGCATTGCAATGCATTGCAAAAAAGCATCCTTTCTTTTGCAGGCTGCATAGACCAGCCTGCAAAAGAGAGGATTTGCAGACAAGCCTAGGAGCCTGTACAAGGCTCCCGGCTGTCATGGCAACGGGACGTCAGCCCTGGAGCATGCTCCAGGAGCCGGCAATCCCGACCAAAATGGCGGCGCCCATGCGCCGCCGGGAAAATGGCACCTCTGGCGCCTTTGACCGCGGCGCCGGAGGGGTTAATGCCTCCGATCGGTCCGGGGACCGATCGGAGGCATTAGAGCCGGTTGTCTACTGCTTAAAGCAGTAGACACCCGGCGGCTATGGCGGCCGCCCGGCTCCCGGGCGGTCGCCATAGTTACAGACCCGACATGCGCCGTACTATTACGGCGCATGTCGGGAAGGGGTTAAAGGTTATAGCCCCACCCCTGACGACACCATATAAAATAAAAGTTACCGTAATGGAGAGGAAAAACTATTTCATAAAGTTTTTCAGTTGCACTTTTATGTTATTAAATAAAAAAGAAAAGAAAAGTGAAAACCAGACACAATTTCCCTCCTATTTTGTTTATATTTTCCCGGATATAAAAAAAATTAAAACACATTCGGAAATAAAAACAACATAAAAATAAAGCCCTATGTGTCCCCGAAAAAAGATGCAAAAATTAGTATTAGTTGAATGAGATGTATGAGAAAAATGTTACAGCTCTCTAAACTGCACATACAAAATAAACCTAACATGTGTCTGGTCCTGGACCACAAATTGGCCCAGCACTGAAGTGGATAAAGGGGTATTTCCATCTCAAGGGTCCTATTTATACTCTTAGCCTATGTGAATTCAAGAGTTTTCCTAAAAACATTGCTTTAGAAAGGCAACTTTGCTTGATATGTTAAATTATTCCTACCATTGTTTTATACAACGTTGCCCTGGTCTCCGGTCTGGTCTCTCTACTTATCTAGCATCTCAGGACAGATGTTGTGATTCATCACTGCTCTATGGAGGGTAAAGAGACTGAGTTCTTGGGATCATGCCTGCTCTCAGAGCGGTTATTTCCTGCTCTCAAGTCATCTAATTGCATTTTGCTGATAAAGGCTTGTAAAGGTGGTTTGCTCAGTATATGTTAACTCACAGAGTTAACATATACCCATTCTGGGTCCTGGCAACATGACAATTTTTATTCTCTCCAAACCTAGATTTCTAGAAATCATAATAAAAAATCTTTAATGGTAATGGTAATTTCTAATGGTAATGTCTATGTCTACTGAGGTTCTGTCAATCAAACAGAGTCTGCTCAGGGGCCACACGGTGGCTCAGTGGTTAGCACTGCAGCCTTGCAGCGCTGGAGTCCTGGTGTTCAAATCCTGCCAAGGGCATAAAACCATCTGCAAGGAGTTTGTATGTTCTCCCCGTGTTTGCATGGATTTCCATCCCATATTCCAAAGACATACTGATAGGGAAAAAATGTACATTGTGAGCTCTATATGGGGCTCACAATCTACATTTAAAAAAAAAAAAAAAAAAAAAAAAAACCAGAGTCTGCTCACCAGCATGTTGAAGAACACAGGAAGTAACAAGAAAAGAGACAAGGCAAATGGATGAGTAAGAGAGATGGGAAAAGTCTGAACAAGACATCATTCATAATTATGCTTTATATAGATGGCCCATCAGTTTCAGTAGGAAATTGGTTATGCTCCATTAAACACAGTATTTTAACATTTGCTGTTGAGTTTCCCCACAGCTTACAACTGATTTCTGGGGAAAACTAGTAGCAAGCAAGACAACGTATCAGTTTATGCTTCAAGGACATCACCAAAAAAAGGTACTTGAAAACTAAACAAATAATTAATTAATTAAATAGTAAAAAAGTAAAAGCTGAATTGTTTTACAAAAAAAAAAAAAAGAAAAGGTTCCAAGCTGTTAAATTTACATCAAGTTTTTATTTGTTATATTAAAACTGAACAAGTTTAAAAAGAAACATTGGTAAAGTGTAACACTGAGACTGGAATAAGAAGTATTTTACTGCATCATATAAAAAGAGCAAATAATCAATCACATTAAACTAAATGTGGTACAAGTGTCTCCGAAATTAACCAGGGCTAAGCCCTTGTACCAGATGTCCAAATCCTTTCCAATAAAATTCTGTAAAGATAATAGGAAAAAAGTATGTTTAGAAGATTAATTCATATCTAAGCTCTGACTGTATTGGCTTCAGTCCTAGTTGAAAAGAAAAAGCATTGTTTTCTGTTTAGTTTTTTTTGCTGTGGAAATGTTTTGTACATTGACCTTGAAGGAAATGCAAACAGATTTGTTACATAATGTGCCAAATGATACTTCAGTTTTATTCTGCCAAAAGTATTACATTATTACATTTGTCAACCTTTTACAACAGTTTGTCAAATTAATATGATCCCTTCAGTCCTTTTTATCAAAGGGAATCTCTGACATCCGGATATCCCCCCTTCTAAAAGTGTACTTACAGCCAAAAAATAACAATGACAGTGTCTAACCTAAAGTCAACTGATATATCGCAGAATTCAGTATTTCCTTTGTTTTAGTGACTGATGGGGCTTTAAGCATCTAAACCACACTGATAATAATTTCTGTCATGTCCCTCTGGTAAATGATAGTTATACTGTACTTAAAAGTAATGTCCACCCATAACCTCGATTTTTTTTTATTGGTTCATTCCATAATGAATTTCATATCTTAGGGACTCATGGCAATAAATTTATAGATTAATTCCAATAAATTTCAATAATGCTGCATTTCTGCATCAGACAAAAACTCTATGTTTAGCCTATTAAAACATGACAGAAACACTCAGATGAAGTAGTGTCCATGCAGAAACAAGAAAATCCATCCAGCACTTAGGGCAATGTAAAATAGTTAGGACTTATTCACACGATGCAACACAGATGACACTCGTCATGTAAGGGTGCATTCAGACTACGTAACGCCGGGCGTGTATGAGAGCCGTACACGCCGGCATTACGGCAGACTGCCGAACACTTCCCATTCACTTCAATGGGAGCGCTCGTAACAGCGGCGTTTACGAGCGCTCCCATTGAAGTGAATGGGAAGTGTTCGGCAGTCTGCCGTAATGCCGGCGTGTACGGCTCTCATACACGCCCAGCGTTACGTAGTCTGAATGCACCCTTAGGGTGCGTTCACACGGAGGAAAGTGGAGCGTAATCTGGCACGGATACACGTGCCGGCAGATTACGCGCTCAAAATGCTCCCATTCATTTCAATGGGAGTTAGGAGCGTATACGCCGCATTATTTTGCGCCCGTGATTTTGCGGCCACAAAATCACAGGCGCAAAATGACGCGGCGTATACGCTCTTAACTCCCATTGAAATGAATGGGAGCATTTTGAGCGCGTAATCTGCCGGCACGTGCATATGTGCCAGATTACGCTCCACTTTCCTCCGTGTGAACGCACCCTAAAAACGGAAAATGGGCATTACACCAAACAAATTCAATGTCATGTGCATGAGGCCTCAGTCTTTATTCACCAGATATAAAAAGATCCGAAGGAAAACCAGTACATCTACATGTTTAGGACACTATGCAGCGGTGTATAAGATTTTATATACCCTTCAGAATTTTCAATATTTCTGCATAAATTTGACCTAAAGCTAGGCGCTTTCTCAAGCCTAGTATGTGTCCTGCGTCAGCGCGAAACGGGCATTGCCCACGCCATCATATGTCATTTCTTCCTCCCTGTTTGATTTTAATTATTATGTTCTAATAAAGAAAACAAAGTTTTAAGAATATCTTCAGATGGGTGATTGCCCCCATGTTTTCTTCCTTCTACAATTTTGGATATCTACAGAAACGCCGGCGGATTTCCCGTAGATATAATGGGAAGAGAAAGTCCGCGGAGGAAAACTCCCTGAACTTTCTCTTCAAAGCGCTGCGGAAAGAACCGCAATGCGATCACGCAGCGGTTTTTCCCACAGCGCTTTATCACTGCGTTTACGGCCCGTGGGGCCTTAGCCTTATGGTGGTAGTACAAGATCCATATTTGACTATGGTTATTGTAACTTAAAAGAAATATTGAGCACAAATGCACAATTTCAATTCTACAAAAGTATAAACTGATCCATTTAAAACTCCTGTTTTGGTTTTACATTAAAGGGAATGTATAATAGTAACTCCAGATATTTGCTTCACAGCAGGCATCTGAATGTAAAGAGATCCTTTTTCAGCCTTTGCCAAGTCCAGCTCTAAGCATTATTTAATAGGTGCAGCTCCACTGATTCCAGCACATTTGGAATTATTTCTTTGGCCTCCACTGTTCTGAAGTAATAAGTGCATTTATTGCTCAGGAATGGTGTAGACTGGAGAAAAAATTCTAACTGTGTCAGAATCATTGTAGCTGAACATATTACAAAAATTCTAAAAACTTGAGATGGTCAGAGCCAGGCTCATCTATCAGTCTAGACGCTACAGCGATGCCTCTGGTCTGTGCCAGTCACTACATTGGCTGCCTATTCGTTATAGAATAAAATATAAAGTTATCACTCTCATCCACAAGGCTCTCCATAATGCCGCACCTCCATACATTTCCTCCCTCATCTTTGTCTACCGCCCAACCCGTGTTCTCCATTCACTCAAAGACCTAACACTTACATCCTCTATTATCAGAACCTCCCACGCTCGTATATAAGACTTCTCTCGAGTTGCACCACTTCTCTGGAATGCTCTACCCCGGACAATCAGATTAACTCCCAATTTCTACAGTTTCAAACGCAAACTAAAGACACATCTTTTCAGACAGGCCTATCACAATGTCTAACGTAAACCCTTAACCCTCCTCTGTCCCCGCTCCCACATTTCCCCACATGATATGATGTTATCTCATGCTAACTTTATAGGTGCAAGCTCCATCCACATGTTAAAGGACAGGACTGTTGACGGCTCATAAAGTCTTATGTTTATGTAATGACAGTCACCTCTATTACAAAAGTGTCTGACCTCTGCATAAGCAATGCCGCCCCTGCTACCTCTTGTGTCACCCCGTCTACCTCATAGATTGTAACCTCTTGCGAGCAGGGCCTTCAGTCCCATTGTGTGAATCGACTTTCTTTGTAATGTATCTTTCTGTCTGTATTTGAACCCTACAAATTGTACAGCGCTGCAGAATATGTTGGTGCTATATAAATAAAATGTATTATTATTATATTATTATGGTCAAAGTGGTGAAAGGTCCGCTTTAGGAAATGCTCTGGACAGTTTTTGTGGAGTGAGTTATACCGGAAATCAATGCCAATTATTAAAGGGCGCAGATCTCTATTCTTGTGCAGTTGTGCCTTGCATCTGTAATAAGAGTGACATATGAAATGCCTGCCTCAATAAATCTGTCAGTGATATCTTTCAGTGTTATCTGCCTCCAGCCTAATCTTTCTATATCATTAGATCTGACCCCGACCACTCCCAGTTTTGACCAAGGCACTATTTTCCAGGTGGCACGTGCAAAGTTTTGGAATTTTTTTTAAGGGGTTAAAACAAAAATAAAACTATACAAATGTTTGGTATCCCTGGAAATGCACAAACACATGGATTGCAGGTGACGTGTTATTTCGTCTGCAAAGTAAACACCTTAAAAACATACCTGCAAAAAAAAAAAAAAAAAAAGCTGCGCAAGCACAGCCTTCCACTTTATTCTGAATTTTGTTCTAGCTTCCCAGTACATTATAGGAAATATTGGTATGATTACGAAGTACAATTTGTCCAGCAAACATTAAGCCCTCATACAGCTCTGAGAATGGAAAATAAAAAAGCTAATCCCATCTACACATTGCAAAAAAAAATCTGCAGCATGCCAATTATAAACTATGATGTTTTCTGTATAGGTATAATAAGGGAAGAAAATGCATTGAAAGACACGGCAGAAAAATAGCTGCATTTTTTTTCCACAGCGGTTCGCTACATGAGGCATTGGCCGAAATGTTTTTTTAGCCTTGAGAAACTAAGGATAAAAGTTCCTATAAAGAGAATGTTAAAATAATTAAAGGTTACTAACCCCTCCATGATCCTACACTGCTTCTGCCCACAAGACGCCCATGTCCTTAATCCTGTTTCCTGGTGTCTTCCAATATCACAGGAGATGCTCTAAAATACCTGTTCAGCCAATCACTAACTGAGGTGGGTCATTGCTCTGGACAGTGATTGGTTGGTCATCTCACAATACTTCCTGTGGGGTTAGGAGACACTAGGAAATACAGTGCAGACTGGGCCCGTAGTATTTGTGCTCTCTTTCCTAACCAACGCAGTTTTCAGCTTGCCTCTGGTTCACACTATGTGGTTTCTGACTCTCCATGCTGTTGTGTGTTGGGATGGGAAGACCCATTCTGCCTGCAACCTGAAGGTCTAATAAATACACTTGTGAACTCTCCTCAGCTAATTCCTGGCTGTCCCTGCTTATAGTAATCAGCTCTGAGCAATATTGGATATTGTGCAAGGGTTCCGTGTTAATACGCTGCTGTTAGATTATTGTTATTGATCTTGGCCTATTTTTTGACAACGCTTCTGATTCTGATCATGTTCTGCTGCCTACCTGTGGATGAGCTCTGCCTGTCCTTGACTCCTGAACCTGAGCTGTCCACCCTGACCATTTGGCTTGCCTACAAGCTTGTTTACCTGCTGCTTGCCACTAACCTTTAGCCTTTCCCTGCTTGTACGTTGTGGTGCCTCACACCAGAATCTGAGTGTTCCTTGGTCAGCAGCCACCTATTCAAGATGTACCAACCTGGTAGTCTCCCTGTGGTGTAGACCACTTCTATATATGGGAGTTAGTGAAGTGTGAAGACCAGGGCAGCTACTTAGATAATGCCTTTGAGAGTGGCCCAATACCCAGTGATGTAAGTACCGTAGTAGCCATAGCAGCTGCCACAGGGTATGTGACCTTAGAGGGCCTAGTGGGCCCCTACTTCTTGCTTTTTTATTTTTTTTAATAGTTCTTTAGTTGCTGGAGTAACCCCAGCAGGTAATGGGCCCTATTTATTTACCGATTCCTATTCCTGCTCACAGCTGCCTCCGCGTCCCCTTGTTCCCCAGCAACAGGCTATAAGATGCATGGGGCTCCCTGGAGGAAAGAAGGGGAAGCCGAGGCGGCCATAAGCAGGAATGTATCAGTAAGTAAGCCTGCGGGCCCATGGCAAGAGAATTTGTTGCATGAACTCCAACAAATACTGGTATTTTATACTCAAGGGTATCTTCAGACCCCAGAGTATAATAATCAGAGGCCCAAGGGAGGTGAGGAAACATAATAACCAGTGTTACTCATCTCTCCAGCCCCTCCTCGCTATGGTACATAATACTGCATGAAAGGGCCACTATGCGACATTATACTGTGTGCAAGGGCTGCTATGGAACTTTATACTGTGTGGAGGGGCCACTATTGGACATAATACTGTGTGGAGGGGCTTCTATGGAATGTCATACTTTGTGGAGGCCACTTTGGGACATTATAGTATGTGTAAATGAGGTGTTATACAGTGTAGGGGCAAGAAAGGGGGCACTATGGCTTGGGGAGCCCAAGTCAAAAATTTGCTATGAGGCCCAGACCTTGCTAGTCACACCAATGCCAATACCCAACTGGTTAGCTGGTACAACATATCCACAACGGCTGTGGCTATAACAAGCTTTGCACCTGGGTGTTAATCACATGACCATAGACTGTACATTTCATGACCATAGACTGTATAGCACATGACCATGGACTATATATCACATGACCACGGACTGATTTTTATCCACCGGGAGTAACAGAATGAATGACAGCAAGCAGAGATCTAGAAAACCGTGAGGAACTGGTACAGAAAGTATATTGGAAAATTGTATCTTTTTATTATACAACAATAACATTTGTCTCTCAATATTGGTCTGAAAGTGGCCAACCCCGTTAATATTGCTTTAAAATTAATATATATTTACCAATACAGACAAACTATAATCAAGTCTTAAGTAATTATTAGATATCTAAAATTAAAGCAAAAATCCACAGAAACGTAGACAAACCTCATAAATTCATTAATTCAGTCTATTTCTTTCTGGCCTCATCCATACAAAATGATTTGGTCAGACAGATTCTTCTGATGCTCCACTGCAGCTGTGCTAACACACCATATCTGGATCTTGTTTTTCTTCACTTGGCACTTTGTGACTCTGACAAAGACCTTGAGTTCTGTGTGACTACATTTAATGGAAAAGTTTCATACAGTTAAGTGTTCTTAAGCAGCCTTGTACCATTGTTTTTGGAAACCAGGTTCTCAATTAAAGCTATTGTAATCTTTTGACAGAATAAAATGGCCATTATTTAGGCAAACGTTACCATGTTAGAGGACCTTTCGTGTCCTCTAACATCAACGGTATTATATACCGCTAGAAAGCTGATAAAGTGCTAAATTCAGCCTGCTGTCAGTTTTGTCAGTATGTGCCAACCAGTGATGATGCTGAACTGTAAGGCCTGTCCTTGTGACAATGGAGGGATATTGGTGCTGAAGCTAACATCACTGATATCTCTGGAGCTGGGGAGCATACCAGTAAAACTGACAGCGGGCTTGACTAAATTTCCTGGCTCTAAGATGGGTTTGTGATGTTGACCTTAAAGAGGCTATTTTTATAATAAGAGTGCTACTCTTTTCTGTGGATTTAAGTATTACTGCATACCCTAAGAGAACGGGGCTAAGTTGCAGTGCCAGCAGTAGACCACAAATGGTCTGTTTGTGGTCTGTTCAGGCTGTCCAAGCACTGATGCAGTATCATAAACTGTCCTGCAATGGGGTTATGGCTATGTTGGCCTAATTGGGTATATATTAATAAATTAGAAAAAATAGGTTGTAAGTTTGACTTTTGTCTTAAAAAAACATGCAAAGTATCTCTTATATGTATTCTATAATATTTATTACCATTTAATGAATGAGTCATTGTAAAGGATACAAGGTACATAAATGGTAACATATACTGTAGCATTTATATTATCAGTACACTACTTTACAGTATAACCCTGCATGCTGTCCCGTTTTATCTCAAGATTCTGTGCATCTTCAGACTAAGCTCTGATTTTGTTATCAGTGTGAGAAACAGAGACTTAAGCGTCACACATTTTCATGTTCCCATAACAGTACAAGAAATATTACCATAAATAAAGGTTTTGCCAGGATGCAGCTTGGAAAGTGTTATCTTCTAATAAAACTAATTTGCTCTCTCAAACATACAGAGAGAAAGAGAACGACGAGAAACTTCTCCATAAGACCACCTCTTTGAGAACGCCACCTTGTTATCCAGACCATAATTCCTGTGACTGGTTATCACTGCCACCATATGTATATGGCCCATCTTCTTTGCATTTTGGATTTTAATAAGGCAGCTCATTTATCCTCATACCTGTAGCATTGGCAAATAGACTGCAGATGTCCGCCAGTACTAATAAAATATGGATTGTACTTCACATATGTATTCATTGCTGTGTAGTTGCAATTTTAAATGAGAGATTGAAAAATTAAAATCGGTACAAAATGGCTCTTATTATACTAATCATATTGGTTGGATAATGTTATGTTTTGTTTCACAATTTGCACTAAATCCACATTCACATTGATTACATTTTTGAATGATAGAAATGATGATAAAATTCTATAAAATTCTAGATGGATGTATATAAATTCTATTTTATGCTTTTAGTTGAAACTGGCCGGGTCTACAGTAACTCTTCTGTATTCTAAGTTATAGAATGGATATGTGCCAAAAGATGTTTGAGGTCCAAAACATATTCTCCTATGTACAGAAGAATGTACTGTGTAAATAACACTCATTGACATGCTTCTCTGCTACTGTTCACTGTTTGATTGGAAAAGTGTCCAACCCCTCTGACCAACGCAAAGAAGGTGTCATGGTGATGCTGTTAGTGTTACATACACAGAAATATTGTCTTAATCCTGTGAGTGGCGGTGCCTGCTACTGTGCTGACCAGACCCCCACCAGTAAAGCATTGATGGTCTGGTAATATTATAATCCCTAAGACAACCTTAGATTTCTACAACATAAAATATATAAAAATTATCGCCATTCGGGCATGTTTCTATTTTATATTCAGGAGCAATATAATATATAATATTTCATATATACATCAGTGCCCAATGTTCCCTGCTATTTTTTTTCAATGGTAAGATCATCCAAAGTATTTTTTGCCATATTGTCTTCAGAGGCAAAAAACATAAAATAAACAGATACGTGAAGAATCATGTACAGGTACATTTTAAATAATACCATTAACAGTTAGACTAGTGTTGGAGGCACAAGACCCCCAGAGCTTATGTTGTTGTAGTTTCAAATTAAATAACAGGCCAAGATCAGCTACAGCCATGCTTTGGCCTGGAGAACCACAAAGACACAGTTGGTGGTGTATCAAAATGGATTCTGTTTAATGGTGGCTAAAACAACAGTATCACATGGCATGGACAACACAGGATTGGCTAGTATAATTAGCATACCATGATTGGTGGAGAACTTTGTAACAATAGCCCTGATGCATATCTATTGGACAAGAAACTGGAGAGAGGTCACACACCCCTGAGGGCTGAGTGGGGGGGTGAGTTGTAGAAGACACATGGCCTCAAAGTCTAAAATGGAGTCTGTGAGCTCATGGTATGGTGACCGCATGATCTCACAAAATGGCAGCTAACAGCACATGTCTCAAATACAAAATGGAGGTTACACAAGCTGACATCCTCCACACTTCCCTCCTTGCACAATCAGTTAATTACCCCTCTCCTCCCCCTTTATCTTAAGAAGGGTCTTTCATCTTTGATCTTTTCCTAACAATGCCCCTGGTCCCAGCCGATCTGTCTCTGTTCAATACACAGAGCATAGTGTCTACATAACCAGTCTGGCAAGTTCCAAACTGCTCATTGCTGGGAAATGGACAGATAGAACAATCTCAGCCCCCACCTCTATACATAATTTTTCATAAGATATTGTTAGCCCCCCACACTAGGTTCACATCTGTGCTTGGGTTTCCATTCCTTGGGTCCACTTGGGGATCTGTGCTCAGTGAGTGCTCAGGGATTCCATTCCCCATTATGCTTTAACAATGCAGAGAGAAAAGTCCAACAATTTTTCAGCATTTTTCAGGCAGAAACTTGGCGTATTCCATTATAGTCTATTGGGTCTGCAGGTGACCGCTTATAAATCAGATTGGGATTCCATTTTTCAGGTCACCAAGCGGACCCAAAGAATGGAAACCGAAGTGCAGATGTGAACCTAGTCTTACAGAGCATACTCAGAGTACAAAGCCTTGGTAACACAATGGACAGGGAAAGAACAGATAGATGCAATGACAGTTTTTGTTGAGTTTCTGTTACACCCACTTCCTTTGAGAACCTAATCGGTTTGGTTTCCGAACAATATGGTAGAAAACTTGGTTAAGCGCAGTGAACTCAACAGTAGAAGGAAAATTTTCCACTAAACCTAATCATGCAGAACGCAAGTTCCTTGGCAAAACCACAAACTGGCAAATGAAGGAATACAGGATCAGGTGTAGTGTGTTGGCACAGCTGGCATTGAGAATCTGAAGAATGTGTCTGACTATGTCGTTGCAATCATTTTGCATGGATAAAGCCAAAAAGACACAGGCTGAATCAGGGAACAGACATGCTTGAATTCTTTTGTAATATTTGTCTTCATGTTTCTGTCAAATTTTACCTCCATTTTAGTAATGTAGGGTTAACCTAATGAAATTAAGTGGTACTTTTCACGTAATGGATTTTTTGATCTCAGTACTTTAGGGTTTATACAAAAGCAGACCGCATCACAAACTAAATATATCAAACAAGTAAGATGAGAGGCCTGCTCACAAGAGCTTGCAATCCATGAATGCTTATTTGTGATAAATACATACCATCTTATATGTATTAAATAGCTGGAATACAATGCTGCTATAAATACTACTATATGATATTTACTATAGATTCTGTTTACAGATCTTTATATTTGCTGTTTATTATGCCTTCAGAGATTACATTATATTTTCTGTATACCCAAATGAAAATTACAATATTCTAGTGATAAATTTTAGGCTGAGGCCCCACATTGCGGAAATGCAGCTGTTTTTGTTGCAGATTTTGTTGCGGTTTATTTTTTAGCCAAAACCAGTAGTGACTACAAAAGGAATTGGAAATATACAAGCAGCACTTATACTTCAACCTTTTGCTCAATCTGGCTTTGGCTTAAAAAACCACAACAAAATCTGCAACAAACACACTGTATAATGAGTACAACATGTACTGTACAATTAAGCCTGGGCATTTTCTGCAGACACTTAGTAGAATAGTAGTCTTATCTTCTTGAATATGTCACATAATGATCCTATGAGCAAACTAGAACTGTTCTTGAAATTACTGTACAGGAAAATGAAGTGACACAAAAATCTGGCAACTGAGCTTGACAGCAGACAAACTGTGGATAGATGTCAAGACACATTCTAGCTCAATTACTAAAATGAAATTCCTTCTAACAACAATTCCATTAGGCTTCAAAATCCCATCCCATTTTACACTCGCAGTCCAGGTATGGAAAAGAGTTTCTAAAACCAAGACGTAAAGAAAGTCTCCAAGAAGAAATGCATGATTTCTCCATCATGACTTGAACTGGTTTTCACTGAGTTATCAATCTCATCCTGGTGCAAAGCAGGAATAACACATATAGAAAAGTTATACATGAACAAGGTACTCAACCTTTAACTTCAATTTTTGGCTTTCTACAAGGCCACACTAGATCTTTAAAAGGAATTTGATCTATGCAGATCAATACACCAATACAAATGTTTAAATATCCAAAGATGGTAAAAAATATATTTTAGCAAAATATTCACAACCCAACAATGGCAGATGACTTTTCATACTATAACGTATTCTCACGTACATCACTGATTCCTTTCCTGTGACCACTAAGGGCTAGTTCACACGGGCACAGAGGGGGCGGATTATGGCGCGGAATCCACGTCATAATCCACCCCCTCACAATGGTGATCTATGGAGACCGCTAGCGTTCTTTTTTCCGCTAGCGGCATGTTGCCGCTAGCGCAAAAAAAGCAGCGAGCTGCCCTTTTTTCAGGCGGATTCCATGCCTCTTTGAGCTGCGGCATCTGTCTCGCGGCAGCAACCTCTGGAGTCAGCCCATTCATTTGAGCCTACTCCGGAGAGGGAAGCTGCAACTGTCGGAAGCCACGACAGTCGTAGCTGGTGTATTTTGGCCCGAGAGTGACGCAGCTCTCGCTTCACTCTCGGTTCCAAAATCTGCCTTTCCTCTCCCCGTGTGAATGGGGCCTAAGGCTACTGACAGACCTTATAGTTCATGTGCAGGCCAAAGATTGTATATCCTTAGGATAGAGGATAAATAGTTGATCAGTAGGCGCTTGACAGTTGAGACCCCCACTGAACCTAAGAATGGGTTTGCTTTACTTCCGTTGTCAATGCAGCTGGGATGAATGTAGATGCAACACTGCTGGACAGGACACATTCCTGTTCTCATTCACTTCAATGGGAACAACAGAACATAGCTGAGTGCTGTACTTTTACTTGAAGTGAATGAGTGTGGAGATGCATCCCAGCCATTAGGACCATGCCTACCTTCACCTACCCTTCTTACTGAATTCACAAGGGGTAAACACGCTCCTCCTTAGGATTGGAGCAGCCCACCAATCACATATATTTATCCTCTATTCTATGGATTGAGAATAAGTATGCTTAATAGTACAACCTTTTTAATTGCCAGCCAGATGGAAGGGGTCTATAAGTGATGTGTAAATCCTTCTCACAATGCTCCCTATGGAACGAGAATTGCGACCATCTTGGTCCTCAGCTGCCCATGCCTCCCGTATTTGGCCCGTTTTGAACCACTATGTTCACATGCTTTTCATCTCGACTAAGAGATGGTGATCCTTACAGCTAAAATTACCCTCAATCTGTATATGAATAATTATTTTTTTTATTAGGTACTTAACATAAGAGTATCCATTCATGATTTGCGTTAGAAAAGGTTATGTAAATAAATGTTTCACGTCTTTCCTTTTGGACATAGTGACTGATATTTCTAAGTGATTGGCAGTTACTGAAGTATAACTGGCAGTAAAGTAGAAAGGGGCTGTTGCAATCTGTTCCTGGAACATTTTCTGTGTATTTAACTTACAAAATAACAGGCCTTTGACCTCGGTCTGATTTCGGGTTATTAACATGTAAAAAGGATTTTACCTTACAAAATAACAGTCCTTTGACCTCTTGTTGATTTAGGGTTACTAACATGTAAAAAGGAGTGATCGCTTTCCTCCAATGCCAGTCATTCTTCATGCATCACTAGGTTTGCACATACTGCGACAGTAGATGTGAAATACATGAAAACAAGTTTGTTACTGGAACAAACAATTTATCCATGTACAGTCTTGACAACATGTTTATGCCACATTTATCTAACCAATCTATAAACAAAATTATTTCTAGAACTGTTTTTCCTATTTCTTCATGAGATAAACAATATATGTTTGGCTATTTATTCTTAATTATTTGACGTACAAATGTCTGGTAAGAATTTATTATAAAGGTGCAGCTGAAACTGCCAACCTAGGCAAAATCTGATCACGGATATAGACGGACCAATGATATGGCTGCTGATTTTCAATAAGCCTGATCTTTTGTTCTGGAGGATGATTAGTTGCCATCAGAGGTGTCCAGCAGCAGCCTATTTGTCTCTCCCCACCAAGGAGATGTGCATGCTTTACTCTTCCCCATAATCGACTATATGGGTCAATTGAATAAAACTGGCACATGAGACAACATGAGATTTGATGCTATGTAAGGACTCCAATAAATGTTTCTAAATCTCAGTCCTTGGAAATTTTTAGAACTGCTAGGAGCAGATTAGGAAGTTATTTTCTCTTTGACTGATACCAAGAAAGGACCGGTTCCAAACAAGAGAACAAAGAAGATCCACGCTCTGCCCAAGTCTTGTAGAAGGTTTTCTTTATTGATGCCAGTACACAAAATGTGTTTCGGAGCACCTATACCCCTTTTTTAACTGTATATTGGGTAATAGACATAACACTTATAAAGACAGTCTGACTTTATATAATAAAAGGTTGAGGGAAAGTTCCACCCCTGGGGAGTGTCCATCACTTACCTCCTCACAGCTGAACCCAACAAAAAAATTCATACAATATTCAGATATGGCATTCATATAATATATAATGCAGAGAAGGCATTACATTAGGCAAATAAAAAGAAATGCCATAGGAACATGTGGACATGTGTGGGCGCTTCATGAAAATGTGCTATCTCACAAGTTTAGCAAATTTCAAGCTGCTATCAGGGAATGTGGCTTTATGGAGCTTAACCAGCCACCCTACAGTCCAGATTTGGCTCCCAGTGATTACCTTCTTTATCGTAACCTGGAAAAATTTCTGCAAGAACAACAATTTCCTGATAATGATGCAGGCAAAGAGGTGGTAACAGAGTTCCTGCAGCAGCAAGACATCTCCTTCTATTCTTAAGGCATCCAATCACTGGATGAAAAGAGGAATAAATGTGTTAAAGTCAAGAGAGATTACATCAAAAAATAGAGAGTTCAAGTTTCTGCAAAAATGTGGTTGAACACCAATGGTATAGTAAAGACTGGCAGCACTTTTGGTAAAAAACAAACCTTTACCACTTACTGAAGCTTGGATCTTGGTTTGATAAAGGCTCCTCAATGTTATAAATATATGTACGTGTGTGTATATGTACATATATATATATATATATATATATATATATATATATATATTATTTTTTTAGAAGAAGAAGTCAGATTGAAAGGGGTATCAGAGTTGGAGTATAGATAAACAGCAAATCACTGCCAAGATGGATTTAACTGTTCCTAAGTCCTTTATAGCAGGACTTATGGGAGAAGCCGATCAGTGCTGCACTATAATGTTTCTGGAACTCCTGTAGATGTCAATGAGACCTACTGAACCAATAGAGCACCACAGAGCTCTACACATACAGAAACAGCAAAGCTAAATGTGTTAGTCTGTTTCCATAGCTTCATTTTGTGGGAACAGATGGGAACAGTTTTTCCCACCTTGGCAGCAATTTGCCAAGGAAATAGTCAATATAAGTCAATATAAAATAATTTAGATTGTAGCAAAAGGTGTCTACCTTTAAAAGAATACCCAGAAATCTTTATCAAGATATGAAAAATGTAACTAGACAACTCCTAGTTCTCTGAGGTATTAGCTATGGGAGTTTATCAATATGTGCTGATAAGAAATGAGGTATACTGACATGTTTTCATACTACTCATAACTATTTGGATGATCATTTATAAAGATATAGACTATTTTGCCACTGAAATGACTTGGTAACTAGCTGAAAGCACACACTGTGATCCATCACAAACATACAAGACAATGACCAAAATGATCAGAGGACAATGGCCTTTTATTAGGAAGGAAGAAACAATTGTTTGCTGTCAACTGAAAGGGAAACAAAAAAACATACATTAGTTCACAGTTAACATAGAATCTTAGCAAATTTTGTTTATCAAGGACAGCAAAGGTAACTGCAACTTTATATTAATCTGTCCATACTTAGTAGAAACATGTCCTTGATGTTAAATATTTTATTAATAGTTCCATAATTCAATCATGCTTTTGAGCGTAATTCTACATTCTATTCTATTTACCATTAACTGAGTGACTAAAATGCATAACTTGATTCATATTTGTATATTTCTAAGAACAGCTTTTGCAAGGAAAGATGCATCTAATGGTATGCAACAATGCACTGTGGGTGAATTTATAGTGACAGATTCCCTTTAATAAGTGTTATAAATTAGAAAACATGAACACTTTAAAGGGGATATCCAGGGACTAAATGTTACCTATGTCTGCCCTAGGTTCTGAGAGTACCACCACCCAGCACCTGAGCTGCTCTGCCTTCTCCCTGTCAGTAGTATCAGTTAAGCTGCTGCTTCTTTAAGGTTGCCATGACAAGCTTTTGTGTTTTGTAACTTCTATGCTTTGGCCAATTAGCAGCAGAGGAGGTCTATGTAAGACCACTCCTTCCTGACACAGGCACTGACTAATTATTGACTACTACTATTTTCTTCTAACCGACCCCTTGGCTTGATCTCAGATTTCCCTTTACCTTCTGATTCTGCTTGTGACGTTCCCGATTAGATTTGTGACCCTTGGCTTGTTTCCCAGGTTTTGTGTTGTCTTCTGATTTGGTCTGTGACATCTTCTCCTCATACTGACCGTGCCTGGACAACTTGATTCTTGCCTCGAATCCACTGTGTAAGTTTTGGTTTCTGCAGCAGTGCTTTCATTATTGGTATGTCTGTTTGGTAACAATTCAAATTCCCAAATTCAGTGCAAGTCCAACCTGCCTTGCACTGAGCTCTGGTGAAGGTGTTTGGGGGTCCATGTTGACTCGCAGAAGTGTGCTAGTTTTAAAAAGCTATCTATACTGCTTGCAGTTATCAGCCAGTCTCCTTCTATTGCTATCATGAGGCCTTGCTATACAAATATAACACTCCCTCCTTTGTCTGTAATTCTGTTATAAGCTGATGCCCCACAATGCGGCCCTACGTTGTGGAATCGCAATCGTTTTGGAAACGTGAAGTGCAGTACCGGCAGAACTCAGGCCACATAAAAGTAATACTAGACCCCAGATAGCCCCTTTAAGAATGTATAGTACATTTTTGTCATGAACCAAAAGATGATCTTTTGTAATATATAAATTTAACAAAGCAGTTATGTACTTTGACTGTCTATCTTTGCAAATGTGGTTCATAATGTGTAAATGACCTTGCCAGGAGCCTAGCCATGAACTGCTACAAAATGAGAGTGATAATGACTAGAGATGAGCGAACAGTGTTCTATCGAACACATGTTCGATCGGATATCAGGGTGTTCGCTATGTTCGAATCGAATCGAACACCGCGTGGTAAAGTGCGCCAAAATTCGATTCCCCTCCCACCTTCCCTGGCGCCTTTTTTGCACCAATAACAGCGCAGGGGAGGTGGGACAGGAACTACGACACCGCGGGCATTGAAAAAAATTGGAAAAAGTCATTGGCTGCCGAAATCAGGTGACCTCCATTTTAGACGAATAGTGGATTTCAAATCCGGGTCATATGAGAATGTGAACTTTGTGACTATGAGACAGGGATAGCTGTACAGGCAGGGATAGCTAGGGATAACCTTTATTTAGGGGGGAATGTTATTAAAAATAACTTTTTGGGGCTCTATCGGGTGTGTAATTGTGATTTTTGTGAGATAAACTTTTTCCCATAGGGATGCATTGGCCAGCGCTGATTGGCCGAATTCCGTACTCTGGCCAATCAGTGCTGGCAAATGCATTCTATTAGCTTGATGAAGCAGAGTGTGCACAAGGGTTCAAGCGCACCCTCGGCTCTGATGTAGCAGAGCCGAGGCTGCACAAGGGTTCAAGCGCACCCTCGGCTCTGATGTAGGAGAGCCGAGGGTGCACTTGAACCCTTGTGCACCCTCAGCTCTGCTACATCAGAGCCGAGGGTGCGCTTGAACCCTTGTGCACACTCTGCTTCATCAAGCTAATAGAATGCATTGGCCAGCGCTGATTGGCCAATGTATTCTATTAGCCTGATGAAGTAGAGCTGAATGTGTGTGCTAAGCACACACATTCAGCTCTACTTCATCGGGCTAATAGAATGCATTGGCCAGCGCTGATTGGCCAGAGTACGGAACTCGACCAATCAGCGCTGGCTCTGCTGGAGGAGGCGGAGTCTAAGATCGCTCCACACCAGTCTCCATTCAGGTCCGACCTTAGACTCCGCCTCCTCCGGCAGAGCCAGCGCTGATTGGCCGAAGGCTGACCAATGCATTCCTATGCGAATGCAGAGACTTAGCAGTGCTGAGTCAGTTTTGCTCAACTACACATCTGATGCACACTCGGCACTGCTACATCAGATGTAGCAATCTGATGTAGCAGAGCCGAGGGTGCACTAGAACCCCTGTGCAAACTCAGTTCACGCTAATAGAATGCATTGGCCAGCGCTGATTGGCCAATGCATTCTATTAGCCCGATGAAGTAGAGCTGAATGTGTGTGCTAAGCACACACATTCAGCACTGCTTCATCACGCCAATACAATGCATTAGCCAGTGCTGATTGGCCAGAGTACGGAATTCGGCCAATCAGCGCTGGCCAATGCATTCTATTAGCCCGATGAAGTAGAGCTGAATGTGTGTGCTAAGCACACACATTCAGCACTGCTTCATCACGCCAATACAATGCATTAGCCAGTGCTGATTGGCCAGAGTACGGAATTCGGCCAATCAGCGCTGGCTCTGCTGGAGGAGGCGGAGTCTAAGGTCGGACCTGAATGGAGACTGGTGTGGAGCGATCTTAGACTCCGCCTCCTCCAGCAGAGCCAGCGCTGATTGGCCGAATTCCGTACTCTGGCCAATCAGCGCTGGCCAATGCATTCTATTAGCCCGATGAAGTAGAGCTGAATGTGTGTGCTAAGCACACACATTCAGCACTGCTTCATCACGCCAATACAATGCATTAGCCAGTGCTGATTGGCCAGAGTACGGAATTCGGCCAATCAGCGCTGGCCAATGCATTCTATTAGCCCGATGAAGTAGAGCTGAATGTGTGTGCTAAGCACACACATTCAGCACTGCTTCATCACGCCAATACAATGCATTAGCCAGTGCTGATTGGCCAGAGTACGGAATTCGGCCAATCAGCGCTGGCTCTGCTGGAGGAGGCGGAGTCTAAGATCGCTCCACACCAGTCTCCATTCAGGTCCGACCTTAGACTCCGCCTCCTCCAGCAGAGCCAGCGCTGATTGGCCGAATTCCGTACTCTGGCCAATCAGCACTGGCTAATGCATTGTATTGGCGTGATGAAGCAGTGCTGAATGTGTGTGCTTAGCACACACATTCAGCTCTACTTCATCAGGCTAATAGAATGCATTGGCCAGCGCTGATTGGCCGAATTCCGTACTCTGGCCAATCAGCACTGGCTAATGCATTGTATTGGCGTGATGAAGCAGTGCTGAATGAGTGTGCTTAGCACACACATTCAGCTCTACTTCATCGGGCTAATAGAAT
Organism: Leptodactylus fuscus; assembly: GCF_031893055.1. NCBI lineage: Eukaryota > Metazoa > Chordata > Amphibia > Anura > Leptodactylidae > Leptodactylus > Leptodactylus fuscus. The sequence goes on along the minus strand of NC_134269.1, from coordinate 138,244,767 downwards.
GCATTGGCCAATCAGCGCTGGCCAATGCATTCTATTAGCGTGAACTGAGTTTGCACAGGGGTTCTAGTGCACCCTCGGCTCTGCTACATCAGATTGCTACATCTGATGTAGCAGTGCCGAGTGTGCATCAGATGTGTAGTTGAGCAAAACTGACTCAGCACTGCTAAGTCTCTGCATTCGCATAGGAATGCATTGGCCAGCCTTCGGCCAATCAGCGCTGGCTCTGCCGGAGGAGGCGGAGTCTAAGGTCGGACCTGAATGGAGACTGGTGTGGAGCGATCTTAGACTCCGCCTCCTCCAGCAGAGCCAGCGCTGATTGGTCGAGTTCCGTACTCTGGCCAATCAGCACTGGCCAATGCATTTCTATGGGGAAAAGTTAGCTTGCGAAAATCGCAAACTGACAGGGATTTCCATGAAATAAAGTGACTTTTATGCCCCCAGACATGCTTCCCCTGCTGTCCCAGTGTCATTCCAGGGTGTTGGTATCATTTCCTGGGGTGTCATAGTGGACTTGGTGACCCTCCAGACACGAATTTGGGTTTCCCCCTTAACGAGTTTATGTTCCCCATAGACTATAATGGGGTTCGAAACCCATTCGAACACTCGAACAGTGAGCGGCTGTTCGAATCGAATTTCGAACCTCGAACATTTTAGTGTTCGCTCATCTCTAATAATGACTACATGATAAAATTTTCACATTATACTTGGGGAAAATATTTTTTAATCTTAGTTATAACTTTAATCAAATCCTGTACATAATGAATTGCCTTACAATGTTTCTCTCAACAGTAACCATGTAATTTAAGGTGCTTGTATTCCAAAGCGAGTGGGTAACTTAGAATAAGGTTGACATATTATACCTCAAAACACACAAAAATGTATTCTTTCCCCAAAAATAATAAAGCATCAAAACTATACATGACTACAGAATTATATATATATACTAAAAATGTATCCTTAAGATTTTTTTTTCTCTTTGCACGAGCATAGTGCTGTACACATATTCTTACTACTTTAATCAATGTTCAACTGAAATAACAAAGGTTCACAAACGTTGATTGTATAATATTGCATTTAACATGGTGGATCAATAAGTCATAAAGATGAGACAATAAATTCAGAACAATTAGTCATGTAAAATGATATCATCATGACTTGTTAATCTTTCCCCACCTATTGAATTCCAAAATGAGAGGAATTATACAACATGCCGTAACGTGTGCAGTTTACATTGACAATTCAGTAGACGTGTAAGAACTAAATACTGTAGACATAAAAAAAAGTTTATTTCCCATTTCTGTACAGACACTAATAACCTTTATTGCAGAGCATTAAGGATTATCTTCCAGGGTCTCTGTCCTTTCAAAACTGGTAGACATCCCTGATTTCCATGCAACTAAAGTTGGCTGTACACAGCGCCACACCTCCCATGAGGCGACCTGAAGCGACCGCTTTAGGCGGTGCTATGCCGGGCCCCTGGGGGGGGGGGGGGGCATTTTTGCTGACCTAAGCCAGTCCAGGACAAGCTGTCCTGGACTGGCTTAGCGTCACCATCTTGGCAGCCCGGCACGGGAAGCAAGCGGTGGATTGGGGAGGCCCTGTGAATGCAGCGCTGCTCCACCGGCCTACCCTCACGCCTAGGCAGAGAGCAGGTCCTCTCCCTGCCTGCTCTCTGCCTGCTAATGCCGCCCTGTTCTCTCCGCCCCGCCCCCCTTCGCTCTGCCCCCACCCCCTCCGCTCTGCCCCCTCCTCCGTGGGGGGGCGGCTTTCTGTTGTCTGCTCCGGCGGCATAAAAGCTAGGTTCACCCCTGTGTACACATTAGATGATAGTTAGCCATCGGTTTCTGATTCTACACAGATGAGTGACTTGTGGGGGAATATAATAATATGGAAGTTAAATTTCAATTGCCTGATTCTTTTATTCTCAGAGAAATAAACCAATGTTAGAGGTGTCTGGTAGTGATTTTCTCCTTATTTACATTCAACATGGATGTCTATGGGAGGTATCAGGTAAGATGCTGTCCCAAAAGTTGTGCAATCCAGTATTAGCAATTGACTGCTCTTTCCTATACAATTGACTGCTCTTTAATATCACTAATACCCCCAACATCCACTCCATAATACTTACCTTTCTTACTTCCAGGCTTCTTCCTGCGAGATGGCTCCTCCCTGTTTTCTGACTGCTGGTGCGCGCTATAGTCCCAGTGCTGCTCTGTAGCTGATAATCCATCTCTACTGCGCAGCTCCCGTACCTGTGCAGTAGAGGTGGCTCATCAGTTGCAGAGCACAGAGCACCGCTGGGACTATGTCAGAATAGGAAAAGAAGGATGGTCCATACCACAAGAGGCAGACTGGTAGGAAAAGAGGTAAGTATAAAATGAGGTGGGGCTGAGTAGGGAAGGGATAATAGTAGGTGGGATAGCTAGAGAGACAGGGAGGTGAGGTGAGAGGGAGCTGCTGTGGACGTAACATAGCAGGAAGCTGAACCAGGTAAACAAATGCAGAAGGAGGAGCACCTAGAAACACCCAGAAATCACTCAAAACACTGCTAAAGGTGTATAGGTGCATCTATGAATAGCAGTAATAGATCTTGTAAAAAATAAATTGCCCAGAAAACCCCTTTAATTTTCAACAAAAACTAGGCAGTAAAATATATTCCCTTCAGATTATGGTTTTCCCAATGGCAACTTGGGGCTCAGGTTTTGAAGGCTCACCAGGTATTACATTACTTGTAAATTCTATTGTTTTAGTGAATTGGTGAAATATGGCCGGCTCTACCCAAAACCCAATTGAAAAAAAGATCATATCTGCTGTAGATGTAAATGTAATAGAAAAATAATGTTCCAAATCTGAAAGCTTCATTGATAAAACAAACATCTTATTTGTATGCATGAAGGTCTTCATTGTGCAGCACAATGGAGCTGCTTTTTTCAGGTTTTAAGTTCTACTGAACAGTGACACACTCTTTAAATCTAGTAAAATACACAAGCATGTTATGTGTACATTCTAATCTTAATATGCCATTCTGCATTATAGCAACTTAAACGTTTCATTCGATGCTTCAAGCTTAAAAAAGATTGGCTTTAATATTCCGATTGAATAGATTTCTACAGGCAATCTACCGGGGCAAACATTATTCAGTATCATTATCAGTTTTCTGTAAATTTCCACTGCTGAACCACTGAGCACATTGTTGCCCAATAAATTCCGGAGACATGGTGTCATTAATTTCCTGTAAAAATAATCTAAAACTATCAAGCATTAATGTGAACAATAAAAAAGCCTATTCCCAGTGTACAAAAGAAATATTAAATCAACAAACAACTGAGATGAAAAGCAATTGAAGCCATAGGACACGTCAAAAACGTCTCTACAGTAATGTTGTATATACATAAGAATATGTGTGCTGCTTGCAAATATATAAACTGACAACGTATGCCATATTCATAAGACGTTTAGCAGTAATTCATCTGTCAATTGCACACTTATATCTTCTATCTTAATTTTCTAGAAACAAAAATGGAAAAAAAAAGAGCGTTTAAAGGGAGAATATCACCTACCTGAAGCATATTCAACTATCACCACCATGTTAAAGAACACATTACAGTGATAAACATTGTACATTTGTTATGTATGTCACTTTGTAGGCATGGAGAAAAACAACTTTGAAATCTTATGTCTAGGCAGTATGTGCACTGGGGTCAGGACTTCACATGGTCGTTATTTTAACGGTGCGTTGTTACGGAGCTGCAAAATATAGATCATGTCCTATTTTTGTATGTTTTCAGGGATTCCTCCACACACTGTGATGTATGGGAGATCTGTGAAAATGAGTGCAACTCGGGTGCCAGATGTTTGTGAAAAATTTATGTTTTTCATGGTCGTTGTGAACTTCAATCATCTGAATGTAGCCTAACACTACATCAGGTCATTATTGTATGCAGGGCCGCCGATAGGGCAGTACTACTGGTACTGGCGTCAGGGGCCCGGCCAAATTGAAAAATGGGGGGGGCCCGGTTTTGGCCCGCTACCGTGTGCCGGCCCCCTGGCGCCCGTAGCAGTCATTGTGTATGTCCTATTTCAACTCAGATCTGCATCCAGAGGACGCAGATCTGAGTTGAAGACATACGCGGCTGAAGCAAGGAGCTGACACAGGTCAGCTTCTCACTTCGCCGCTGCGCGCCTCTCTCCCTGACACATATGCAGCTGAAGCGAGGAGCTGACATGTGTCAGCTCCTCGCTTCACCGCTGCCGCCGGCTACTGGCTTGTAGACGCGATGTGATCACATCGCGTCTAAAAGCCAGTAGCCGGCGGCAGCGGTGAAACGAGGAGCTGACACAGGTCAGCTCCTCGCTTCAGCCATCGCGTCTACAAGCCTACACGTCTACATCGTCTACATCGCGTCTCCTTGCTTCGCCGCTGCGCTCCTCTCTCGCTGTCACATATGCGGCTGAAGCGAGGAGCTGACCTGTGTCAGCTCCTCGCTTCGCCGCCTCCGCTACTGGCTTGTAGACGCGATGTGATGACGTCACATCGCGTCTATAACTGTGCGCCAGTGAGAGAGGTGCGCAGAGAGCTGCGAGGGAACTAAGGAGAAGGTAAGTCAGTCAGTGTAATGTGGAACGTGAAACTGGGGGCAGAGAGAGGACGGCATGACGCTGGGGGCAGAGATGGAGGGACATGAATATGGGGGCAGAGATGGAGAGGACGACATGACAATGGGGGCAGAGATGGAGGGGACATGAATATGGGGCAGAGATGGAGGGGACATGAATATGGGGGCAGAGATGGAGAGGACGGCATGACAATGGGGGCAGAGATGGAGGGACATGAATATGGGGGCAGAGATGGAGGGGACATGAATATGGGGGCAGAGATGGAGAGGACATGAATATGGGGGCAGAGATGGAGAGGACGGCATGACAATGGGGGCAGAGATGGAGGGACATGAATATGGGGGCAGAGATGGAGGGGACATGAATATGGGGGCAGAGATGGAGGGGACATGAATATGGGGGCAGAGATGGAGGGGACATGAATATGGGGGCAGAGATGGAGGGGACATGAATATGGGGGCAGAGATGGAGGGGACATGAATATGGGGGCAGAGATGGAGGGGACATGAATATGGGGACAGAGATGGAGGGGACATGAATATGGGGACAGAGATGGAGGGGACATGAATATGGGGGCAGAGATGGAGGGCATGAATCTTGGGGTAGAGATGGAGCGGACATGAAACTGGGGGCAGAGATGGAGGGGGGAACATGAAACGGGGCAGAAATGGATGGGCGGACATGAATCTGGGGGCAGAGATTGGGTGGGAGACATGAAACTGGGTGCAGATGAAAGGTGTATATGAAGCTGGGGGAGAGATAGAGGGGGGACATATAATGTACGGGTGACTGTAGGAGGATTATACTGTGTGCGGGCACATGAAAAATTAATGAGAATGGGTGGAGTCAACATAACGGTGGGTGGGGCTAAATTTGCCGCGGCACGCAAAGCGCGCCGCACATTTTGTCCCTCTTTTGGTTCTTCAAAAGTTGGGAGGTATGGGTACAGGGGGCAGTGGAAAGATGTTAGAAGGTGGACGGGGGGGGGGAAGGGGGATTGTTGGGACATTGGGTGTGCGGCACTGCGGAGAGGGAACTGGGGCAATAATATATAATATATAAGTTTTTAGCTGGAGAATAATAATCATGTAGGCTATGTTACTAGCATAGCAGCCTGTTTGGGGGTGGGACTTTCACTTTAAAGGAGTATTCACATTGTGTTTTTGGCCTCCCTTGCTGGGATACATTGGTAACCAGTCACAATCAGTTCCCCACTTATCCCTGCACGGAGAACTGCAGGCCCCCCCCTTTTTTTAATGGCCAGTTCTTCGTGCAGGGATAAGTTGACAGCTGATTCTGACTGGTTACCAACGTATCCCGGCAAGGGAGGCCAAAAACGCAATGTGAATAAGCCCTGAGGATTTATTAGGAGGGCTCTTATAGATGGTGTTGGCTCTCTATAGGCGCTGTCACACGTAGCAGATTTTACCTGCAAATAGAATCTGATTAAGCCTTGTAATGCTGCTAAATAAAGGGAAATGTAATACAGAATTGGTATGTCGCAAAATAAAGTAGTTTTAAAATGGCGGCAGCCGGGGGAAGGGGGGGGCAGACACTTAGGCTGTATGGGGCCCCAAAATTCCTGATGGCGGCCCTGATTGTATGTTGTGATATGGAGCCTGATGATACCCAAGTAACGCACACTGGAATAGCTGGTTCCAGCGTCAGAGAGCACTTTATTCCTATTGCTGGGATGAATATAGAAATGACTGAACAAACAGAACCGTAGAACACTTATATCAACTACCACATCATAACACTTAGGGTAAGTTCACACATAGTTTTATGGTCAGGACTTTTGAGGCCATATCTGCCTCAAAATCCTGAACAAAAAGACGGCTCCCATCGAAAGCAATGGGAGTCGCTCAGGAGTTTTTTACGGGAGCCATTTCTTCCAGCTCCCGGAAAAAAAGAAGCAAGATGCTCATTCTTCAGTCGCCTCGCTTTCAGTTGTGGCGACCCAGCTTTTGGACCGGAACCTAAGGCGGCAAAAATCCAAGCTAATACTATAATTCTCACTGTCTAGGCTACCTTTTCAAAGCTAAATCTCATTTTCTTCCTAAGTTCAAACACAGATTTTTGAAGCTAGAAATAGGCACACACGCATGAACTAGATCTCTTCATAGTCATAAGAAATTATGCCACTAGCTCATTTGGCAAAATTCAACTGGCAGTGGCACAGGCAGGCAAAGTGAGCAAGACAGTCCTACTTCTCCTCCCCTGGATTTTCTCTTTAGTAACTCCACAACTACCACATCATCATCTCCATCTGTCAAAGTCAGTCACCCATTAAGGAATGTGTGTCCAGGAAAGAGAAATATATACCCTCTCATCTGGCTAGTCTTCAACTTTTTTTCTCACCTTTATTTCTCCAACACTAGGTGGAACCCATCTGCATTCTTCTTTTCCTTCTCACTGGGTCATTTCCTGTCCCCAACTTCAGCAGGGCAAGTCATTGCTTTCACTCTTTCTCCCTCATTTTATGGCTGTAAGGTGAAATGCACATGACGTGGCACATGTTGGGGCATCTGAGCAGCAGAAGACAGTGAGAGTTTACTGCATGCAGAAAAGTGCAGGGATAATGTATTATTTCGAAATCTGTCAATGGAGGCTTGTGAGTGAGGTGTGTCACCTTCTAAAGACCTTCGAGGAGGCCACCAAATGTATCATTGCTTTAACATATATCTTATAATGTCTACTTTTAAATCACAGTCACCATCCTGGCGTGTTGCAGGAATTACCTGGAGTTTGATGAAGAACTTGGTTTGGGTCATGTTGGCGGAGGACCTGGGACTCCTAGACGAAAAGAGGGAGAGGAGGAAAACTTTCCTTGGGATAGAGGTGATCCTTGATATTTCACAGTGGAGGAGGTTGACCCTTTTTTTTTTTAAGAAATTCTTTAAATTGTTATTCCACCAATCCAATGTTGCTGTGGCATTTGCTCTCATAATGGGATGATGGACAAGAAGTCCAGGTTTTCTTCTGGCTCCCAAGTGTTTTAGGTTTTTTTAGATTGCTCACAATGTACTTTTTTTTTTCTTTTCCCCTATCAGTTTGTCTTTGTAGAATGGGAGGAAATCCATGCAAACACGGGGAGAACATACAAACTCCTTGCAGATGTTTTTCCTGGCGGAATCGAACTCAGCACTCCAGTGCTGCAAGGCTGAAGTGCTAACCAGAGTCACCGTGCTGCCCCATGGCTCCCAACTGTTGTTATTGTCAGAGCAGGTATTCCAGCACTTAAATAGCAGCCTCACGATTGACTACTGGAGGTGTGGTTCCCCAAAAGGCTCCCTATTCCACATATTCTGGACATGTCCTAGGGTGCAACTGTTTTGGACGAGGTCCAATCCCTGATCCGGCAAGTATTAGACCTTGATCTTCCACTGGACCCCAAGACAAACTTATTTAATGTCACCCCCAACCCCCCGAACACTTGAAAAGGCCTGAAAAAGCTGTGGACAAATGCCTTGTTGCCCACCAGTGGCAAAAGACAGCTTCACCCTCTGACCATGACCTATATACCCTATTAAGTGGTTTGATCTATGGAACAATTCACTGTAGCCATACAGGATAATCTGGAGGCTTTCCATGCAATGTAGTCTCTTTGGGACACTTAAGAGTCAGCACCAATTGTAGATGACTCCTAGATAACTCAACATGACTACCTCCCCTTGGACCTGGAATTGCCCCTTTCCATGCTGCCCCATCCTGCTCTTCTCTTCCCTCTCCCTAATGTTTCTTGTTCTTTTTTTTTTTCTTTTCTTTTTTTTTTTAATTGAGCTCTTAATAACTTTTTACTGTTGATCATTTGTATTTACCCAAGTTATTACTTGTTTTCTCTTTAATATGCACTGGAATGTCTATTATGTTGTCTTTGCATGCATTGTTTACTTTGATAAAAACAAGAGAAGGTATTCCAGCTTTTTCAGCTGGCAGTTGAGGCACTCTGTTGTGGCATTTGCTCCTATAAAGGAATGATGAGTATGAGTATGTCCTATAAACATACATGTCACAGTCACTTTGCTATAACTGACTTTGTTTTTCTTAGAGAGCTAGATAGAGTTCTAGGAGCCCTGACAATGCCATACACTATGTTTAAAGTCAATTTACACTATGTTTCTGGACAAACTTATTTTACCCCAAACAAATCTTAGGATTGAACCACCTGAACCTGAAATGAGTCTTCAGAGGTTCTACCATCTCTACACACAATATAACTGCATAACTATTCAGTCACATTAGTAACTTGAAGAGGCTTTGGTAGCAATTACATTTTTCATTCTGTGTTTTATCAGCTTTGTACATGTTACCTATTCAATAACACTTTCCCAACTATTTTCAAGAGCAAATTCTCAAAAGCACTAAACTGGACATGACAGATTGCCAACAAAATTCAATTTTGAGTTTTGTCTGTAAAACAAGGCTTTTTGTGTAAGTTCAATGTATCAAGTGTATCATTGGAAACCAATGATTCATCCAAGTTACTCATGCAGACTGCAGCAGGAATTCCCCCAAGACTTCCTTTTATATTGTTTTATTCATGTTATCCTCAGTGATCATAAGCCTTTTAAAGCTTGTTGCAGAAAAGCATCCTAATACTGTGTTTCCCCGAAATTAAGACATTCCTCGACTATAAGACCTATTGAAACTTCTTATAGACTAAGAAATATAAGGCCACCCCTTATAAGGCCACGCCATCACATTGCAGCAACACCTCCACACCCCCCGTTAACATTAAAATTATCTGATTAAATAAACAAGTTCTTACCCATGAGATGTGTTTGCTGTGCAAAGAACATATGAAGAAAAGCATTGCAGCTGCTGCTGCCTCCACGGAACGATGTGCACGGTGTTCCATATATGTACAGGAAAGCCTGCTGCTGCACTACCCTGTATCCACTGTCCCTGCTGCTTTGGGATGAGCTGGTAGAGGCCCATTATGCATACACTAAGCATCATATGTGGTAGGGGGTCCACTCTCCCATCTTATCCCACAGCAGCAGGGACAGCGGATACAGGGTAGTGCAGAAGCGGCAGCAGCAGGCTTTCCTGTACACACATGGAATACCATGCACAGCATACCCTGGAGGCAGCAGCAGCTGCAATGCTTTTCTTCATATGTTCTTTGAACAGCAAACATATCTTACAGGTAAGAACGTGTTTATTTAATCAGATAACAATAATGGGGGGGAGCAGGAAAAATAAGACATCTTCTGAAAATAAGACATAGCACATCTTTAGGACCGAAATTTAATATAAGACACTGTCTTATTTTTAGTGAAACACAGTAGCTTGAAGCCAACCCCAACATTTAGGTACATAAAGTATGCTTCAAGTGTTGAGTTGCCAATGCCCAATTTTGACAACTAACAAGTCTTCATTTCACTTCTGGGGAAAAATTTAGGCAACACACTGTGAGAGAGACCCATGCAACAGAAATAGAAACTGCCCCAGTCGGAAACTGGCATACATTTCAGGTATAGCTCACGTCAGTGTTTTGGCACGAGTCATAATTAATTTGTTGTGCTGATGTGTCCTCACCCAAGCCCACCTTGGTCTCCATTCCAACCACTTTTGTAAAAAGTGATAAGCAGTGCACAGAACCAATAATGTGGTGTATCTTTTGTGCGAAAAGGGGCTGTGAGCCAAAGATACACTATATCTACTCCGTTCTACACCAGACTGCAGGCAAATATAGGTTAGAACATTTCCCCATTCAATTTATAGGATTTTGTACTATTTTCTACATACAAGATATGAGTAAATGCATAGTGTAGTTCATGCATATATCATTTGTGTAGCTTACTCCATTAGTGACAAAAGTCTAAATTTTAAAGAATATTTGTTTGTTTGAAGGGTAAATCTGCTATACTGCAGCTATGTTGCCCAGCGCAAAATCTGTAGCTGGGTTCCCCACCTACCATGTGTCATTTACTGGTTTTTCTTATGTGGCAGAGGTACCTTTGCCACCCCACCATCTATGGCCCATGAATGACTACTGGCTTATGTACCCCCTATATGACTAATACCATAGCAAATCTCATCTACTATTTGTAAAAATAGAATTCTCATTCTCACATTGTACACAAGTAGAAATTAATGGAAAATCTGAATGACTAGGTCTTATATCCCATAAAAAGACCATTGAACTTAGTCAAGATTTTAGTCTATATGCTGTTTTAAAATATTGGGATAACAATATGTTCCTGAGCATGAGAACAGGTGTATGGCCCTTACAGTCACTAATACAACTACTGGCATATTACCCCTGAAGGAAGTGAAATTCTCTCATTTTCAAAGTCATCATGAACCAGTAATGAAATGACTGAAATAGTTTCTCTCCAGAGGTCACAATAAATTACTACATTCATAAAGTTAATTATTTTGTGCCTTTTAGAAGAAAGCACATTGTACAATAAATAGCATACTGTAATCATTTTCCTTACATAACCTTTGGGTGTTTCAGATAATATAAAACCAAGTAAATTGAACTGATTATAAAATCCCAATGCACTGGGAAAACATATTGATTATGTATCGACATATATATTATTTATCCTCTATAATTTACACTACACCTACATGTCCTTAAATGGGTTTTCCTGGAATTTTTTTTAATGTTCTGTCATTAAAATAGGTCATTAATATGTGATTGGTGGTGGGCCCAACACTCATCAGCAGGACCTAGGGCTATCCAGTGTGTAGAGCCATAAACAGATGGATCCATACATTGTATGGTGATCAAGCCACATCATTACAGCTTAGCTCCCATTCATTCCAATAGTAGTGAAGGTGCAAAGGCTAGACAGCCACTATACAGCGCTATCTGCGTACAGATCCTTACTGTATAGGTAGGAACAAGTAGCAGTCATTCACATTTTTCCTTGTGCCCATGATAAAATGAAAAGATCATTTGCTCAGGTTTTCCAGTATCTGGAGCCTTCAAATACCATATTCATATACAGTGCACTTCTATTTTTCCTACTGTTCACTTTTCTCCCTGGCACTGTTTCTGCACATATACGGACGATTTGAGGTTAATAATTGAATATTATATTACTATTACATTAGTAGAGGTAAGTTCAATGCATGTATAGATTTTAATAATGGGTGGTATAAAGAACACTCAGAAATATGAGTTATGGCTTTCAGATGATGTTCTCTGTTAATGATTACTAACTGACTCCAGTAGCAGTAGCAGAGCCTTATTCTTCAATAGGAGTGTGTGCCAAGTTAGGGAGTACAACGTTCAATAAACTAGAATTACACACTAGAGTACAGTATACTGCAATGAAAGGGTGTTTTACCATGTTAAAGGGCAAGAAGTAGAGAAAAGGAGAGAAACGTAATTGATCTGGGGCTGAGAATATGATCACTGATTAAATTCTTTAACAGACAAAGCAGCTTGTTTAGCCCAGCTAACTTCAACAATCTAAAGAGACATTCCAAGTATTTCATACATTCCTAAATCCCAACAGACAAGGCTGCTACCTGTGGAATTTTCCACCTTATTTCTACATATCAGCTGGCACATTGTATCATAGACATCAGAGGCTTTAGGAGTAATGACTGAGTCATCTTATTTGAAGACCTTAGTTTGGCAGGAAAATTTCATGAGAACTGATACTTGAATTGGATATCTAATACTTATTACAGTTGACCCTGATTTCTTGGTTTAATCCTCACTGTAGATAATAAAATCCAATAAAAAATATAAAAACGGAATCCTTCATCACTCATTGGAGATCTTTCTATGGAGAATAATGGTTAAGAATAAAGCTGCATTTTTATCCAAGTAGCTAAGACTCGGTTCACATATGCGCCTAGTCTCCGTACTGGCATTCCTTTCGCCTCTCCGCATGAAAAAGGCATAGGGAAAAGGGCAACAAGCATTGCTTTTCACTCCACATTTTTCGCCCTTTTCATGCGGAAACCGAACCACGCGGCCCCATTATAGTCTATAGGATTCGCGGGTTTCCTAAGGTAACTGCTTTTTTATGCCGATTAGGTTTCCATTCAGAGGGTCCCCAAGCGTACCACCCAAACGGAAACCCGTGCGCAGATGTGAACAAAGCCTTATATGGAGCTGTTTGTATGTCTATACATGTGTGGTTTCATTAGTAATGTATTTAACATCTACACTGCAGACATTAAAGTGTGTATTTGGAACTAGAAGGTAACTATGTAGATTCTGGTAGCCATGATTGTATCTTTCAGATGCTGAATAAGCTTTATATTCTAGGGACCTCCAATTCTACACTTACTTACTCTGGGACTAAGTAACTCTTTCAATAACGATTTGAGTTCATCTAATCTAGATGATCAATTAATTAAGCTAAAATTTGCCCTCCACATGGCCCAACTGTGGGTCACCTTTTTTGTACATTGTCTTGGATATAGTGAGAGGACTGTGGGTGTGTCCAGTGTAGGCAGAGAGGCATGAGGGATGAGCAACGCATACCAACCTCCAGCCTATCTGACACACTGTCAGCATTTGCTGTAGGGGAGGGCTGGTAGGCTTTATGGTTATATTGTCTAACTCCCCATCCTCTGATAATGCAAGGCCTGGTTGTGTCTGATAGGAGTAGGGCAGTGTCTGTGATGGAATTTGTGTCTGCCTCACCACCACATTTTGGCATGGGTATCTCCTCTCTCTGTAGAAGCGGTCACAGCCGACTAAGTTTTCCCCAGGTGTTAATCACCCAGAAAGGGTTGCAAGGAAAAGTGGAACTGGTTCCCTATGTAAGGCACGATTAGAACGCTGTCTTGAACTCACGCTGCCTATATGCAGCTCCCTATTGAATGTACCAGAGTTTGTGCTGTAGCTCCTTTAACCCTTAGACCCTTAGACTATGCCATATTTAGTAGTAACCTGCAAGTTGTTAACAAGATAGTCTTATTTAACCCTGATAAGTAGGATTCATTGGCCAAAGAATTGCATAGAGACAAATAGATTAAGGTCCAGCTTGGGACTGCCCTTGTTAAGGCAGGAGCAATTGGAGAGTGAGGGCACAGCTATTGAATGAAATGGGTTAGTGAGCTGATTCTGCCAAGAAGCCTGGTATTTCTGATCTCTGAAGGATTTAGAGATTGAAGTAGGTACCTGGATACTTTTCACACTTGAGGGAAATGAAAAATATCTACCCAAGTGTTTCATTCATAAGTGGAATTGCTTGTACTTATGCTATATACAGTTTGGTTTCAAGTTCATTTTCTTTCTAGACAGAGCATTCTGATGGAGAACCCAACAACTTTGAGGTGATGAAATGTATTTAGAGTGTTTTTTTTCTTAATACAGACAATTTAAATTTTAGATTAAACTTAACTTTGAGCAATCTTGCTCAATGGATATCATGTGGAGTGAGCATGGCATGCAGAAGACGGAAAGCTGTCAGACCGGGTCCGGCCGTGTGCGCCGGTGAGCGTTTTATGCTCTCTGCCGCGAAACCAGTTTTTTTTAAACCCGACACAGAGTACTGCATGTCGGACTCTGTGTCTGATTTTTAAAAAACGATTTCGCGGCGGAGAGCATAAAACGCTCACCGGCGCTCACGGCTGGACATCTTTCAAATCCATTCAAATGAATGGGTTTGAAAGAGTCCTGCAGGTTTCCGTCTCCTGCTCAGTTTTGTGCAGGAAACGGAAACCTGCATGAACAGAGACCGGGCGCAGATGTGAATGAGCCATGACTTAGGTTGTGAAGTTCACATTTGGTTATGTACAACATATTTCAGGGATTTTGTTCTTTATTCAGAGAGAGAGAGAGAGAGAGAGACTACACAAGCCTCTAGAAATTATTAAAGTAAGTTCACACGGAGGAAACTGCCACATTTGGGGGTGTATTCTGCCCAGATTATGCATCCCATTGTTTTCAATGGGAAGCAGAGATTTCACAAGGATGCTGAAAAACTAAGCATCCTGCTTCATCTTGCCATGGTATCCGCATATCAAGACTACCTACAGATTCGTTCTTCGTTCGTTCTTCTGGGCCTAATCAGAAGCAGAAATTCCCCAATCAAAAATGGTGGTGGAAAATAAAGAGGAATTCCTCTTCATTTTCCACTGTGTGAATTTACCCATAAGGTCTTCATACACTTAAAATGTACACAGCGTTAGATATATAGATGACTCCTCCATAAATACACAAACTCAGCTTGATTTAAGTATGCATGTTTCTTCAGTGCAAAGAGGGAGACATTCCTATCTGCAATTGGGATAAAGAATAGGTAATGTTCAAACATAACATGTTTTATCCCCAAATATACTAGATGGCTGGTGGATTGCACCAAACTTGATGGTTTTTAGTTAATGTAAAGTCTATGATACATTACTGTATACATGCACATCAATTTGTTTATGTGATTTGAGCAACTGTAATAAAGAAAGGAAAACTGTCATCTACAGTAGAAATTAAAAAAAAATCCCATGTGTTATTGTACATGGTGAGTGTAATACAACTTATTCCTGATTACACAAGAAAAAAAGACACCTAAGCAGCTCCAAAAATTGAAGACCATGATATTTGAAGCAGGGTACCAGAATAAAACATCCACTAGACTCTTCTACTGTCAATGTTTCACCCAAACTGTATTCCAGTGTTTTTACTGCTTTCTGTAGAAAAGGAAAGTCTTCACTGTTTTAGTGCAAATATAGCATTATAGAACATTAGTAGAACATCATTGTCTGTGGTGCAGATTATATCATGTAAGTTTAGAAAGGAAAGAATTGTGTTGCATGATAATAATAATAATAATAATAATAATAATAATAATAATAATAATAATAATAATTTAATCTGAAAACCATATTATAAATTAACTTGAAAATCCAAAATTTTAACACCTAAGCTAATAACATATCCAGTAAATGTGTGTCATAGTTCTCTAACACTTCTGTTCAAACTTAATAAACCATGTGCTTAACCTGTACAAACATGCCAAGCTACAAACAACAACATAACATGACATTGCTTGCAAATACGCTTTATAATAAAATGTATACTCAAAGTCTGTAATTTAGGTCATATGCTGTTGAATCATACTTTATAAAGCATAGTAAATAACGTAAAATGTTGTCTTATTCATGTCCTTAATCATATTAACATGTATTATTTCTGGGAAAAGGAGTTCCACTGCCATACGGAAAACTATCTACTCTGCACCTAAATACTAACAAAGGAAGAAAGGATCAGGCATGTTAAAATCCAACATACCCTCTGTGGGGAGAGTCGGGACATTACATAAACATTTGATGGTCAGTCATCCGTGCTAAAAAAGGCAGGTACCCAGCAATTACCTGTTTATCTGATTGCTGGGGGTCCCTCTGCTAAAACCCCATAATTAAATACTAGCACATGCCCGTGACTTTGTCTGTGGGTCTGTGTCGGCGCTCAGCCGCTGTTATGTAGCCAATCGCTGGTGCGGATGATATGCCTGCACGCGCGTGTCGGCTCTGTTACATATCTCTGTAACTGCGCTGTATACCCAGGTGTGTCCCTGAAGCCCCTAAACTCGCCTCGGGTGCAGTCTCCCTTCCCAGGCGCTCCCACTATGGCCCCCGCGTGCCCCACCCACCCATACTCACGCCCAAACCCCCTCCACCACCACCACCACCTCCGTGCCTCCCCCTACCAAGCCAACACCAACTCCTGCACCCCCCCTCCAAACCCCAGCGCCCCCACCACCACCACCACAGCCCCCTCTGTTCCCGGAGCACCGGCTCTCGTGTGTACCTGTGTGCCTATAGTTGTGACAGTGCAGGG
This sequence comes from Leptodactylus fuscus, assembly GCF_031893055.1. Classification (NCBI taxonomy): domain Eukaryota; kingdom Metazoa; phylum Chordata; class Amphibia; order Anura; family Leptodactylidae; genus Leptodactylus; species Leptodactylus fuscus. Next base: position 138,228,386 of record NC_134269.1, on the reverse strand, counting down.
GGCTGCAGCTGCGCGCACGCTGGGGTACATGACTAAATTGGGCCTTGTAACGTTGTGTTCTGTGGCCAATGTGGAGGAACGTACGGTGCTGACCTGCAGCTCTGTCCCCCCTCACCTTCCCGCTTCCCCCCCTCTCCTCGCACAGGCGCTGTACTTACTGTACACGGGAGTGCCAATCGACTCCGTGTGCTTCCAAAGCCAGGCTGCATGTGTGCTCCGGTCCATCCTGCACATGAGCTGCCATGTTCCTCACTTTGCTCTGTGCCAGGTTGCATCCTCCCACACCATCATGCGCTCCAATCGTCGGAGGCTTCAAGGGCCTGAGATGATGTCATCTCAGGTCCTCAAACTTACTCCGAACCGAATGTTGGTGCTCGCGGGCGTGACGCCAGGCCAGCCACTGTGGCGGCAAGTAGCCCATATTCTTTTCCGTTCTCCAGTCTATGTGTGTGTGCAATTTGGGGATAATCCATGCGGCGGTGGGCGTGATTGAGGAACAAACATCCAAACACCCAAACACACACTTTCACATTTATAATATTAGTAGGATAGGATTAGTAGGATAGTAGGATATGAGTGACATGTGCTGTACAGAGTGGAAGACAATCTCCCCTCCATCACCTGATTCTTGCCCTAACAGAACATACAGATGGTATTGTCTAGTGAATTGAACCTGCCAGAAGGAGAATGTAGAGCAATCTGCAGGAAGCCTGTTATAGAGCAGGCGAAGCTGAGCAGATTATTTTATAGTTTTGAAAGAAAAAATTTGGTAGAACTTGTCATTTAATAGTCATCTAGTTGGGTGGGCATTCCTCTGTGCATACAGAGATAGTTATCAATCTGTAAGGTGGAAAGAACACCATCATTTTGGCATCGGTGAAATGTGACATGACTTGGCTTACTAGCCGTTATTACTCAGACACCAAAAACAATTTAGAGTTGGTAAATGCTAATGGTGGATAGGCTCTCACACACATATCTTTGTCACTCTTTGTCTTAGGCCCCTTGCCATTGCTGCAGCGTTCCACTGCAGGTGACCAGAGGCAGCCAAAATGTAGTTATGCCATACCCATTACTTATTTATTGTCGTCATATTCCACAGCATTTTACAGAGATATTGTCAACAATATTTGATAGAATATACTCGCTCATCTCTACTAGAGAGTTCAGGTGGGTGAAAACATTCAATGAGAACATTTTCCTCTCAGAGTAATGGAACACATAGCCATCCTGTGACCACTGGCAGCTTCGGATGGGCAGCAGTCCGATGTGCAAGGCTAATGACAGTGTGGCTGCTCTGTGTGTGGTTATAGTGTGGTGTGGTTATAGTGTGTGGTTACCCTTAAGTAACAGTGTGTGGTTACCCTTAGGCTAAGGCCCCACAAAGCAAACACAACCAAAATCTAATTCACTTTGCTGGTACTGTAAAATACAGTGTTTTCATCTGGTGCATTTCCACAGCAGGAAAAAAAACACTGAGTTTTAGCAACATGTGGTAATAGCTTTAGGGTAAGGGCACACACAGGTTTATTTTATACAGTTTATGGATCATAAAGGTAAAGAACTTATAAAGAAAAATTGTACTTTTTTAAGTCCATTCTTGGTTTTGCATTCCAGAATTGAATAAAAAACCTTAATGTTTATCCTTATCCTTACGTTACATGCACACAAAGATTGTAAAAACAAATGGCTGTTAAAAATGGATTTCATTTTTTACTTGTATAGGGTCTGTCAGGCCACGGAAATGGCCCAAAATAGGACATGTTCTGTTTTTACAGACCTTAATTATTGTCCATTGAAAAAAGAACATGTGAGTACATCCATTCGATTATATTTTTCTGAAAAATGGCTGTTTGACAGCCATTAAAAAACTGCTCTCACACAAAAATATCTTAGAGTTCACTGCAATTTGGAAGGCCTTTATATAAACTTATTATGGATATTATTTAACTTTCTAAAATTACGGTATATAACTTTCTAAAATTGTAACTTGTAAGTAATAATTTGATTTATTATATTCATATTGTCAGTGTCTGATGTCAGGACAGCAAAAGCTAAAGATGGCAATAGACGGTCATACAACTCAGTCCACCAAAAGTTATCTATCCCAACCTTGCCATAAACATGCATTTTTGGAGAACCCATACACCTCGGATGGTCAATGAAACTGCAAAAACAGGGCACTGACAAAGTAATATAACTAACAAGCCAGACCCAATCCATATAATTACACATTTCTATTATATTGTTACAGAAATGATTTTTCATTAAGCAGTTTATATATACTGTACAGTCACCTTATGATATAGATTGTGTGGGTTTTGTATACAATAAAGTTCCTTTTTGCTTCCATGACATGTAAAGCCATGGCAATAATGCATTTGTTCTGTATTCAGCGAGATACATTTATAGATTCTTTTATGTGTAACAAAATCATTATGGCAACTGATAAAAGTTAGCAGACTTTTAGGCCTTTTAAGTGTTTATTGATTTAGTCTGAGTCAATAATGATTTTAAAAGTCCACAGATCTTGCAGGAATGACTATCTATAGTTAGCTAAATCACAGTGATTTAGTATTGATAGAAATATGGTGAAGCAAGCAGTGTTTCATAGCTGACCGAGTTTGGTTTTATAAAACCGTTGTGACCTTTGATATAAGAGGATGAGACTATTAGGAATTAATGTAGTGCACATGGAAATGTCTGGTTATTCCATTCCTTTTTTTCACAGATATGAGCTTGGCGCCAAGGGTATTAACTTTCAGACTTTGTTTCTTTTTGCTACATATACACAGATTGGCTGTCCACAAAAGTCCAGCTTTAGGAAAACAAGGCTTTATTCCCCCTGCCATCCCTCAGTGAACTCAAACACAAGAGATTTAATACAGGGTGTACAGATGGTTTTTGCCCATGTTTTTTGAGAATATGTTTGGACTGCAGACTATGCTATATGTTATTACTTCTATTTTATCATTTATTTGATGCAAAATTTGCAAGTTGACTGCGTAATATGTGAAAATCTAGTGCAAAAGTTTGTTAGAAGCCATATATCAAAATATGTATCACACAACTATAACCAATTTGTGCAAAATGAGAGCAAAACCTACCATTATTATGTTGAACCAGATTATTATCTGTAGTACAGCAGAATATATCTTAATATTTTGTAATAATATTATTGCTGCACAAAATGGTAATGGAGAAGTCATGATATCAAATTGTTCTCCATTGGTTTATACTATTGACTGCACAATGTATTCAGAATTATTCTACATCACAATACAGTGAGAAAGGGAATCAATAGAATAAGTCTAAATATTATAAACAGCTGAGGTTGACTTCTTGAATCCTCATCAATCATATTAATAAAGGGGCCGGGTTCCCTTCCGTTTTCCGTTTGCTTCAGGATCTCAAGCCACCTGCTATGAAGGGAAGTACCACATAGCCCTATTCAAATGATCAAATGGGATCACAGCCATTAGAAGACAGCTGCCAGATCCCCACCGATCAGTAAATGAATGCATGTCCTAGCAATATGTCATTACTTATCATACTAACCTCTAAACTTCAGCTTTCCAGAAGGTGCTTAAAAGTTTTCCCAGTTAATTTGTATACTTATCCAGTAGCCCTGAATTTGTGTCTTCAAGGAGAAGGTGGAATAAAGTACATTTAAATCTATTAAGTATAAAAGTCTATTCACACAGCCAAGCCTATGTTTTGGTCATATGTTTAACAGATTCATGCAGGATCCACTTTTTTTCATGGACCTACTGACCCTAGAAAAACCAGACCTAATAGTCCAATCCATGAAAAAATGGAGCGTGTTCTGTTCCTTCATAGATCACTGACAGTACGTGGCTAAAGAAGTTGGTTATGTGACTAGGCTCTAACATAATTTTTAGATCTTATTTCTCTTACAGTCCTATAGGGCTTAAGAAAGAAACCAATTATTTACTGAATGTTTCAACACGTCATCAGACTCCCAGAATGGCATATGCTCTGCATGTTCTGCAGTATATTTAGCCTTTGGATTTACACATGCTAATTGAAATAACAGCTTCAGTTCAGATAAGAATTTTCTTTAAAGTAAAAATAGATGAGATGAAACAATAGTGTAGAGGAGCTAAACTACCATGAAAAGCATAACTAAAAATAAAAATGATATCACTTAACTGAAACAAAAATAACTAGTAATGTATTTATTTATTTACATGTTAATAGACTGATAGGAATATACAAAACCAATACATTTGTATTTCTTAAATTTTATATAGGACAACATGAGCAGAAAAAAACTTCAAGATTTCCCATTAAATTGTAGTGCATTTTAGCTAATCAATAAAATGTAATCGAACCTGAAGAAAAGGGAGATTTTTTATTTTGTAAAGCAAAGCCAAATATTTACATATTTAACACCTTCCCACCGCAGGCATTTTTTTATTTTTTTTATTTTCATTTTTGACTCCCCGCCTCCCAAACACAATAGATTTTTTATTTTTCCATTCACAGAGACATATGAGGGCTTAATATTTAATGTTAAATAGCAAAAAATCTGTTATTCAGCTCCATTGATTTTTTTTCCTGCTACAGCATTCACCCTATGGGAAAACTATTCTTATATGTTTATAGACTGGGTGTTTTTGGGCACAGGGATACCTAATGTGTTTCACAGAATTTTTTTTTTTTTAATTTTAATATGTGTTTTAGGGAAGGAGGGTGATTAGAATTTTTAATTCCCTTTTTTAAATTTTTTTTTACTTTTTTTTAAAAAATTTCATTGTATTTTATAGATGCCTAGGAGTCTTGAACCTCAAGAGATTTGATCACTGATGCAATACATTACAATAATAATGCATTGCAAATTACATAGCTAATTGCATAGAGCAAGCATAGAAACCTTCAATAGGGTCCTAGCTGTCATGGCAACTGATTGCTGTCTTTGGATCTTGTTCCCAGCGATCCACACAAAAATGGCATCGCCCATGCGCCTCCACAAAAATGTGCCGATTCTTTAGTGGGCATTAGTGTCGGTTCATCCGTTGTAATAATATGGTGAATGTCTAGAAAGGGTTAATGCCTGATGATGAATATATAAATATACTCAAATGCACATGTTAGTGTCAAGCATGTTTCTTCCCCTATTTTAGGCAGTCTGAGCCATTTGCAAATAAGTATAAAGCATTTATGCATGGTGTGAAACTTCACAATCGATACTGAAACAGCTAGATGGCCATAAAATATCCGTATTATATGTGAGAGCCCGGGGCTATGTGTCTGACACTTTGATCTGCAGTACAGGCGTGCCACAAGATACAGTTCTTGCCCCCTTTCCTTTTCACACTGTACACTGCTGACTTTAGGTGCAACCCATCTAGCTGTTACTTGTATAAGTACTCCGATGACTCTGCTATAGTAGGCCTCATCGCAGATGGAGATGACAGGGAATATAGAGAGTTAAACCAGGAATTTGTGGAATGGTGCCAGCGGGAAGAGCTGGTGCCTAATGCTGGGAAGACCGAGGAGATGGTGGTGAACTTTAGTAAGCAGAGAAGTGCTCTGAATCCGGTGGACATCCAGGGGATAGGCAATGAGATAGTCAAGACCTATAAGTACCTGAGTGTGCTCCTCAATAATAAGCTGGACTGGGCTGTACATCTGGATGTGCTGCACAGAAATGCTTTACCTGCAGGCTCTACCTGCTCAGCAGGCTGAGGGCCTTTGGAGTCCAGGGTGCACTTCTTAGAACCTTTTTCAACTCTGTAGTAGCATGAGCCATCTTCTTTGGAGTAGCCTGCTGGGGGAGTAACATACCAGCCAGGGACAGAAATAGACTTGATGAGCTGATTAGAAGGGACAGCTCTGTCCTGGGGAGCCCCCTGAACCCAATACAGGTGGTTGATGACAGAAGTATACTGTCTATGGAGAGCTCCATGCCGGAGAACAACTCCCATACCATGTATGAGGCCGTGAAAGCACTGAGCAGTACTGTCAGTGACTGAATACTTCACCCCAAGTGTGAGAAGGCGCATTATAGGAGATCTTTCCTCCCAACCACAGTCAGGCTGTATAATCAACATCAGGCTAAGTGAAGATCACTCACACAGAGAACTAAATGATCCTGAAGTCTTTCTTTTTCTTTTTAGTTGCTATGACTCCTATTTTTCTATCTGCTATGAGCTTGTATGTGTTCTTTCTTGTAATATATTACTGTATTATCCATGCCGCTGTAACACGAGGAATTTCCCCATGGTGGGACTATTAAAGAATTATCTTATCTTATAAGATCTATAGCATGGCTGCAAATATTGTCCCAACAGTGGGTCTAATAACCCAAACCTACAGCACCACAGATCCCTATAACAGGAGGACACAAGTAATGTAGAACACAAGTCACTGCTAAAACAGAAATAACAGACGTGGTAACAAATCTTCTGTAAATTACACACCAGCCAATCTCATTCTTTATTACATCATTTTAACTTGATTTCATTGTTAGTAAAATAGTGAACAGCAATCCTATGGTAAATAAATAACTAACTTCACTTTGCTTTACTGATGATGGAAAGTTTATTTGAAGAGAACTGCAAAGTCATGCAGAGTTTGACCTGGAAAGGAGCTAATACTGTACATCACTGTGAGTTAAGCATGACACAGCAACTTGCTGAGAACTCATTAAGAGCTTTCCTTTATGAAAAGATCAGTCTAGAAAATCGGATAAAAACAATTTGCTGCTACAAGTAAAATGATTAGCCAAGATTAACTTACACAGAGTAGAGTTTTCTATCAGGCAGTGCACTATGAGCATTATCATACATTTATACAAGGTGAAGGGTGCACCACAGGCAGGTTTATGAAGACTGGCATTACTCACATCAGTCTTCATATTTCAGGAGCCAGCAGAGGTTGCACCACATATACGATGAGACACACGTCTCTCATAAATGAGGCACACCATGCACTGGGCTGTGCGCCTGGGGGAAATGTACGCCAGTTATGAGCTGGCGTACATTTCCTCCATCTTTTATGCAAGATTTCTGGTAAGGTAAATCTGGTGGTGTGATGGCCTCATTCCTTTCATGACCTCACAAATGCTCATTTTAATGAAAGTGAAGAGGATGTTGCAGAAATTAAAAAGTCACCATTTGTTTTATGCAAGAAACACAATTTGCGACAAAAATTGGTAGCTTTTATGCGCTGTACAAAAGAAAACTAGCATACAAGGCATAATAAATATACCCCAATGTTCCAAAAGGATGGCAGTATCTGATGATTTTCATTACAAACCTGTCAACTATGTCCCTTTCCTAATCATTGACTTATTGATTCACCTATCTACAAAATGCAAATGGATATTAAAGACAGAAGTTGACAGAATACATAAATCATTTCAGCCCACAATTCAGCCCACAGTTGGATTCCCGGTCTTTGTCCCGGGTAAAGAGCTTTCGGTCCCGGTACAGTAGCGCTTTACAGTCAGAAGGGTGTTATTGACAGTCTGTCAGATAAGTCCTTCATCAAAGCAGCGCCTATCGCGCTGTACAGTGTGAGCGGGGAGGAATGCCTCCTCCCTGTGCTCACACTGCTCGTCCATAGACGAGTATTATCAAGAGAGGGAGGAGACGTTCCTCCTCGCTCACACTGTACAGCGCGATAGGCTCTGCTGTGGAGAAGGACGTTCCTGACAGATTGTCAGTAACTCCCTTCTGACTGTAAAGAGATACGGTACCGGGACTGAAAGCTCTTTACCCGAGGCACAGATCGGGAAAGCTGACAGTGCACTGAATTCAGCGCACTGTCGGCTTTCCAGCAGTATATAAAACTGCCTTTGCCCCAAACCATGAAAGGTCCTCTTTAAAAGAATTGATAGCTCAACCTTTCAAGGAAGAAATGAGAACGGCCATATTTGTGGATGCCTGAAGTACTTGGGTTAAAGAAGGAACCAACAAGCTTTTCTACACTGTATTAAATATTACTCTCTTAGAAGTTATTGTGCTATGCTGCTTCCGTAAGTCCTATTCATTTCTATGGGAGTACTTATAATTATGTAAAAGAGCCAGCATGACTGTTTCTGTTGTCTTGGGCAGAGAGATATTTCAATCTGGGACATGAAAAGCTATGATGCCTCTGTTTTTCAACTTTGGAGCCCCATTTTCATGTAAATCATTGTTCTATGCATATGCAAAGGAGGAGGAAAGTGCTTTGCCCAAGAATCAAGAGCTGAAACATAAGCTCAGGCAAGCTAAGGCATGCCCCAAAACAGGGGTATAACTACCACGACAGCAGTGGTAGGGGCTGCCACAGGACTCGGGACATTAAGCATGGATGATTAGGTTTGTAACCAATTTACTACTGACAGACTCTCTTTAAAGAACATTTTACTTCATGAGACATGACTAAAGTGATCCTATATAGATGCTGACAAAATTCACTTTGAGGTCGTGGCCTCACGTGAAGGAAACACTGCAGAAAAAAACACAGCGTTTTACAGTCAAAGCAAAGTGGGTTGGATTTTAGCGCTACAGGCATGAAGCGATTTTCAAAACTGTTGCATTTTTGGAAATTGCAGAATGTCAGTTATACCTACACAAACGCTGACAATTTCCCTATAGGTGTAATTGAAGAAGAAAGTCCGAAAAGAAAACCACTGTGAACTTTTGTCCAAAGTGCTGCGGCGAGAACTACAATGTGTTGCCCCTGCAGTTTTTCCCACAGCACTTTTTTCATGGGGCCTTAGGCTAAAGGGGTTTTCCCCATCTCCCTGTTTCAGCAGCTTTGCCTTTCTCTTCTTCTCACTTCCTGTATTCCTTATGAAAAACATTCAACACTGCCTCCCCCGCCCCCAGCTTGCTGACCAGGACACTTTGAAGTATCAGAATACTTATTGTGATTACTAGAAATCTAATATACAGTAAATTCAGATCTAATAATATGCACATGCTTCTTCAGAACAGACTCAGTGTTATCTGTGTGTTTACAAAGAGATATAACAGGCAGGGATTTATAAGTAAACTGCAATTAGCTGACCTGATTGTCCTGTAGGTAACAGTGAGTGCTCAGCCCCCACCCAGACAGCAGTGAAATATGTAATCTGTCCTGCCTTATCACACCGGTCCGGGGCCGTGATAACGATGTGTAAACAATAGGAGGAATAATTCCACATAGCAGGAAAACAAAGCAGCATTGCTAAAGCAATTTATTTAGGAAAATTCTTCAATTTACAGAAGCTAGCAGTATAAACCTCCCAGGTGATTCTTGCTGCCCTACCTAAAGTTAGATATGATAGAGGGATAAAGTTGATGAGCTCTGTAATATATGAGTTTATGTGAGCTGGAAGAGTAAAAAGCAGAGTAGAGGACTCCTAGGAGAGACAGTGAGAGTCCTGATTACTCCACACACATACATACATACACACCCACAAATACACATACACACATTCACTGATACAGGGAAAGCTATCAATCACTGTGCATGGATGGGGTAATCAGGACTCTAAAGTTGACCATACACATTAAATTTTAGATTGACATCACTATTCTAAAATGAACTGTGGTTGGTGTGTCATACAACCAACTGTCCTAAACACATGCACAACCACAAACCTTCCAACAACCATTCAACTGGCCCAGAGACTTAGAAAATTAACACATGAAAGTTGTTCAATGCTAATGAATTGCTGAAAACAGCAAATAACAGACACTTTGTGGGTGTGTTAGTAGTATTCAGATTTGAAACATTAGACAGAAGGCAAAAAAAATATCCAACATAACAGATTTTGGTTCTGACCAATTTTAGTTGATGGTTGGCTGTAAGGGACAGACTGTAGGTTTATGTTTGACCAACCAACAGCAGACACTAAAATCTGCCACTTCAGGAATGTAAAATGTACTGTCTCTCCTGCGAGTCTTGTATTTACTCTGATTTTTACTCAGAATTTAATACAAACCCTCATATAAATTTAAGATAAACCATCATTTAAACAGAGTTCAGTTTATCTCCCACTACCATAGCCTTGGACTCAGAGCAGCAACTACTTGAAATGTTCACTTTAAGGCTAAGGCCCCGTAGTGTTTCTTACAGAAAGTCATTAAAGTCTGCAGAGGCTTCCTCTGCAGACTTTCTGTTTCAATTATACCTATAGAGAAACCGCCGGCGTTTTCATAGGTATAATGGATATGCTGCGATTTCCAAAACTGCAACAGTCTTGGAGATTGCAGCATGTTTGCAACATATATTATTTCACTAGTATCCCATCCACCTTGCTGCGACTTTGCCAGGACCAAACCACTGCATTTATGCAGTCTTGGGCCCCATGCTAAATCAGTATACACAGATCAGACCTGCAAATCAACCAGTAACTGGTAAGAGAATTCTAAAGGATATTTCATTAAATAGACCATACTCAGAGACCACATTTCACAATTTAGGTTGCTGCGGTTAAACATGCTTTCTTATCCGTTTATGGTCACTTCCGTTGGTCAGTGATGTAACGATTTTGTAAATCAAAGTCAAGAGTGAAACATAAACAGAGAAAATGTAGTATAGTAATATTTGTACCTCTTCTGTATTTTGGCTTACAAATATTGATCTAAAATATTGACCAAATATAGGCCATGTGAAAGTGGCTTAATTAATTCACAGCCTAGTTTCCAGTAGGAGATATACTTATGTATGATAAAACACTAGTACATGTAATATTACAAGAGCTGCTATTTTACTGTCTACCTCTGTGACACTCCTTTTGACTCTCTAAGAGCTCAAGGACTGTGCAGTCATGTCAGCATGATCACGAAAATAAAGAACATAATACAGACAAGCCTTTTCTTATCCATTAACATTACATAAAATTTTCCCATAAAACCAAAAACTAAAAAAAGCAAGTTAAATAATTCACTTCACAAGTATTTAGCACAGAGATTATTTTTAAGTGTGGTCCCCAAGGAACACTCCCACAAGCTTCCAGTACAATGAGTCACACCATAAAGCTACAAGAATGGCTAGGAGCAGACGGCCATGACATACACAAGATTTAACCAGCAAACTGCCTATTTAGAATGGCTTACATATTAATCTTGAGGAATTTTACTCTGCATTCACATGGACATTAACTTTCAGAATTAGCATTTCCAATATTTATTTTACTAAATGAAAGTGCAAACTTTGGATAGTGTATAAACTTGGAACATCTGATGTAATATATCTTCAGCATTTCAGAACATATCTCTACTTAAAAGATGTATCGCTGGAATACAAACACAAACCTGAGTCTTATCTATAAATATGCTTTAAATTCTTGGCCGATGACTGCTGTTTCCTGAACTGTGTCACAAGAGGCAGTGTACAGAATATGTGAGCCTACAATACATGATGCAACCAGTAAGGATATTACACATATCTCACATGGTAATCTCCCATACTCAGTACTCTTTAACAGGTGAATGGAAATTTCCACTTCTCTTTCTAGGACTGTTTGCAAACAAAGATAGACAAAAGCATATATGGTATAGATTATTTTTAACCATTTGCTTAAAAGGGTTGTATTCATTGAAATACATTATATAATACTGGTAAACCTCTTCTACTGAGAGGCAATATGGGAGCAGAGAAGCTGTAGATGGAGTGATGAAGTCCAGATTTTCTGCAGCCATATACCCAAAGTGCTATCATGTGCACAAAGGCTATCTTGCATTTTCTCGCCTGCACCTCATTAGCTTATTATTAGCAGAGATTTAGCATAAAGCCTAATTTAATATTAGCGCACAACCTCAAGTAGACCTGAGCAAACAAGTATATCATTTCACAAATACTATTTCTGTGTTAAGAAAGTAGCACTATAAACCTTGTATTTGCTTTATAGATATAATTGCATGGCAGCAATGTGTTCTCAATTGTTTGAAGCCCCAAGCTATTTTATTTTAGAAGGTGGCGACTAAGCCCAGCTAGCTCCTCAGTTGGGTAAGCATGAGACTCTTAGAAGGTGATGAATGTAGCTTCAGTTACTGGAACCAGAAAGGAAGTGTATGCACTGTATGTTAAACTTTATGACTGAAAGAGGAAATCACAGTGACAAGTTGCTATATGTGGACTGGCACTCTTGTTTTGTTTAAAGAATTGCGCTCTTTAATAGCTAGACTGAATTGTTAACAACCCCCCAAATCTAAAGGAAATTGACATTCTTTGCTGTTGCTTTGCAAGTGTGGTCAGAGACAAGCAGGCACCAATGATAACAAGTGATATTCAGTCAATACATGTCTATGGCTGTTATCAGATCATGTTTCTGATAATAACACTACATTAGGGAATTGTTAACCTGGATATACATATTAGATTAATGTTGGGGAAACTAGTTTAAGCAGGATCCGAGATACTCAAACTTTCCCCTGATGTTGTATTTCAACAAACTCAGGCTGAGGTCCCACTGTTGTGGAAATGCAGCTCTTTTTGGTGCAGATTTTGCTATTTTTTTTAGCCAAAGCCAGGAGTGTATTGAGCACAAGGTAGAAGTAGAAGTATTTCTTACATGTTTAGTATTCCCTCTGTAGCCATACCTGGGTTTGACGCCAGAAAACGCTGCAAAATCTGCAACCAAAAATAAAGCTGTGCTTCCACAAAATGGGGCCTCAGTCTCAAACTTTTTGTTCTTAGAAGAGCTGTCAGACAGAAACTATCTCCACTCCCCACATTTAGGGCACATACATGATCAGCAGTACTAACTATAGTTGCTTATGGAGAAATTGAGGGGGATAGGTTTCAGCCAAACAAGCAATTTAAAATATTAGCTGAATGGATTGTTATTGGTAGCTGAGTGGTTCCTTTTATGTTTCCACAAAAATTTGATGGCAGCACATGTCCAAGTGTATACATGGTATGTGCTGGCAACAATATGTAAAATGCATTAACAATTGCTTGATCCTTATACAGTTCACATCAGGCATTGACTGACTTTAACCCCGTATTGTACAGTGGAGACCCAGAGCTAATGCCTACGATCAGCGTTGACAGAGTTATGAGCACTGCACTTAATGGTGGCCCCCTCGAAGTAAAAAAAAAAAAAGCCCCTGAGAATCCTGTCCCCACCAGCCCCTTACTTTTATTGTTGCCAGACGGCTCCGACAAGCTGAGATTGCAGGGGCCATTCTGTTTTTATGGCAACCATAAGCCTTATTAAGGCCTCTCAGGCTATGACCGTTTTTTTAAAACCGGACACAGAGTACTGCATGTCCGACTATAGAGTATAGAACGCACACCGGCGCTTATGGCCGGACATCTTTCAAACCCATTCAAATGAATGGGATTGAAAGAGTCCTGCAGGTTTCTGTCTCCTGCTCAGTTTCCGTGCAGGAAACGGAAACCTGTATGAACGGAGACCGGGCACAGATGTGAACCAACCCTGAATCAAATTTATGTCTACGGTGTATGATTTCACACAGACCTGAATTTACACTAAAATGTCATCAAGTAATATATTTAATTTATTTTAATGAATGAAATTCCTTTACTGTCAATGTTAAAGGCGTTATCCAAGAGACAAAAACATGGCTGCTTTCTTTCAGCCACTTCCTTTTCTTAGGCAGTGACAATAAATCCATTGGTTGTATGGCCATACAGCAGCATAACCCATACATTTAGCTATATCACAGACAATCTTTATCACACTATTTGACGAGGAAGTGGTGATCTTTTTGAAAGAAAGCAGCCATGTTTTCTATTGGTGTCATCATTACCCACTCCATTTTTCATTTATCTGTTAACTTACACTGGCATACGCAAGGATGAAGATTTTTTGGCACAAAGACATTGAGATGTTTTATCATCTCAGTTCACAGTTTTCCAGAAACTTACTTGCCATGTTAACCTTCTTTAAAATCTTTTCACGCAAATCACACACAGGCTAGTCATATTCAAATCCTATTGGAAAACATATTGCTTTATACTGTCCTTTAAAAGACTGAATTTCCCCATGGTGGGACTATTAAAGGATTGTCTTATTTTATTGCTTTAAATTTCATGAGTGAAATAAATTGTGATTGCATCAATTAATGTAATTTATAAAACAGAGAAAAAAGGCGGCATGGTTACAATCAAATTCAGCTAGGCTGAAATATTGTATAAAGCATGTACAAAGCTAATTCCAATGTAATGCTTGTGCTGATTGCTCATATTCTAAAAAGAATAACATATGACATCAGGTATCATATGCTTGCCACAGAGACATCTCTAGAGGTGTCAGATGGCTTTACATTATGTGACTGGCACTTTTACAGTAATAAATCAATGGCACCTAGTGAATAATCTGCATTCTGTATCCCTAGATAGCTTGTTATAAAAGGTTTCTGTTTTATTCTGAATTCTTCAGAATCTTTCAAAAGGCACAGACATGCATTTACTCTACTATACCTTGGGTTTCACGTGTCTATTGACAACTGTCTTGCATTACCTGGCTACATAAGGCTGTGTTTATGCACATATTTAGCCCCAATCAGATCAATATCAGCACCTACTTAGTCACTTTGAGGTGGCTGATTATACATGAAAGTATTTAGTCTAGAGAAACTGCCCAGACTTTCATCTGCTCCTTAATGTATTCCTCTTGGCAGCTGAGCAGTTAGGAAGCTGAGCAATGTATCATCAAAGTTTGGCAATCAGAAAACTTTCCATAGGAATATTGGTGTATCTGATAAAAAGTCAACATAGTATAGTAAGTTAAAAGATTTCTTCTTTAGAAGATTCGCAAGCAAAATGATGCTGACACATCCCCAACACATACACAACAACAGTGGCACCCATACTACTCGCTGGGATTACCAAATACCAGCCAGCAGATAGAGATGCACTATCCCACACTGAGATTGATGTTGGTTTAATTGAATGGTTTGTATAAAACCCCATAATAAGAGTTGCTGAGAGATGATTAAATCAGAGACATGGAGGTACACATGAAAGGTACTATGATATATAGTAGACAGCAAAAACCTCAGCTTACTGTGTTAACCAAATAAACAGACAATAGCTACTGTGAATAGATAAGTGTTCGAAAAGATAAAGTACAAAACATGCCATTTAGGAATATTATCTACAGTAGGTTATCTGCAGGATAGAAAAGATAATGGATGTGATTATTTGGAATGATAGAAAGATTCTATTCACCACACAGCTTACTTACATGTTCCAAATTCCCTTAATAAACTTGCACATTCAAACTGCCTATACATGTTAAGTTCAAAAGACTCGGATAAGTTGAAATCCTTGCAATTTACAGGGAACTTTTATGGTCCCCCCCATGCACATTATATGCTTAGGCTATGTTAATTAGGTGCAACAGTGGTACATCGACAGAAAAAATAGCAATGCTTCCTGTCCAGTAACAAGTTCCTTTTAATAATAGTAAGTCTAGTGAGCTGATTTAATACATGTAAAAAGAGCAACAATGGTAAGCATGGGGACAAACATAAGTTCAGTAGTTTACATAGTCATTTTTATTCTAGCACTAGCAGGTTAGAAAATGCAGATTATGGGCAGTACATCTTCCTTTAATCAGGTCACTGCTTCCAATAGTCAGTGCACCCAAATAGGGGTAAACCTATGAAACTATCACAGTAGAAATCGTTTGTTCCTCATTCATATTGTTTCCCATTGATCAGAACTCCCTCAATAACCTCACTCGTTATACATCTATGTATAACTTTAAATTTGCACAAGTTTAAGCTAACCACAAAGATAGAGTTGTATAACTGTCTTTCCAGCTGTCTTTCCAATAAAAATACACTTCATGTTTCTAGTTTCAACCATTCTTCATCATGCACCATTACTATGAAGTTCTCTAATCAAAAGCATTAGGAGATTTTAAATAATGATTGTGATGCTTCCACAATTTGGGATTTATTCTTTCAATCAAATAATTTTATTGTACTTTACATACACACAAAAAAGCAGTTCAAAGTCTATGCCCAACCCCTATCCTTGCCAAATAATCTTCCTCCACCACCTCATCCCTCTGCTTTGGCAAACTGAAAACGACAAAACAGTGATATCTGATGAGGCGATACACATATTGCGGGGTCCTTGTGCCAAGAACAGCTAAAGAATTGTCAAGAAGTCCAAATAGTCTCTAGAGAAACAAAAAAGAAATGTGATCCAATACAGCCCATTTGATCTACAGTAAAATATATTACAATACTTCTCTTTTCGAAGTGTAGTGTTAATCCTAGTTTTAAATTCCAATAAGGAAGGAAGATGTGGTTCCCTCAAGTACAAGACTATAACATTGGATCCGTGAAAATGGACAAAAATAGAGCATCTTACACTAGGTTCACACTAGTGCTCAGCTCACCGTGGTTCGGGTTCACATAGAGACTTGAAAGACGGTAAGCCCATTCACTTAAAAAACAGTTACCCGTGTACCTCATATTCTATAATGGGGTCCACTGGCTCCACAAATGTGAACCAAGCCTTAAATTTTAAATGTGGCCGTTACAAAAATTTAATGTCTCGTGCATGAAGCCTTACTCTGGGTCAACTTCACACAGCATACAGAAGATCTGCCTCCTCTTCCCCACACCTACAACACTTGGAGCCTGTGTTATCTCCCTTCCAATACAAAAGGCGTGGAGTCTTGTATTTTGGGATTTAAATTTTATTTAAAAAATAAAAGAAATTACATGGTGTATTTTTTAAATATTTGTTTATTGTGACTTTCCTTTATTCATTATTTATAGAGATGAGCGAGTAGTGTTTGATCGAGTAGGTGTTCGATCGAATACTACGGTATTCGAAATACTCGTACTCGATTGAACACCACTAGCTGTTAGAAGTTTAAGGTTCGATGCAGAACCAGTGTTGATTGGCAGAATGCTATACATTCTGCCAATCAACGCTGGTTCTTCTCTTACCTTTAGAAGTCTTCTCCGTGCAGCGTCCCCGCAGCGTCTTCCGGCTGGAATTCACTCTGCCTAGGCATCTGGCCTAGGCAGAGCCGACTGCGCATGCGCGGGCATGCCCTCGCGTGCGCAGTCGGCTGTGCTCAGGCGTCGGGCCGGGCAGAGCCGACCGCACATGCGCAGTTGGCTCTGCCTAGGCCCCGATGCCTAGGCAGAGTGAATTCCAGCCAGAAGACGCCGCGGGGGCACTGCGCCGGGAGAAGACTTCAAGGAGAATCCAGCCCGACCGTCACTCGAGGACTTGGCAAGTATAATTTTATCGAATTTTGCGTACCCCTGAAACAAGCATTTCCCCCCATAGACTATAATGGGGTTCAAACAGTCGAACAGTGTGCGGCTGTTCGAATCAGATTTCGAACCTCGGACATTTCAGTGTTCGCTCATCTCTAATTATTTATTCATTATATTTTAGTTTTTTAAAACCATGGGAGGGGTTCAATTATAATTTTCATTTTTCAAACATAGACACTACAAGTACACTTGCATTGCTTACAGCACAGCTAAGTATGCACTAACAAGAGGAAATATGGTCATACAACCTCGGAGTCCTAAAGGCACTGTCATGACGAATTGTCTCGTCATACAAGATATTGGACCTTATAGGTCCCACAAGTCACTTCCTTTTAGTGCAATGATCAATAGTAATGACAATTTGGACATGGGGATATATAATTTGCTGCCAATTGTTTGCCAAAGAAGAGGACCATGAAAGCAAGAACTTGTTATGATTTGATATGAATTGCTTATTGTTGTCGAATTATCTTGTCATACATCTAGTGTCCCTGTTGGATAACCTGTCCATAATAAGGCAATCATGCTAAGGTTTCTTACTTTTTCCAGATCATAGTTCCTGCATTCATGGTTGTATCTATTGTATGAAGACAAAAGTCTATCACCACGGAATCCACCTCAAAATCCGCCTGCAAAAAAGGCTCCCATTCATTTCAATGGGAGTCGCTCGCTTTTTTTCTGCTGGCGGGAAAAAGAAGTGACATACTCTATCTGCCCTGAGATGGTATAACATCTCTGCCTGTTTGGGTCTCTGCACCAACCTCTACTCACACGTTGCGGCGCAGGAGGCGTGTTCAGTTTGATTCTTTGTTTAAAATTTTTGTTGCTCTGTCTGAACACTGCTCTATTACGTCTCCTCTGTAATTGAATTTCCACCACACCCATCTCCTACACCTTGTTTCCCTCTGTTCATCAAATAGTTAATCTTAGCCTTGCCTGTTTGATTGACGGTCTAACAATCAACTCTGGGGCAGGTCCAGAGCTTCCTATATACAGGTCATCACCCCACACTGGTTTGCTGGCTATTTTGACTCTGTCCTGTGATTTTGTCCTCTCTAGCTTCCTACTTACTCTTACTATTATATTACTGACCTCTGACCTTTGGCTTCCTTTGTGACTACTCTTTTGGATTATGATCTTGTACTGCTTTGTCTCTCTGGTTTTGACCCTTGCTTGCTGACTTCTATGTTGTTTTGTCCTGTCTTGTTCTGTCTAACATTTATTTCTAAAAAGGGATTTGCCTCCTAGTTGTCATCTGATGCCTAGGACAGTTCAGGCAAGTAGGTAGGGACAGGGGCTAGGTGGAGTTTAGGACTCACTGTCTCTGTCTTCCCTTCTTTCTGGTTTCAGCAACAGCACTGGGAAATTGCACAACTAGCAATTCCCTTGCAGATGGTCATAGAAAATAAAAAATGTCTACAAATCTCTACAAATCTCTAACTAAATATCTTCAAAATGTTGAATTATTTATATTGAATATGGTTATGTTCAACCCATTTAAATGGCACAAATTTTCTGTTCCCATCCTAACAAAATATTGCAGCATGAAAATGAAGAGCTCAGACCAACATTTCAATACATATCTGGATATTTGTCTTGTGATGAATTAGCATCCTGTGTGGACAGAGTTATACAAAACCTGTTTCTACCAGTTGACTTGTTGGATGTAGGTAAAAGATAGAGAAAGGGCAAAGTGCAGTGACATAACAAGGTTATAACTGACTTCTCTGCCACCCACACAGTCATGCCATCAACACCATCCTTTTCATCTCAAGGCACAGCATAAATCCTTTCCCCTACTTTTTTTTTTTTTTTGCTCTATGCTGTCGGCCTCACGGATACTGTTCTCTCTTGTTTCTGCTTCTATGTCTCAGATGGCACTTTCATACAGTAGTATTATTTGCTGGTGCTATGTCTTCTTTTCCCCTTGCTGTTGGAGTTCTCCAGGACTCAGTCCTAGGTCCCCTCCTCTTCTCACTCTACACAGCGTCCATTACACAAACCATCAGTAGATTTGGCTTTCACCACCATCTTTATGCTGATGACACCCAGCTTCATAATACCTTCTCTTGTTGCATCACCCCTGCATTACTACAGAATAACAGTGACTGTCCCTAATATTATGTCTTCTCTCTATCTTAAACTACTGCTATTTACACCATCTACTAACCAACCCAAGCCTGATAATCAGGGCAAAATGCCCTCTGTCTTGGGGTTATGTTTGATAGTGACCTTACCTCTACCACTTATATTAAGTTACTTGCATACTTAAACCGCCTGCCTCTGAAAATACATCTCCAAAAACTATTCTTTCCTTACCATGGAAACATCAGAAACCCTTTATTGTCACCCTGATTCACTCCAGACTTGACTACTGTAACTCCCTACTAATCGATCTTTCCCTCACTAATCTCTCCCCTCTAGAATCTATTCTGAATTCGGCAGCCAGCCAGGCCCATCTATTAGTCTAAACACTACACCGATGCCACCAGTCTGTGTCAGTCACTGTGCTGACTGCCTATTCATTATCCAATACAATATAAACTTATCACTCTCATCCACAAAGCTTTCCATGGCGCTGCACCTTCATACATTTCTTCCCTAATATCTCTATATCATTGGCTCTCCAGTTGGCCTATGACCTATGACTAACAGTCTCTATTATCAGAACCTCCCATCTCCATGATTTCTATGAAAATTCACCCCTTCTTTTGATTGCTCAAATCAGATTAAAGAGGACCTTTCATAGTCTGGGGCACAGGCAGTCCTATATACTGCTGGAAAGCCGACAGTGCGCTGAATTCAGTGCACTGTTGGCTTTCCCAATCTGTGCCCTGGGTAAAGAGCTACCGGTCCTGGTACGGTAGCTCTTCACAGTCAGAAGGACGATCCTGACAGTCTGTCAGGTACGTCCTTCTTCAAAGCAACGCCTATCGTGCTACACAGTGTGAGCGGGGAGGAACGCCCCCTCCCTCTGCTCACAGTGCTTGTCCATAGACGAGTATTATCAGGAGGGGAGGGGGCGTTCTTCCCCGCTCACACTGTACAGCGCGATAGGCGCTGCTGTGGAGAAGGATGTACCTGACTGACTGTCAGGAACGCCCTTCTGATCTATATAGAACTGCCTGTGCCCCAAACCATGAAAGGTCCTCTTTAACTACCAAATACTACAGTTTATTATTTATTGTGCTTACTTATATAGCATATTCTGCAGCGCTTTACAGAGATATTGCCCAAAGTGTCCAAAGTACAGCTCACAATTTAAATCAGTGTGTCTTTGAAGTGTGGGAGGATACCCACGCATACACAGGGAGAACATAACAAACCATGCTGGGGTTATATATAAAAGGGTGGTATATAGCTCAAATTGCTAACTATAGACCATACGTCACAATACTCAACCCTCAATACACTTTTTATGTAGGTCTGTATTCTTTTGGCATCCTTAATGGGGCAGTCCAAGGCTTCATGCTGAAGGCCCGGGCGAACGTAACGCCTGTAGTAACTGGACCGCCATTTACCAATACGCTTGATCTCATTCTCAGTGAGGCCCGCCGCATCGGACGCAGTAGCAGCACCTATGCGGAAGGAATGAGTCCCAAAATCGGCCGGCGGCACGCCCAACGAGACCAGACAACGCTTAAACAAGGACTCAAACTGAAATCTAGTCAAAAAAGAACCATCACTGTGGACCAAAACTGACTAGACGGGGCCGAACAGACACACAACGATGCACCCGATCCACTGGATACAAGGGTCCCTCCAGGCGCGAGATAGACGGATACGTATCCTGACCATAAGGGTCAGTCTTGGACCGCTTAACCCTGACCAGGAGGGAATCCTGCAAAATAACCACATCATCCAAAGCCAAACCACCCGCGGCCCACCGCGACCAACTCACCCACCCGCAGTGCACCGAAAAAGGCCAAAACGAAGGCGCAACTCAAAAGATCAGCCTCGAACGCCGAAGCGCAGACTGACGCCAACACTTCAACCAGGCGTCTTAACAGAAAAAAACGATACAGGCCTACAACGATCCACGGGGTGCGCAGACTTCTTCCAACCACGCAAAATTAACTGGAACGCAAATTCCTTAGTAATGTCTTGGGCACCCAACAGCTTAAGCCCAAAAACCACACCCACCACCCTCCTGGCGGCAGTAGAAGCCGAGACACCCTCAGACTTCGAAAGCGCCAAATAAGCAAAAGTTAAGTCCCTACAACACTCAGCATCTAACAAACTCTCTGGCCGGCCGAAGGACAGCCACTCACGCCTTACCATGTGCCGACCAAGTCGCTGCCGTGACTGATTCTTGTAACAGGGGGCTCAAGACTGCAGAATCATGTCCCACAGCAAAGGAGGGCACGGGCAGCCCACCAAATCTGCCCTCAGGTGCATATCTCTGAAGCGCTCCTACTGGAAACGAGAAAGAGCATCAGCAACAACATTGTCAACTCCTGGCACATGGCGAGCTTTGAAAACCACCTTATACTGTAAACACTTAAAAACCAAACGCTGCAACAAGGATAAAACAGGCAAAGAACTGGAAGAAAGGAAATTAATAGCCGTAACTGCACTCTCATTATCACACCAAAACAAAACACGCTTGTTCGCCATGTCCGTGCCCCACAACTCCACAACTGGAAACAATTCCAACAGGGTAAGGTTGCGCGTGAATCCCGCGACCAACCAGCTCTGGGGCCATGGGGCAGCGGACCAGTGCGAACCAAAAATGGCCCCATAAGCAGCAGAACTGGCCGCTTCCGTGAAAAGCTGAAGATCGGCATTGCACATCTCCTTCTCTGGGAAACAAGACACGCCAGAATAATCTAACAAAAAGGACTTCCAAACTTTCAGATCCTCCCGCAGGACACTCGTTATCCGCACATAATGATGCGGCATGCGGACTCCAGCTGTGGCCATAGACAAGCGGCGCGAAAATACACGCCCCATAGGAAAAATCCTACACGCAAAGGCCAACTGCCCCAACAACGACTGCAGCCAGGACAATTGGACCTTGCGGGCCGACAGGCAAAAATCCACATCCGCACGAAGACGGACCAACTTGTCCAGCGGAAGCTGAAGAATCATTCAGTCCGAATCGATAAGTATACCCAGGAAGGAGAGTGACGACACCGGACCCTCTGTCTTGTCACAGGCCAGGGGAACCCCAAAGTAACCTGCAAAGAAACAAAATATGTTAAGCAGATATTCACACAAACGCGAATCAGCAGGACCAACAAAAAGGAAATCATCTAAATAGTGAATGACCAACGAGGAACCCGTTTCTTGCCGTACCACCCATTCTAAAAACGTGCTAAACAACTCAAAATAACGGCAAGAGATCGAGCACCCAATGGGCAAACATATTTCATAATAAAAAGAACCCCCAAACTGACAACCCAATAAATGATAACAATCAGGATGTACCGGCAAAAGGCGGAAAACTGACTCGATATCCGACTTCGCCAAGAGGGCGCCCCGGCCCGCAGCCACCACCAAGGAGACAGCTCTGTCAAACGGGACATATGACACCACCGTCTCCTCCTTTGGGATGCCGTCATTCACAGACTTGCCCGGAGGGAAGGACAAATGGTGAATTAATCTAACTTTCTCACCTCCTTTTTCGAGACTACACCAAGCGGGGACACCCTGAAATTCGAAAAGGGGAGTTCCGAAAACAGACCGGCCAAGTTGTCCAACTCTACTTCTTTATCAATCTTAGCCTGAGCAACAGCTACATCCTTCCGAACAGAACGCAAATTATCGGCAAAAACAACCGAAGAATTATGAACATGAGGAATATAAAATCCAACCTTAAAACCATTAAGAAGCAGTTCTGCTTCCTGCGTCCTGGGGTACCTGCCGAGCCAGGTGCGCATCCTTACCGCGCTCACTGACTACCTTGGGTTTACCCGTACTGGACTTAGTCGCTCTACCGTGCTTGGAACAGCGCAAAGCTGAATGGGCTCCTCCGCAGATGGAACACTCGTATTTGAAACAGCATGATGCGAAGAAGCGGTAGTGCCCTTCATTAAACATCCAGCAGGCACCAGGCCTGCGAACGGCCGCGGAGGGAGAACCAACTCCCCCAGTGGCCGCGGATGGAAAGGGACAAGTTAGCGGCTTCAGTGAGAGCATCAGTTGTATCCAGATGTTGGTGGCTTTAGAAGCCCAACCCACCTCTGGCTGAAGCGCTAACCACCACTGGAACTCCTCATCATACTTCCGCCATGCCGTTCCCCCATAGAGTTTATGAGCCGAAAAAATAGTCTCCAAATAAACAAATAACTCAGCCACCATTGCAGGGTTTGACTGACATAAAATACAAGAATATGTGGCAAAGGCTTGCAGCCAATTGGCAAACGTTTTAGCAACTTTTGGTTTTCTGTCATTGCCCCGACCAAACCCTCTCTCTCTATCTACCGTGACTTGGTCAGGGGACAACAACAGCCAAATATCTACATATTCACCAGTAGTAATCTTTTGCCTAAGCTCCGACGAGACATGTGTACCCAGCAGAGCCACGGCACAGAAATAAGAATCTCTAAACCTTAAACCTGAAGGAGGGGGAACCGGCTCAGGCTGCGTCACTACTGCCCCTGGAGGAGCAAATGACTGCCCCCTACCCTCCAACTGCGTAACCATGGCTTTTAGAATACCCAACATATCGCCACCAGCCGATGGCGGCTGCGAAGACCATGCCTGCGAACAGGCTAACTCACCAGTCGGGATCACTGGAGGCTGCGCCGAAACGACCAGGGGTGGAGGCAACGGAGCTGACACAGGAGCAGGCACAGGAATCGCAGCAGCAGGCACGGCTGGAGCACCATGGACGGAACCATATTCACTTCTCCCACTCTGCCTCCTGGAACTCCTGCTATAATGTGAGAGCCCCATGATGACGAAGATGAACTAGACTCTGACTGCTCCGTACCAGGGCCTCGGGACCGTCTCCCACTATGCCTATCATACCAAGACTCACGACGCCTTCGCCGGCTCCGCGATCTGGACCTACTGCGATAACGACGGGACCGACCGCCAGACAGCAAGGATGGCGCCCATCAGCCCCAGAGCTCCTGTAGGAGCGGGTCCTAGACTCCCGCACGCGACTAGAAGATGAAAGGGGGTGCGAACGCAGCAGGACATGAGGAGTCCCTGGCACGTAATCCAATTCAAAGAACTCCTCCTCACTTTCAGGAACTATATCAGGGGAAGCCGCAGCAGCACTTAAGCCCACCGACAGCGGAGCTGCAGGGGGGGCTGGGGCAAAACACCAGCTACAGTAGAGGAGGGGACAGCCGCACTGTCAACCCCAGCTGCCGCAGGATCAGCAGCTACCCTCCCAAACCACCTGGCCAATCTGCCCGGCAGTGGCGGTAATGAAATAGCAGGGGCCGGGGGGTCACTATGTCCAACTAAGTCAGAGGGAAGTGGGGCTGTCTGGGGGGGGCAATATAAGGGAAGCAATCTCCCCAGCAACCACATCAGCAGGGGCACTAGAAGCCGCCGCCACCACTGATGCCGTGCCGGACAAAATGGCCGAAGGGGGCGGAGCCTCACCCTCGGTGGCCACGGGGACATCAGTGGTGGCCCGCTGCGATCCACTTGAAGCGGGAGGCTGGTTGGACGCCCCGCTCAAAGCGAGCAGGGACGCTAACCATGCCGTCCCCTCCTCCCTTACCCGCCGTTGCAACAGCTCCATTAGCTGCTGTTGCTGGTTATCTTCAGCCATGCTGACGGGGAGACGACGGAACAAACTTCTCCGGCGCTGGCGGGGATCCGAGAGGAAGTCAGGAAGACACCGGGGGGGAGGAGGAGAAAGGAGACAGCGTGATATCATGCTCAGTCAAGATCCGGACGACTTATGCAGCCGTCCGGATCGCATTTCTGAATTACGCTCGGTTCACACCTGTGTTCAGGGTCTCCGTTCTCAGGTTTCCGTCTCCTGCCTCTGTTTTAGAGGACTATTCAGCCACCTGACGGTAAGGTATGGGTGAATAGTCCCCTGCACTGGTAGATGAGAAGGAGGAGGAAAAGACTATATGTCAAACAGACAGAACTGAATGTACCAAATGCTACAATGAAGGCATTTCTACTTAAAGCCCCTAATTCTGTTACTATGTTATCCAAACTGATCTATTCTTTGAAACCTAAGCAAAAGATTTAGATCCATGTGATTTTTATATACTTACATTTCATATTTTATATTCAGGGCCTCTGTACCTAACTTGCTTCTGTGAAACAATTGCTCCCAGCATGTGCTTTCCAAGCCTCTTCTATTGGATTAGTGATTTCACAGTTGCCTTAGCTTTCCCAAGTAACCTCACGGCTTTTCCAAGTAAGTCCATAGTTTTATTTTTCCTGCTGCTACAAGTTCTTAAGGAAGTCATTGATTCATACAGTAGAGCCTAAGCTACCAGAGTAACCCCTAACCTGAAAAATCCCTCCTGGAGCTCCCATTATGGCCTAAGTAAGGCTCTTTAACACATGCTAGCACTGGGCACTAGCTTAGATTTATGACCACAGCTGCAGGGGAGGTAAAGCTGAATAGAAAATGGTCCAGCTCCACTATAACTGTGGAACCGCACTGCCAGCAGGTCTTATTGCACATGTATGGGCAGGGCATGCTGGAAGTTGTAGTTCCACATGAGCAGGCAATGTAAACTTCTTGAGGAAGTTGGGACCGCACTGAAAATGTTTAACCATTTCTCCACCCATGTCCTATAGTAGAAACTTAATGAGAGCATGCTGGGAGCAGTTGTTGTACAGCAGGTAATGCTTACTGGTTATCAAGAAAGCTGAGTAGTTACTCTGGAAAGCTGGGGCTTTGCTGTGAAACCGTCACTGCCAGCAGGTCTTATTGCTGGAGTATAGGCAGAGCATGCTGGAAGTTGTGGTTTCAAAGGAACTTTGGAAAGCTGGGGCTTTACTGTGAAACCACCACTGCTAGCAGGTCTTATTGCACAAGTATGGGCAGGGCATGCTGGAAGTTGTAGTTTCACAGGAGCTTTGGAAAAGCTGGGGCTTTACTACATAAAGGAAGATTGTGGGGCAGGTAAAAAACTAAAGACAACTGACTCCAGTAGGACTTTTAATAGTACATTTCCTCAAGTCTTCTATAAACATCTTCATGAGGTGAATGGAGCAAGGACACAGACTTGGACACAGTGAAGTGACTTTTGATACGAGCTACCGTGAGGCCATTCACTGAGCTCCATGTAAGGACAGTGCTTGTCCATGAACTACATGTGACACATGCCTGGTGCTAGAGACAAGAGTGGCCCTGGCAGCACACAACAAACACGCACAGTAACACATAATACAGGAATGACCCAGGCGCCCCGAGCAAAGAGGAGGATGAAGGCAGGAGGAGGCCGGCCGGGGAGGGTGTGGCCAGCAGTGTTGATACACAAAGAAGTGCAGCACGATGCTGTGTGTGTATACACGATAGCATGACGCACGCTGCCCCACCTCGCCGCCTACTGGTGACTCCGCCTCATAGCATTCCATAATAAGTGAGAGTATCCCAGGAGATCTTCAGTCATTCAGCTGCAGCCAGAGGGAGAGGACGCTCACCAGCACTGCTGTTTTATATACAAACCTACCGGCTGTATAGTCTCATTATTTTTATTATTATATAATTTATTATATTGTTTTTTTTATTTCGGGCCAGTGTTATTTATTTACCTCCACTGGACTATTGTCATTATACGGGCATTTGTTGTACAGGACTCGGTGAGGAGAACAGAGGTAAGTGGTAGAGACGTGTGACTGTCTGTATGTCTGTCTGTGTGTGGGTGACATATCACAAGGCTGGGAATGTGACTTGTGTCTGTAGCTGTCACAGTGCGGGGGAAGATGCTGCTACATTGTATGATGTGGAAGGCAGGGCTAGGATACCACAATTCTATCTATATTCTAGATTATATATGGGTGTATATATATATATATATATATATATATATATATTAGCTAGCTGTGGTGCCGAACTATTCAATACATCTATCACATCTATATTCAAGTGGTGTGCCAATATCTGTGGGTTCAAGGCCACAAGGGATAACCATTGCCGCTATATTTATTGGCTTTTCTGCTTGTAAGATTGAATACATTTTTGCATTTTGTATGTTTTTGGGGTGACTCAAGTACCCAGAGATAGATGGATTCTCGCTGGGATCTGTTTCAATAGCATGTGCTATTGCATCAGATTCTGCCTTTGGAACAGAGGTTATGAGGAAGCGAGGCGGAGTAGGCGGGAGGCTCAAGGAGTGGCCATGTACCTTTCCTAGTCTATTCGCTGGCTGTGAAATGGTCATTTTTTTTTTCTTACTGGTAACTCAGCCCATGTAAAGAATTTTCTAGACACTGGCATATTCTTCCCGAAAACCGTGTCTGATTTTTTTTTTTTTTTTTCCAGCTTTGGGGCATTACTATCTATTAGGTAGCCATTTTATATTTGCTATCGAGTGATCTAAATAAAATAATAATTGAATACGTAGATCCATTTTATAATCCAATTCTTCTTTGAAATTCCTTTGTTTATGAGTTAACAAATGTAATTAAATTAAAGGCTGATCCTTTCCTTTGCCCTTAGCTACATTATTCAATTTGCTTATTATGTTTGCAATGTAATTTAGGTTTTGCAATACTGTAGCTCATCTTGAATTTTTGCTGGTACAATGCGGTACGGACATGTAGCTATCATTTATAACATGGCATCTTTTAGCATATCTGTACTGGGATAGTAAGAAAAAAAAATTCTAACATGGCCATTCACATGTAAGTGCTTGTATTATCACATTTATTCAACTGAAAATCCTTAAAACAATGCCTTGCACTTGGTGAAATAAAATATCTGCTCATGGCCTTGGAATGTATATGATTGACAAGTGAGGGTGGAGGGGAGGGGGGGGGGAGATGAGGCGGTGCTTGGTATTTGCAGTGTGCCGGATGAGAATAGCTAGTACTTTTCCACTCTCTCCTCTGTCTCTCCCCCCTCCTCCCCCCTTCTCCTCCAGTTCTGGCTAACCCGTGATCATGGTGTGTCACGTGGTTCAGGTTGCACACTGCAGTATTGACGTTTACCATCCTTGCAGGCAAAGAGCCAAGCGCAGCAGCAGGATCAGCAGCAGCCACACCGTCTACATCAGCGAAACTCGTGGACACGCTATTTGATTCCCTTTTATTGAAGCAAATCGCCACCATGAGCAAACAAGAGATGGGAAGATTTAATATTTCTCCGGATGAAGATAGTATGAGTTCCAACAGCAATGATGATTTTAATTATCCCGAATATCCAGCAAAGAAGCTCTCCATTAAAGGGTTAGCTCCTTTATTTGCATTTTGTCTGCGTGACTGTAATTAAATATGCATAAGGAATTGTCAGTCAGAGCACCTTTCATGGTGGTATCATCAAAATATATTATGTACAACTGTAATTTTCCTCTTGTGGTTAGAAGCCAAGCAGGGACTTAGTCATCGCCGAGGAGGAACGCCTTTGCAATTGAATGAAGGGCTTTAACATAAATATGACAATATGCTATTTTCATTGCAGCCATTACGATATGGATCCAGAAAACCAGAATTTTTTGCTTGAACCGACTATGGCAAAGAAGAAATGTGAGACTGAATACGTAAGTTAACTAGCAATTATTTTGCATGTATAATGTTACATTAATATTACAATGTTATTGGTCATTGTGAAACCTGATTAATGGATGCTGTTCTTTTAGCTCCCAGGCACCACATCATTTGGCATGTCAGTATTTAACCTTAGTAATGCCATCGTTGGAAGTGGAATTCTTGGTCTTTCATATGCCATGGCTAACACTGGGATTGCACTTTTTATGTAAGTATCTTATTGTATTATATTTGTTCGATATTTATTTTATCTATTTTTGTCGTTCTAGCAGTTGTTTCCTTAAGTCACCACTAGGGGCAGCAGTTTTTTTTTTTTTGTTTTTTTATGTTTTAAAGAACAATAATGCACATTGTTTCAATTGTGCAATGCTCACATTGTAATGCCCCTGATATGTTAGTCTCCAATTGAAGACAAAGTATCTCCTATAGTTTGCTTCCTTGTACACTTTTGTTTATTGTAAGAGACTGGTCAATCACAATCTTTCTTCCTGTTCAGTGTACATTCCAAAATATTTCCTTTTGGCTGTGGTATTAAAGCCCACATATGATATGATAGCTGATAATTACGATCTTTCATAGTTAAGTGGTAAGACATGCAAATGTGTCTGTATGTCTGACCTCCTTATAAGCTTAAGTTATGTCATAGAGAATGGTTTAAAGTGCCCTGATCCTACTGAATATTAGTCTTTTACCAATAACTTTTTTTTCTTTTAGAGGGATAAAATTCAAAAGAGAAAAAAATGCATTTAGTTTCCAATTTCTTAGTTCTGTCAGAAGTATATGTACAGTGTAGTCCGTGAAAATCTTTGCACTTTGAAGTGAAGGCTTGCCCTATATCCTAAAAGTTTTATCGTGTGATATGACAGCAATAAAATAATGTATAATATCTATAGTTCCTGCAAAAGAGTTTAGCGTGACATTGCAGAGCTTGGTTAGGTCATACAGGTGCATATTATGTTAAATACTTATCATTTGTTATTTATTTTTTAAACACAGGATCCTGTTGTCATTTGTGTCGATATTTTCTCTGTATTCCATTCACTTATTACTAAAGACGGCAAATGAAGGAGGTAATATTTTTTTTAAGATTTAGAAAACATACAAAATAGCTTGTAGGTTTATTGTATTACATCATATTAATGTGTCCTCTTTTACAGGTTCTTTATTATATGAACAATTAGGATTTAAAGCGTTTGGTATCTGTGGAAAACTTGCAGCTTCTGGATCTATCACCATGCAGAATATTGGAGGTAAGGATGGTTTTTATGCTGTGCTAAGACATCATATCGCTCTTGCGAGACATCTGTTCTTATATTGCTTTTTGTATTTTGCAGCTATGTCAAGCTACCTCTACATAGTGAAATATGAATTGCCACTTGTGATCAAACAACTAATCGGCCCAAGTGTTGATCCTACGTATGTATATTCCTTTAGTTAGTATTGTTTGATTGCGTAGAGTTTATCTTTATCCTTTTAAGACTACAGTGCTGCATTTTTTCACATATTGTTCCCATCCTGAACAATTTTCTAATAGGCTATGCCTACTAGGTGTATACTATATTTTATTCAAGTAACCAAATATAATATTGAAAGGTCTGATTCATTAGTGTATGCCAAACCCACCCATCCTATGCTACACTAGTATAGTTACTACAAGTCTGCTCTGATAGCCAAAATGGCACAATGTAATTTAAAAACTTTAGTTTGAGTTCATTATATTCAGAAAGGGATCACTCCGCCACCTTCTTCCACTCTTCTTATAGTGTCTGACGCAAATACACAGCAGGCAAACATCAATTACTGCTACAAATGACAAGCAGGGGGCATGCGCTCCACGTGATTTAGAGGACTTGTAGCAATGACTTTGGTGTCCTAACATAGGGTAACATAGTCCAGTTTAAGAAAACATATCTACTATTGCTCAAAGCACATGCCTATGCTTTTTTTAAGCTAAGAGCCTCAAGTTTTTTACGTGCTTGACTTGCCGTAAGCAAACTATAGACTCATAAATATGCTGTTGTCATATTGTGACCTTCGTAATCTCATACATGCGTCATCCAAATTAGAAAACAAATTGTACCTGGAGCAGACTCTGTAGCCATCTATTCCTGTAACAAGCCTACCTCTGTAGAACATGTTCTGAATTAACTGAAAGGCCACGCCGCCTCAGAACATTTCATACAGATTCTTGATGGTGAAAGCATGTTTGTTTGGTGACTTCATGCACTGTAAAGGCTGCCAAGTGCACTCCACAGCTATGTCTGTGGGGGGAGTACAGTGCTCTTTTGAGTAGGCTGTCTCAGAATATTTTGAACTCTTTTCCTTTTTATAGCTTTAACCCTGTGTTATCTCAGTTTAAGAAATGCATTGACTCACTGTGAAAATATCATTCAATTGCTATATGTATTTGTGTTTCTAAGTAAGAATTTTTTTTCTGTTTTCTAGTGCATGGTACCTAAACGGGGATTATCTTGTTGTGCTAGTCTCGGTGTTCCTTATTCTTCCTTTGTCACTACTAAGAAACTTGGGTAAGTTTTTGTTTTGTCATTGTGCTACCTTTAGTTCTGTACTACAACAAATTCAACATTTTAAGGATGGGGCCGTATAGATTACCAGTCACACTCCTGTGACCACAGTCCATTCACTTAATTCCTTTGTTTTCACTGTAGTAGAGCTCTAGTTAACATTTGTAACTATTCTGTGGTATGACACGCAAACATTATTGGAGTTTCACATTATTGGGAGCTGTGACCTTTCCATGAGCCATTGGGACCCACCACTTAATTCAGAGGCAATGTTTGTCTATAAATGAGAACAATCCATTTCTGGTCAATGTGTTAGCACCTATATTTATTCTTAATCCTACTTTGTATCTATTACAGGATATCTGGGCTACACAAGTGGCTTCTCGCTGATGTGCATGGTGTTTTTCCTGATTGTTGTAAGTTGTTACTTACTTACTCTTACTATTGTTCATGTGTTGATCTTCTAAGTGTCACACTGGAAACTAGAATCATATCACTGGTTATGTTATTTGTTTTAGGTGATCTACAAGAAGTTTCAGATCACATGTGGTTCCTGGATTGAAAATGATGTCATGAATATGACTTTAAACAGTACAATATCCCATTTGACCACACAAGACCACATGCATGGTGCAGAAATCAATCAAACACATGATGAGGATATGTGCAAGCCAAAATACTTTGTATTCAACTCACAGGTAACTACACGTTCAGCACTAAGACAGATATTGTTTGTTATGTGACATAATGTTTAAGAATGACAAATGTTACAAGCAATATAAAGATTTATTTCTATATTCTTTTATCTCCAGACAGTGTATGCTGTGCCCATCCTGACTTTTTCCTTTGTCTGTCATCCAGCTGTCCTTCCCATCTACCAGGAACTTAAAGGGTATGTACTATTCTATTTTAAGCCAGGAAAATAACCCTGTCTGCTGCCAATGAATGTGTGCTAAACACTATTCTCCTTTTTCCACAGACGCAGTCGTAAAAGGATGATGAATGTTTCCAATGTGTCATTCTTTGCCATGTTTCTTATGTACCTGTTGGCAGCTCTCTTTGGATACTTGACTTTCTATGGTAATTACTTTACTAGAATACATGTTTA
The DNA here is from genome assembly GCF_031893055.1 of Leptodactylus fuscus. Lineage (NCBI taxonomy): Eukaryota > Metazoa > Chordata > Amphibia > Anura > Leptodactylidae > Leptodactylus > Leptodactylus fuscus. Next base: position 138,195,885 of record NC_134269.1, on the reverse strand, counting down.
CATAATAATTTTGTATATTATCTTATACTTTTTTTGACTTCTCTATACACATCAAAACTATAATAGCTTAACATGCCATATTATATTCTACCTTTAACTTCCATATTTATATTTAAATATGGAGGGATTTAAATGCATAAAACAAACCGTAAGCCTACAGTGTGACAAACTGGTAAGGAGGACAATGCCATTTACCCATAAATGCTTACAGTCCATGAATGAGAGGAAAGGGAAGAGTAGGTGAAGATAATAAATTAAATGAACTGGATCATAGAATGCCATTTTTATCAAACTGTTCAATAATTCCACATGCCCTTTCTTTACACTTCAGTTTATTGTAACAGATTGTGCGATTTAAAAGTGTATTTATATGTAATTTCACATTTTGATATGGCTGTATTTGTTTTCTGCAGGAAATGTTGAACCAGAGCTGCTCCACACATACTCAAAAGTTGCAGGAGGAATCATTTTCGTGGTTGTGCGTCTGGCTGTTCTTATGGCTGTTACTTTAACAGTTCCTATTGTTATTTTCCCAGTAAGTTTAAAGAATAATATTCTTACTTTTTATAACTATCGTTTCTAAGTTTAAAGTCTTCATTATTCTCTTACCATCGGGTAAACTGCTGGCCCCTTTGTTTTTGCAAGGCAAGCTGGCTATACTGTTATGTAACCTCGGCAGCCAATTACTTTTAGCTATAATGTTTATGTGCTGAATAACAATTCTGCTGTGATCACAGACTTGTTCTCAGTATAGATGTCACATAAATACATATAATTTGACTGGCTGATATGGGCACGTTTATAAGGTGTTCAAGAGCATGGTAATGAATGTGTGATTTTTAAATGACTATGCATTCATTACTGTTACATCCATACATGCCAACAAAAATATGAATCTTTTACTGTACAATTATGAACTGATGTGTTTGTTTTTTTTAATGTGATTCTTGTTTCTCCTTAGATCCGCAGCTCTATCACACAGCTGTTGTTTTCAGGAAAGGACTTTGCATGGTGGCGCCACATTCTTATCACACTTCTCCTTCTGGCGTTTACCAATGCTCTTGTCATCTTTGTTCCTACTATAAGAGACATCTTTGGATTCATTGGTATGTCAATATTTGGAACTTTTTTTTTTCTTTGCTGGCGTACAGCTGCAATTTAACATCCATAATATGACCTTTGGTTATTGTAGGGTTAAAGGGCAGATATATCACTGCGTTATAAAACTGGTCTTATTTGGCTCCCTGATATTTAGTCTCATTATATAAAACACAATTTTGTCGTGACCCATCAGTGGTAACATATTATTATGGTTTGTTAAACAGGTGCCTCCGCTGCAGCCATGTTGATTTTCATCCTACCATCTGCTTTTTACATCAAGTTAGTGAAGAAGGAACCTATGAATTCTGTCCAAAAAATTGGGGTAAGCGTTTTCTCCTTCATAAGATATACAGCTAATACATAACCAAACAGGCAGACATTTTCTCATCATGAAAAATATATAGAATATTTCTGAAGCGTATATGTGGGGTACGTAATATGCATCGTATGAACTCAAGAAGAGCACTATTTCTTATCATGGAGTTCTTGTCTGTCTACATAGCATTCTTCCATTTTATTGCTGCAACCATTTACTTCAGGAATAAGTTGCATAAATGTAATTCATTTATACTTTTATATGTTGGAGAAAAGTCTACCAAACCCTTTGCTCTTGGTGGGACTGGCCAACTATACGTACAGAAGCATCTTGACGCTCTTGTGACATATGACTTTAGGGAAAAGATTGGACTTGCTGAATTGTCCAAATCTTTTTGTTCGTTGAGATAAGCTGCTACCTGAGGTGTTTGGCAGAAGCTTACTCTTTCCTCCCTACTGAGAACACATGCATGTGTATGGTCATCATTGTTTGGGAGGAATAGCTGTTTACCAAATGAGCATTTGGCTGACAAGTTGTATGATACCATAGCTCTTCAATGTACAGTAAAGCATGCTAGTGGCCAGTTCCCTGTACTAAGACTGATCTTGTAACATAGGTTTATTGTCTAAAAGTCACTTTGTCACTTATGTAATTTAATAACTTTTTTTTTTTTTCATTTTTATAGGCGGTTCTGTTTCTTATAAGTGGATTTGTGGTGATGATTGGCAGCATGAGCCTCATTATCATTGACTGGGTACAGAGTAAATCTTCTGACGGGCACCACTAAGTGATTTGGTGAGGAACCTAGCACTTTGCCTAAAGTGGAACTGTTCACTCCCAAACTTTCTACTGAGAATGAAAACCTTTTCCTTGCAGTTTCACTTCCTTCAAGATACCAATATTTGTAGAACTACAGAACTTTTAAGAAATTAGTTCTACACCTCAAACGGACAATACCATCCTTAAACCTAATGGTCAAACAGGAGGAAGTCATTTTATTCCATTCTGGAGAATGGTCAGATTATCTAGACTTTACTGAAGCCACATGGATGGCTGTTGTCAATTACTGTTACTTGTACTTGTTTGTTAATACTTGAATGTGCCTACAGGAACCATTTGATGTGAGTAAATGTTACACTGCTGTAGTGTTAACATGGCTAATGGACACAATCCCCTTACTATGTACCAAAAATGCTCAGCAAAGTCAAGCACTTCTAAGGGGAAGGATGCAAAAAAGAAAAAACTGTGCTTACTTTATGAAATCCTTGTTGGTTTCCTTCAGTATCTTTCAACATAATCAGTATTTTACAAAATTATTTATTTTGTTACATGGCACACAGTGATAATACAGAAAGCCTGACTGAAAGATACTGCTTGTGATTTGTACTAGGCAGTCACTATCAAACATATGTGGAAAGTGCAGGTTATTGGCAGTTCATTATTAACTTTTGTGAGCAAGTATAAAATACTACATTTAGCACTGACATAAAAGCCTTGTATAAGTTCCTTTTACCTAGGCAAAATGGGAAGTCCATTCATTGAAATCATAATCCACCTACTAAGCTTAGTCAAGCCTGTATTATATTATTGCGGGTATAGTCCTAGCATGGTACAAAAGTGAGATATTTAATGGCTAACTTATTAAAGCCTGTGGCTGTTTACATCATATATTATTTCAAGTATTTAAATCTTTATTTATGAAATACTGAATTACTTGAGGAAGCTTTTTCTCAGATTTTAATTACAAACCACAAAGCCTAACTTGATTCACTTATACAATGTTTACCATGTGCATTTTACAAAATCTATGTTACAGTTCTGTGGGTTATACTGATTTCCACTGCCGGGTACCGAAAAAGCTATAGGTGTCTTAGCATCCTCTTTTGGCAGGCGGCAATTATGTTAAAGCCTAAGTCAAGGGTTTTATGTGAGGGATAAGGTAGTATAACTATTAAGTGTTCTGTGATATGTTAATTATGGAAACAACTATTTCAGGGTTAGAAAATTTGGTTCATGTCTGGTTATTACTACTAAGCAAATGAAAATGCTAAATCTTAGGTCCATCTAGAAAAAGCTCCTTCTGCAGTACACCTGCAAGGAGAATATCTGGGCTATAGTAATGACATTTACATGGCATTGTTTATGTATGCCATGACAGCCCACCAACAGGTTACATGGCAAACGTTGACAGCAACATTGGTTTTACTGTCTCCTGCGGACAGAGCTTTATATCTGTGATGTAAACAGAGGGTGGCCTTTCCGCTGTTACTTCTGCAACACTGGCAAGCCACTAATGTTCTCAGAGGGAATGCTGTAAAGTCTGTCATGTACCTTATCCCAAAAGTTGTAGCGTTTTGATACAGTCGTTTAACAAGGTCACTGATATGGTATACAGGTCAATTTGTTTTAAACACATACCTCTTCTAACACACATTAAATTGTTTACCCTTATTCTTAGCACTAGAAACACAAGATATATGTACACTACATCGTTCATTACTATTGCTAACAAAAATACAGGTATATGACCTCTGCTTTGTGTATATGTAATAGTCCAGACAGCCCCCCCACCCCACCCCACCCCACCCCCATTTCACATGCATTTCACATTTGTTTTCACCTCATTGTCTTCCATAGATGAATATGAACTCATATGTCCTATTTATACAACATTGACTCATCAAAAGGCAACCTATTTTTCAATATTTATGATGTTTGTATAGTAGAAGAAAAATGTACATATATAAATAATCTGTAAAATATCTCTGTAGATACAAACCCTTTTTATTTGTCACGTATGTTTTTATTATATTCATTGTCTCTACAAGACCTACTCAGAGTATTCAAGGGAAATCTAACCCTTAAAACAAATGGCAAGATCTAATAAAACGATTGGCTCAATTTTTATTTTGCTCTTTTTAAGTGAGCTGTTTAATTTTCATAAGATATCTGCAATCCTTGTCTTCCAAAATATTTCATGAATTATTAGGAAATGCCACCTTTCATGGTCACATAAGAAATAATGTGAAATTCTATCTTATCATGCAGGGATTGTAAGTTTGCTTTATATAAAAAAATTTTTAATAAATTAGTAAACGCTAAGTAAGGCTTGGTCATCCACATTATATTGATGTTGGTCAAGCCTACTGAATTCAGTGGTGTGGCTGACCATCAGATGTTTATGGAGGACTTCTAATCCTCCCATAATAGCAGTTTGATTTCAACACGCTTGATCCTTTATGTTGACCACATTCAGTACACATGCATACTCTGGCAAGCTGAGCATGCACGTGTATAAGACAGTTGTGAAAAATAGGATGGCCAAAAGATTTAACAGTAATATAATGTGCATGACTAGACTTAAATCTTAGCTTCATTAAAAGTATCAAACTATTGCCCTTTTTGGAATTGTCAGTCTTATATACTCTTCCAAGTATTCATTTCTGCCAGATATCTGTTGAAAATCACACTCCCCTCATATATGCAGTAATGCTACACTAATAGGTATAATGACACTTTGTGTAACATCAACCTTTTATGCAGTTCCCAACTGAACATGTCTCTGTCTTAGACACTGAACAGGTGATTAATGGAACAGACAAAAACCTTTCACCTTCTACATGTTACTGTATATAGAATATTGTAACTGGAGAATAAAGTAGCTGCTTATTAAAATATGGGTAGTGTATTGTATGATAAATACTACTTCATGTTTATGTCCATGTTTTCATTATGCCCTTAGGCTTGCATAACAATGCTGCATTCGCAAATGGATTGTTCTAGTAAGGGTTATGACAACACTGTAGTTGCCTATTTGCTCTATAGTTGTCAGCAAGTCAAGTGGTGATTTGAGAAAAAAATTGATACTTAAGGGTCCATTGTATATAAACTAGTGATCTCACTTGCATTTTTTTTTTAATTTCTGGAAGTTAGAGAGTCTGCTTTTTGTTTATCTTGTTGTGCTGTTTAGCATAGGGATTCATGCAATACACGTTTTAGCATATTCTGTACAAATGTAAAATATGACTATTGTTAAAGCCAGCAGCTCAGTTAGAGTTATTGGTGAAGTCTGAGTTTCAATGAAACAATGTATGCTTTTAATTGACCTTAATAAATCAATAATATGAATTGCCTGGTCTGTGCTGCATTATTTGTTATAAAAAAAAAGGGGCTATAATACATTCATATAACAGTAAATTAATTATGAGTTTAGACTTATTACATTGTGACTTTTTATTATAATGTTTTGTCTACAGTATTAAACCAACATGTGGTGCAATGTTGGCCAAACCCAACAAGTCTGGTGGGAAAGGACAACCTTCTAATGTTGACAGCTGATGTTAGAGCAAGAATGATTGAGCAATTGGACTTTAATGGTCTAATACTCTCCCCACTTCAAGGGAGTGGCTTATTCAGCTGTCCCCATTGAGAACACATTGATGCTTAGCCAACTGTACATATGTATGGGACAGTCAGGAACAATAACCATAGGCTGAACAAACATGACATTTATCGGAAGTATATGGCCAGCTTTAAAGGGCATATAACACTTTCCCTAAGCATATTTAACTATCACTGCCATGTTACAGAGCTCTTTACAGTGATAAACGGCATACTTTTGTTATGTATGCAACATTTGCAGAAAGTTTTATGCAAATAAGTCACTTGGTTCACTGCAGGGGGACCTTCAGCACTGCTTTTGCCGCTACCATCTCCTGTGCTGTGACAGTTAATCCTCCCGATACTATGACCTCACCCATTCTAGTAGAGCGGCAAGAGTAGCACTCACAAAGATGAAGGCTCACTCCCCGTGCACAAATGTCTCCTTTACATAAGACTTCAGGGTTTTTGTTTTTTCTGCAAATCTATAAAAGTGACCTGCATATAAGAGTTATGTATCACTGTAATGTGCAGTAGTGAAAGTTAAATATGTTTGGCGGATGTGGTAGACTCTTTAAGGTTTTACAGGAACCTCACTGATTACTGAAAGGAAGATACATAAGCCCTCGCATAATATTCTAGCCCTTTTGGATATAATCTGCTTCTATCACAAGGAATAGGTTTACAATATGTGTTCTATGAGTCTGTGCACTGATTTACTTGCATTTCCAAGGAAAGCCAAGCAAAGTTACCATAACTGAAGGTGTGTACACTTCTGCCCCTTGCTTACAGGATCCACTAACTAAAACCTCTGATAGGTCACTATAACAAGTCAGAAGTTTTTTCAAACGATAGTTCATCTTAAGATATTATTTCTACATATTAATTATACATCATAAAGGGGGGGCTCTTGCTGACTAAACTAGTTGTTAAAGGGATTCTACCATTTAAAACCTTTTTTTTGGGGGGGGATAAAACTTTGGAATAGCCTTTAGGAAGGCTATTCGTCTCTTACCTTTAGATGTAGTCTCTGCTGCGTCATTCCTTAGAAATGCCGATTTTTACCAGTATGCAAATGAGTTCTCCTGCAGCGATGGGGGCGGGCCCCAGCACTCAAACAGCTATGGGGGCGTGCCCACCGCTGCCAGAGAAGTGTCTCCAAGCGCCTCCTCCTTCTTCGTCTGCCATGTCATCTCATAACTTCCGGCGCAGGCTCGTAACTTCTAGCAGAGCAGGCGCACAGGCCACAAGAAAATGGCTGCTAACAATACTGTGCAAGCGCCCATTTTCCTGTGACCTGTGCGCCTGCGCCGTCTACTCTGCCCAAGGCCTGAGGCCTAGAAGTTACGAGCCTGCGTCGGAAGAAGACATTGAAGATGACGCTGCAGATGAAGAAGGAGGTGGCGCTTGGAGACACTTCTCTGGCAGCGGTGGGGATGCCCCCATCGCTGCGAGAGAACTAATTTGCATGTTTCTAAGGAACGGCGCAGCGGAGACCACGTCTAAAGGTAAAAAACGAATAGCCTTTCTAAAGGCTATTCCGACGTCTTATCCACAAAAAAAGGTTTTAATGGTAGAATCCCTTTAAGGGATCCTATGTGTAAATGGCAAAAGGGTGGGTGGACACACATCTCATGAATACAATGGATTTACAACTATGTGATCTCTTTCATCCTTTTGATAAATAGTAGAGGGCAGCATGTTACCATGAGCAATTTACTTTACAGTGCGTCTATCAGCTTGTAGGGGCCGGTGGTAGGATAAGGATAGTGTTCTGTACATGCCCAGGAAAAAATGACTTTTAATTAATATGCAAATTAAGTGTCAAATGCACCGGAAGCAGGTCCCTGATGTATGGGCAACAAATGTGCCCCAATGCTGCTCATCCCCTCTCAGCCCTGGCCACTGTCTGATTGATGTGCATCCCTAATTGGAATGTGATCCTCCTACAGTTTGCTGATTCACCGATGGCTTCACCAAAATCTCACTGACTGCTTCCCTGCCAATACATCAGAGGTACCATCTGTTTTTTCTGGAGACGTTATTCCCACTACTGCGCATGTGACAGCCATGGATTCTATTGCCACACCTAGTGCTTTTGCACAGTGTCGAACTGGGATGTCTTGGACCTGCCAGTGAAATTAATTCTAGGGACCCACAGCCAGGACTCCTGCAGATCAGCTGTACCAAGACAGTGTGGCTATAGGTAATAACTTGTTTGGAGTTATACTGCTCATCCACCATACAATGTGCACCATTGCTGTACCTAACCTACACAATGAATGGCAAGTGAGCAGCATAGCTCCTGGAATTGTTAACATTACCTCTAGCCACACTGTTGAGGAAAAGTTGATCTTCAGAGGTCCCTCCTGTCAGACTGCTGCAGATCTAATATTGATGTCCTATCCTAATGACAGGATATTACATCAATATTACAAAAGTGTATAAACCCTTTAAAGTGTTGCCCAGGAACTGGAGCAGCTAATGTGTAAAAAAAGAAACATAACAAACAAACTTACTCACCTGTCCCCGGTGCTCCTTTGTCTACCGCCAGCGTCTATTCAGTCGTGTGCTGGAGCCTTCATGCCGGGTGTTCTGCATCTCATGTGACCACTGAGACCATTTAGGTAGAGAAGGTACAGGATTTCCTGAAATGAGGTGCTGCCACGAGACCTAAGAGACAGTTGTGGGGGACAAAGAGGTAGTAAGGACAGGTGATTATGCTTTTTTATTTTTATTTTACAACTTCTTGCCCACCACATGGCTTGCTCACTTTTTGTGTCATTTTGCATCTCCCTGGTTGTCACAGCAGTTACACCAGTTTATGGACATGGCCGTTATATTGTGTGGAGGCAGTGATGGGACTGATATCCTGTGAGGACATTAAAGTGTTTGGGGCATTAGGTAGGGATATTAAAGGAGTTGTCTAGGCTTAATTTTTTTATGGCCTATCCTCAGGATAGGCTATAAGTACCTAATGGGTAGGAGTCTGACACCTGGCCCCATCAGCCACTTCCGGTGTCCATTCTGTATACAACATGTGGATGGAAGCAGAAACCTCCGTTTGCCATATAGCAACTCATTGCCTTCACTGTAGCTCCAACTAACTTCAATAAGTGCTGAGATCCTGTAAAGGTACTGCTATATAGTGTATGAAGCTTTCGTCATCTGGCCCCATTTTGTGTACAAGACGTGTGTCAGAAGCCGGTAGTTCTCGGTGCATTCACTTACCCCCCTCCCTGCTCCTGCTTTTGGCCTCCTCTTCCATCTTCTTCCTTCAATGGACACTATGCTCTGCAAAAGACAAGGGCCCCACCAGGGAGTTCAATGGCACCCTAGTGGACCAGTCCCAGCCTGCTTTTGCATATGTTTTCTGTTTAAGAACTGAGATTATTAAAGCATCAGAAAAAGTTCTGCTGGAGATTAGAGTACCCTCATTAACATGATAATAATCTGCATTTAACAAACAGTGGTGTTGCATGACCCATGTAGGCCTTATAATGTTGGGGAATAAATTATTATTATGCAAATTCAATGACAGATTATATTACCATCAAGAATAAGAGAGCTCAGTTTAGACTTAAAAAACTTAATCCCAGTATTCTGCTCCAACCCAGGCACTTTAACAGGGAGCTGGGAAGCCCAATTTCAGGAGTCACTCTGCACACCTTTCTTCTTCACTAACAAAACGCTAGCTCTGCATTTGAATGATTTCATTTTGTCACAGGAAACATGTAGAGTATTCATTACTGATAATTTAATCCATTTCAGGGATTACATAAAACAAACAGTTATGAAAACCTAAAACCATTAGAAAAGCTGATAAAGAGAAGCCAGGAACTGAGCAATAGGTCAAGGGAACCAGTTGCAGAACACTCTCAGTTGGTCAATCTGGGGATGAACTGTCAGTTCTTGCCTCCAAGCAATAAATTTGGAAATGAACAAATATCCCCTCTGATCAGATGAAGTCAGAGAGAAAGGTCAGGCAAAATCTCTTCATTTATGCCAGGATCCACATAGAAGTAAAGTGGTCGGTACCCAGAGAAATTGTAGTGCTCGTGCCCAGGGCTAGCAGCCCCATTCAATTGAATAGAAGTGGAAAAGTGCTGTCGCGTTTCGACTGTGTCACCAGTCTTTCTCCAAGAAGAATGTTTGTTTGAAAAAGGTGATACCGCCGAAACATATCTCAGCACTTTTCCTATGAATAAATCACAGGTCATTTAGCAACAACTAAAGCTAGGTTCACACATCAATTACAATTACTGTAATGAAACGCGTTATTCAGAAAATCAGTGAATAGTGTAACAGCTTTAGGCCTTTTTAATATCATAAGAAACATATGAGACCTACTATGCTAGGCACCATTTGCTCTGTTTGGGTTGTCTGCATTCACGTCTTCTTTCTCCCAGCTGTCCGGTATTGTCACCTCTGCTGTCCTTCTTATCTGTGTTTACAAATGGCCTGCTTGTGGCCGCTACAGTCAATTGCTGGCCATCACTGAGCCATCATGTGGCCACAGCACTGACAGTCTTGGTCATTTGTAAACAAAGATCAGCAAGACAGTAGCATCATTGGTGCTGGATCCCCAGAAGAAAGAAGAGGGGAGTAGTGATTTATTTTATTTTTATTTTTTTTTTTGCTTTATATAATTTGCAGGTCTTTTGCAATTTTGTACATACAGTCCTATGAAAAAGTTTGGGCACCCCTATTAATCTTAATCTAACAGAAAATGCGCAATATGCATTAAACCAAAATTTGACCGGTGCATAAGTATGGGCACCTCAACAGAAAAGTGACATTAATATTTAGTACATCCTCCTTTTGCAAAGATAACAGCCTCTAGTCGCTTCCTGTAGCTGTTAATCAGTTCCTAGATCCTGGATGAAGGTATTTTAGACCATTTCTTTCTACAAAACAATTCAAGTTCAGTTAAGTTAGATGGTCACCGAGCATGGACAGCCCGCTCTCAAATGATCTGAAAACAAAGATTGTTCAACATAGTTGTTCAGGGGAAGGATACAAAACGTTGTCTCAGAGATTTAACCTGTCAGTTTCCACTGTGAGGAACATAGTAAGGAAATGGAAGACCACAGGGACAGTTCTTGTTAAGCCCAGAAGTGGCAGGCCAAGAAAAATATCAGAAAGGCAGAGAAGAAGAATGGTGAGAACAGTCAAGGACAATCCATAGACCACCTCCAAAGAGCTGCAGCATCATCTTGCTGCAGATTGTGTCACTGTGCATCGGTCAACAATACAGCGCACTTTGCACAAGGAGAAGCTGTATGGGAGAGTGATGAGAAAGAAGCCGTTTCTGCACGTACGCCACAAATAGAGTTGCCTGAGGTATGCAAAAGCACATTTGGACAAGCCAACTTCATTTTGGAAACAAAGATTGAGTTGTTTAGTCATACTAAAAGGCGTTATGCATGGCGTCCAAAAAGAAACAGCATTCCAAGAAAAACACATGCTACCCACTGTAAAATTTGGTGGAGGTTCCATCATGCTTTGGGGCTGTGTGGCCAATGCCGGCACCGGGAATCTTGTTAAAGTTGAGGGTCGCATGGATTCCACTCAGTATCAGCAGATTCTTGAGAATAATGTTCAAGAATCAGTGACGAAGTTGAAGTTACGCCGGGGATGGATATTTCAGCAAGACAATGATCCAAAACATTGCTCCAAATCGACTCAGGCATTCATGCAGAGGAACAATTACAATGTTCTGGAATGGCCATCCCAGTCCCCAGACCCGAATATCATTGAACATCTGTGGGATGATTTGAAGCGGGCTGTCCATGCTCGGCGACCATCAAACTTAACTGAACTTGAATTGTTTGTCCAAAATACCTTCATCCAGGATCTAGGAACTGATTAAAAGCTACAGGAAGCGACTAGAGGCTGTTATCTTTGCAAAAGGAGGATCTACTAAATATTAATGTCACTTTTCTGTTGAGGTGCCCATACTTTTGCACCGGTCAAATTTTGGTTTAATGCATATTGCACATTTTCTGTTAGTACAATAAACCTCATTTCAATCCTGAAATATTACTGTGTCCATCAGTTATTAGATATATCAAACTGAAATGGCTGTTGCAAATACCAAAATATTTAGAACTAAAAATGATTAAGATTAATAGGGGTGCCCAAACTTTTTCATAGGACTGTAGATAACTCCTTTAAAAAGTTTTACTTGCTGTTTTGTTCCCAAAGGGGAAATGATCCGACTACATGGTCTAATGCCATCATGCTTAGTGACTACTGGTAGCAAATCATCTTGGTGGTAAGTCTTCTAAACAAGCCTTGGCACATAATACAGACAGACAAATGAACTTACCACAGACAGAAGCTACTCCTGACACTAACTTGAACAGATAATGAATATTTTACAAGCTTGCTTCAAGTTTCTAAAGCAGGCGGTGATAACAAAAGCTCAGATGTATGGTTTAAATTACACAACAACAGAATTCATTGTATAAATAGCAATTTACAGCAAATGTGCTTGTGTGGCATATGTAGATCTTTACTGTAAGCCTAGTTATATTTCAATCTATTGTGCAATAAGAATAAATGTGAACTATGAACACTGAATGAAAGGGAAAATATTTGTCCCCTATTTAATAGATGTTATTGTTCATTTGAAACCATATTACAAACTCGGTTCACATCTGCATTTGGGGATTCTATTCCCCTCTACGCATGAAAAATGTGGAGAGAAAAGCACTGCAAACAGTGCTTTTCTCTCTGCAGTTTTCGTGTGTAAACTGCACAGACTCCCATTCAGAAACCTGAATGCAGATGTGAACCTAGCCTTATGGTTCTTCTGTTGCCCTTGCTTACATTTCATTTTCTTTATTTTGTGCTCAAGTAAACTAAGGAAATCTTTGAAGTTTAAAGTCCATGCTCAGATGGTCCCAAATTGAGATTTCAAGAAACAGAAAATAATAGATAGATCGATTAAAAGATAGATAGATAGATAGATAGATAGATAGATAGATAGATAGATAGATAGACAGACAGAGTGGAATTCAATGTCTGCAAAGCTTCCACAGACTGTGTTTTAATTTCTATATATAGATGTCATTAAGGGTCCATTCACACAGAGTAACGTGCCGCGTGATGTGGGACGTATACGGCGTGTGATACTTTGCGCGCCGTAAAAGCTCCCATTGATTTCAATGGGAGCCTGGATCATATACGCCGCGTTATTCTGCGGCCATGATTTTGCTGGCCTTGTGCCTTGCAGCGTCCGGAGACCTTCTCCTCCTGCTGCGCAGTACGGGTTTTTGGCGCCGGTAGGCCCGACCCGGAAGTAACCACGGCACACATAGTCTCAGTGTCCGGAAAGTCCTTAATGATAGAGAGGTTCCCCCCTCCGGGGGAAACACAAAGGTTCCCCCGCCTGGCGCAGCAGGAGGAGAAGGTCTCCGGAGGCCGCAGGGCACAAGGCTGGAGGGGAGAAGGCCCCCACCCCCCAGGTAAGTGACAGGAGGAGTAGAGGCTCGGTTACAAAAATCTCAAGAGGGGAGAGGCAGAGACCTCACCCCCTCCACCTGTCCTGGTCACAGGACAGAAAAAAACACGGGGAGGGGGAGGTATCTCTGGCCTCTTATAGCCGGGGGGGGGGGGGGGGGGGGAATCTGTTAGCCTATTAAACTTTCCACCTGTCCTAACAGTGCACACGGACAGGAATACCCAATCTTCTGCTGCTGTTGGGCATAGGGGGAAATAATTGTTGCTCAGTTGCAGTACTGGACTAAACCTGTGGACAGCTTTTTGTTATTTTTTATAAGAATGCAGTCATATTTTTAGTAATAATGTGCAACACTTTTAACTAAATTTTTTTTAATCAGAAGAGGTCTGCGTTTTGTAAACTATTTAAAAACTAACATTATTTTAGAAAAAAATAAAAATAAAATGTCTGTTTACACAGGGAAAAGCAATAGACTTTTATGCATGCATGGTATAACACTATTTAGGATTTCACAAGGGATGACTTACATTTATATCGTTCATATTTCCTTTTTTGCTGGTTTACCTGTGGTAATTATTGTTACAAATATTTGTAGTTTTTTCAGTTCTGAACAATAAGCTTCAATGCTAAAACAGCCTACTGAACAGAAGCCAATGCAGTTATTTGCAACCAGTGACTACGTATGCCTGCTTTAGCAAATATTTGACCTTTCCATGCTACAGGTACAATACCTGGTTCTGCACAAAGCTCTGACGTGTGTGGAGTGTAAGAAGTCCACGCCCTGTATTTAGATTACATTTTCCATGGAAATAGGAAGTCAGTACAGCTTCTCAATGAAGAACATAAGCACCAAACATCACGAATTCTACAGACTGTAGCATTATGAATACACACAAAAAAGTGTTTGTAGCATTGATATATATTAACAAAGATTACAGTACATTTATGTAGATGTGATAGTTATTAATTAACTCCATAACTCTAGAGATGTATTCGATCGAGTAGGTATTTGATTGAATACTACGGTATTCGAAATACTCGTACTCAATCGAATACTACTAGCTATTCGCAGTAAATATTCGATTCAGAACCAGCGTTGATTGGCCAAATGCTATACAGTGTATAGCATTCAGCAAATCAACACTGGTTCTGCAGCAGGCTCCTCCTTGCTAGTTGGCAGAGAGCTGGCAGCTTGCTGTTACGAGGGAGCGGACTTTTTCTCATAGGAATGCATTGACCAGCGTTGATTGGCCAGTGTATAGCATTCGGCCAATCAACGATGGTTCTGCAGTCTCTATTGTGGTCCGATCTTAGACTCCACCTCCTCACAGACGACCCTCTGGCAGAACCAGCGTTGATTGGCCGAATGCTGTACACTGACCAATCAACGCTGGTCAAGGCATTCCTATGACAAAAAAGTCAGCTCCCTCGTAACAGCAAGCTGCCAGCTCTCTGCCAACTAGCAAGGACGAGCCTGCTGCAGAACCAGCGTTGATTTGCCGCAGGCTTGTCTTTGCTAGTCTGGAGAGCTGACAGCTTGCTATTATGAAGGAGCTTACTTTTTATCTGCGCAACTGCAAGCGCTGTGCATTTAAAGCGCACGGACCCCATAGACTATAATGGAGTCCGTGCGCTTTAACTGCACAGCGCTCCTCCTAAACACTCTCCTCCTGCTACTCGTGGACTTGGTGACTCTCCTTTAGTCGAATAGTGGTTTCCCCTGAAACAAGCATTTTTCCCATAGACTATAATGGGATTCAATATTCGATCGAGTAGTTGAATATTGAGGCTCTACTCGAAACGAATATCGAATCTCAACTATTTCACTGTTCGCTCATCTCTACATAACTCCCAACTTCCAAAGGATAGAAAAAGGGATGTGTGGCACACAAATTTAGCCCCTCGCACTTCTACTTTGAAATGGCCATTCCAATCAATAATATTATAAATTATATAATCTAATGATGCATATGGGAACCTGCATAGCAGTGTACAAAGAACCTGTACAGATCCTTTCGAATGTCACCTTCATGCACTGCCATACAGACAGACCATGTGTATATGCAAGTATATTCCCCTATAAGGAGAATACTTCCATACATCCTGAGTCTAATGAAACATGCCACAATTTTTTCAGAAGTGTACGTAATCTGCCAGAAGCATGCTTTTCTGTATACTCTCATAAGCAATAGGGAACAATGCTCAACCTGCTCTTCTATTGCTAGAGCTTTAAATCCACACCATACACATGTAGTCATGCAGATATAAAGCCCAGGGCCATGTACCATACATTGACAGTGCATGATCATAACAGGTTAGAAAAGAGATGGAAAATATTGTCCATATCTGTCCTGTGTTCACAAATCCTCCATGTAAATCTCACTTAAGTCAGACATATGAATAGTTATCGGTTTTGAAATTAGTGCAAAACAACCAAATATGAAGCAAGTAAACACAGTGCACTTAAATCATTTCCAAGCTTGACTTTTATCCCAGCTATGTCATTTGTTCTTAAATCCTTGTTTCCACTTTAGATAAACACTGACGTCCTGTAGTTAAATTGGATATGCCTTTGTAAGTAGCACACAATGAAAGCATTACAATTTGTACCTTCCATGTAAAGAGTCTATCTCACAGACCTCAGCTGTGCTAAAATCTCCCCAAAGGTTTATCCCATTAGCATGCAATATTTCTGAATGTCGAATTAATTCAATGTGATTAAAAAAAATTAAGGAACAAAACAAGAAAAAAGCTACATCAGTGAACATGGATAGTTGGCAGGATAGAAATCTAAAAATAAAAAACATAAGCTTATTAAACATGGTTTGATGAACGTGTATGGATTCAAGGAGGAAGTCAGTGGTTTAGAGATAATGTTGCTTAGTGGCACTTGATCTCTTACTTAAAAAGTAGATAAGAGAAATCTTTGCAGAATTGTGTGAAAGCAGAGTTTACAATCACAAATATTGCAAAACAAGACTTTGCGCATGAAGATTTTTTGGCTTAGGCTGTTCTTACACAGCCGTAATGTAAGTCCGCAAATGGTCCGCAATTGAGGGTTTTCAATTGCGGACCATTTTCGGACACATTATATTCAATGAGGTCTCTTACACCACCAGATATTTTATCCGTGGTGTGGCCGGGCCACAACCGTGGTCGATAATTTATAGAACATGTCCGTAAAGGCCGTGAATTGCGGCACTGCACAGACTCGCCCATAGAACTCTATGGGCGAGTGCGGCAGGACACGAATGTCTGTGGAGTCTATGTTGCTGATCAGCAACTTGCGGACCGTACATTCAATACGGTCATGTAAGACCAGCCTTAAGCACCAATACATATTACGATTTTCTAGAACTTTTCAGAAGAATTATTTGGGCCTTTCTAGATTTTCATACGTCTCCAAGTTCCTACAAAGGTATGCAGATGTATTTTTGTATTCCTTATCAATCATACAGAGAAAATAATGCCATACTACAACAGACATTTTAGGGACATTCAGGAAGACTAGATAGCCTTTCATCTTTCAATTTTTACTCCATGTTAATATCTGTTCTCTATGTTGTATACCATTATTTTGGCTAAGGCCCCAGGTTATGGAAACGCAGCTTTTTTTGTTGCAGATTTTGCTATGTTTTTTTGAGCCAAAGCCAGGAGTGGATTGAGCAGAAGGGAGAAGTATAAGAGCTTCCTAGATATTTCCAGTGCCTTTTGTAACCATTCTTGGCCTTGGCTCAAAAAAGCGCAGCAAAATCTGCAACAAAAAAAAAAATGAATTTCCGCAATGTGGGGTCTCGTAATATGAAGTATTCATACATATGCTATATAACATTCTACTATATGAATCTGCAAAGTAGAGCTTGATGCACCTGTCTGAAGGACAAACTGAGACAATACACAGTGCAAAGCGGAAAACATTACACCCACGTACAATCTACCACTTTCAGATAAAATGAGCTGAATTTTGTCTCCAAAAGGGGAAGTAATAAAGGCACAGCAGATTATAACTTTCTATTTTCATCTACTCACTTGTTTGTGAACTTATGTGACAACAAGTGATCAAAATTGACAACATTTCATTAGCTCTTGATAGAAGCGCCACAGTTAAGTAGATATTTACTTATATGGTGCCAGCCTATTACACACTGTTGTATCAGTCACTGTTCCTAATAAAGCTCAAACTATAAATTCACTCTCAGTATATCTTTGGAGCATGGACCCTACAAATGTAACACAGATGTTTCCCTTTGTCAAATCCAAATCCAGGACACTAGCGCTAAGTAATGAGCCATCATGCTACATATTATAACAAATATCAGACTATTCAGACATTTGTTCTGTACCATAAAAAATTAAAAGCATAAATGCTAGTTACAGATATTTATTCTGCATTGGTACCTTACTTTTGCCGAAATAATTACTCTTGCCAAGGTACAGCCACAGTATCGTTGCTGAGTGAATAAATAACGACTTGGGCAAAAAGCATAATTAAAAATGAAAAGCACTACAAGGGCTTTTTATGGCGTTTTATTCTTAATAGGAAAACCGCCATGGAAAAACTATGTTAATGAAGGGTTAACATTATTCTTAGTTTGTATTATGTGAAAGACCAAATGTATATATTTGCCGGTCAAACAAGCTAACTTGATGAGTCAGTAAAGAGACTCTGGTTTGTCTACTTTTAAGGCCCCGTTCACACGGGGCAAGAGGGGGGCGGATTTTGGAGCGGAATCCACGTCATAATCTGCCCCCTCACAATGGTGGTCTATGTAGACCACTAGAGGGGTTTTTTCCGCTAGCAGCATGCTGCCGCTAGCGGAAAAAAGAAACAAGCTGCCCTTTCTTCAGGCAGATTCTGCAGCTGAATCAGCCGCGGTGTCTGCCTCGCAACAGCAACCTCTGGACTAGGCCCATTCATTTGAGCCTAATCCAGGGCGAAAGCCACGATGAGATGCCATGCACTGCACCGGCATCCCGTCACGGCAGCCGCAACAGAATATGCACACGCGTAATCAAGTGTGAACTAGCCCTTAGATTTTGTAAAACCTTGCAGTCTGGTCAATGTATTGTGTTGACTTATCTGTAAAATGGTATATAAGGTGGACTAAATTACAATAGGATTAGACACTTATACATACCATTAGGCTGTATGACTGTTTCTTGGGACCTCTGAACTATGTTTGTTTTATTAATTAGGTTTTCACAGAAGGTATTCTGCAGCATTTAGTCTGTACATTAAATTGTTACAACAGAATTTGATGCCTTTTTACCCAGAAAAAAAATCAGAATACAGCTTTTTTTTCAGAAATTGGAGCTGGAGAGATCCCATGACAGTGAAGCCAGATGCTGCAGCATGGTGAGAATGCTTAATACTTAGGGTGCATTCACACAGAGTATTTTGGCGTGTAATACGCTACGTTTACGCGGCGTATTACACGCCAAAATACTCTGTGTGAATGCACCCTTACAATGACTTTTTACATGTTTCACTCTCGTGGTTGTTTCCCTAGTTTTCTGTGTAACCCCCTCGTTCACATCTGCGTTTGGTAATCCGTTCGGGGAGTCTGCATGGGGAGTCTGCATGGGGAGTCTGCATGGGGAGTCTGCATGGGGAGTCTGCATGGGGACTCCCCCCCCCCGAAACGGAATACCAAACGCAATTGCAAGCACTGTGCAGTAAAAGCACACGGATCCCCATAGACTATATGAGGGGGTCTGTGTGCTTGCCGCCAGATCTCTGCAGAGAACATGCGGAAAGTAGTTCACATGCGGAGATCACGTGGCAAGCACACGGACCCCATTATAGTCTATGGGGTTCATGTGCTTTTACTGCACAGCACTTGCAAATGTGTTTGGTAGTCCATTCAGGATTACCAAACACCGATGTGAACGAGGGGTAAAACTGTATGGGCTTTTCAAGAACTTATTGATTCCTTCTGTTGAAAGTGTACTAACCATGCTTATGTGAGAGAGACAGAAAGGTCCTTGCATTGGTAAGCAGACTCAGCCCTGTAAAGGATGAGGAGTCAATAGGCTTCGCTGTAAGTATAAAGGGCTGAGTAGTGTCCACGCCAAACTGTCAGCGGTATTCTCCTGTGTGTTTTGGTAAGGGAACAGCAAGAGACTGCCCAATAATTGCTGGTGTCAGACTTTGCCTGGAGCATTATACAGGAAATACAGCATATATATATATATATATATATATATATATATATATATATATATATATATATATATATATATATATACACATTAGAAGCAATGATTGTTGTGTGTATCTCATTCAATGTGTTTGTTGTGTGACTGTTGGAAAAACTGGAGAGGGGTTCTGTTGCCCATTTAGTATAGAGGGTGACAAGGCTATTCGGAGCTTTCCATTATACTATATGTCCTTGAAAAGGACATAATGCAGATTTCGTTCAAATCATAGTGCACAGACCTGTATTTATAAATGTGAACTAGGTAGGCAAGTTAAATAGAGATTGCAGTACATTATGTTGTCCGGACCTGTGGTGATAGCCTAGCCAAGTACTAGAGCATTGGAGATAATTAAGTCCCCTGTAAGTGCTAAAAACAATAATCCAGATGGTGAAAGGATGTGACAAGATGGGTATCTGTATGTTGGAAAGTAGTGTGTCTTTCAGAGAGCGCAAACAGAATGAATTTTAAGCAAGCTAGTAAATGATTGAAGGTTTAAGAGGAAGTAGAGCTTGGTGAATGTAAGTAAGGAAGATGTATTTTGTTAAGTCTGGTAGTAATTGTGAATTTTGTGGTCCATCCCTCTAAAACAAAGTACACTATATAGCAAACAATAGAAGTCCTTATCAAGTGTCTTGAGTACATGTATGTAGAAGAAAATCCATTGTTTCAGCACTGATGTTGTGATTTAGTGTCGTTTTGTGTATAATGCGCATTTTACGTTATGGTGAGAGTATAAAAAAAATTATATATGTGACTGAATGATATGATTTGCAAGAAACTGTATTATAAAGTCGTGTATATGGTCTAGAAATCTTGTGTCTGCTATGGATTTGAGTAGATGTTGTATGGTGGATGGATTAGAAGGTCAAGTGACCACAATTTGGATTGACTGACTCCATATTTTATTATCTATTTATTCTGTCTACTGCACTAATCGAGAATAATTGAGACTACTAGTATATTGAACATTTATAGCCACATTGAAATGTTTGTAATCCTGGAGTGTATGTAGGAGCACTTGAAGACTAAATATATTTGTATGGGATTGTCTGAATGAGCTGGCACTTTAAAGGCAATGGTGTTTAGTATGTTTTGGTGTTTTGCTGGGATATGTTGTTCTATACTAGTGTGATAACACAGGGGGGAGAGATAAAGCCCAGCTATGTGTATGGTAATCAAGTGGGAGTTGAGTTTACTAATTTACTAGACACAGAAAGCATTGTTATTGTCCTTGAAGATATCTGAATGTTTATTGCTTATAGCATGGGATTACATTGTAATGTATTAAATCCAGCTACTTGTTGACTCTGGATTCAAATAGGGAAGAGGTAACATTTATATGGCCCCGGGAAAAAAAACAATTTGACATGACACATGATTGTTTAGAACTATGAAGAGTGGAACACAAGAATTAGAAAATGCAAAAGACCTTTTTTTAACATAGATTTGGAGTTTTTAATAGATTTTTCCAGAGAAGGAGCACGTAAAACAAGTATGTGTGGCAGCCATACAGATTGTAGTGTTACTGTGAAGGCAGTCACAGGCGTATAAAGAGGACCTTTCATGTCCACATGTACATGCAGTTTTATACACCGCTAGAAAGCTGACAGTGAGCTGAATTCAGAGATTGAGTGGTGATTGCATTTGATAAGAACTCTTGACCCAAGGTTTGATGGCCCACACCAGGTACAATTGGAAAGCAGTGCAACATGGGTTCCGCTGCATGAAGGTGTTGGATCTGGAAACTAATTCTCATTATGTGGCTCTTGGCGGGGTTTGACGTGATGTTGGTCCTGGTGAGGATGCTGAATAATGTACTTAAAGAAGACTAGGACAGTATATTTCTAAAACATCATATAGAAATTATGAAAAGACTTAAGGATTCCCAGTGTGGTTTGTGAAACTATTGATATGTACCAATGCCGCTGTGGTTTCTAGGACTATGACTTACCTTGCTTTACCTAAGGAAAAATATATCTTTGTACTGTATTAGCCAGTGGATATGAAATATAAAGATTGAGAGTCTTCAGTAGTTGATATCTGTTCCAAAACACATCTGCAATCAAAATCATATGACATGAAGATTTTGGTTTTAAGGGGGAACTTCAAATGTAAAAGTCACAGGAGAGTATGGGAGTATATACTCATGACAACCTTTGGCACATTCCAGAGGGGGTTAAATCTGTCGTATGGATTTATGTCCTTCTATAAGAACTAAGCATCACATCACCAATCAAAGGGACCATAAAAACTGAGAGGGCCATCCTTTGAACTGATAATTTGTTTTTTAGCTTGTTTATTTGTGTGTATACTGCTTTCCATCACCTGTCGCACCGAACACTTGATTCCTGTGACTCTTTTTGTGCATAAATATGCATGCCTTCAGAAATTGTGTTATATCATGCCTGACGAAGAGACCTAGTAGTCTCGAAAGCTTGCAATCTCTCATCACTTTTGTTAGCCATTAAAAAAAGTATCAACTACTGATACAGAGCAGAGAATGGACCTCCCCGTGACAAAACACTTTTGCAATCAAGATCATAATATCATCAATGACATGAAAATTTTGGTTTTAAGAGGAAATTTCAAATTGAAAAAAGATAGGAAAGTGTGCAAGTATAAACTTATGACCTTGTTTGACACACTCCAGGGGGGTTTGAATCTTTCACATGGATTTATGTCCTTCTACAGAAATAAACCATCAAAGCAACCATAAAGACCACTCTTTGAACTGATAAGGGCCTTGTGAACTGATGATTTGTTTAATTGTGTGTACTAATTACCAGCTACAAACATTCTATTCCTATGTGTCCCCTTTTTTGCATAAATATGCATCTTTCAGAAATTGTGTTTAAACCATGCCTGACGAAGAGGCCTAAGCAGCCTTAAAAGCTTGCAATCTGTCATCATTTTGGTTAGCCATTAAAAAAAGTTATCAACTACTGAAGACTCTCAATTTTTATATTTCATATCCACTGGCTAACACGGTACAAAGATATATTTTCCTTGAACACTAAGAAGCATGTGCCACATTTTAGGCCCAACTTGTTGCCTCTATATAGAACCTGCTGGCACTCTTTAGATCTAGATGTTAATAATGTTAAGGAACTGCCAGAAAATTGGTTAGAAGAC
Organism: Leptodactylus fuscus; assembly: GCF_031893055.1. Taxonomy (NCBI): domain Eukaryota; kingdom Metazoa; phylum Chordata; class Amphibia; order Anura; family Leptodactylidae; genus Leptodactylus; species Leptodactylus fuscus. The sequence goes on along the minus strand of NC_134269.1, from coordinate 138,173,287 downwards.
CATGATATGAACTAGGATATTTGGTAGGGAAATACCTTTTCTATTTTTAACCCTATGTATTGGTTGCAGAGCCTAAACTGGTGGCTTATGGGAGTATTGTAAACTGTATTCCAGATTGTGCTTGTGTGTTTATGGTTTTATTTGATTATTACATTTGTATTTGGTTTATAAATAAATGTTCTTATAAAAAGGTGCAAAGATAAGAAAGAAAGAAAGAAAGAAAGAAAGAAAGAAAGAAAGAAAGAAAGAAAGAAAGAAAGAAAGAAAGAAAGAAAGAAAGAAAGAAAGGACAGTTAGTATAGTAACACCAAGAATCAGGACATATGATGAGGCCTATCCTATGAGCATGAACTACTAATACAAGTGAATATACATGTATACATAGCCAATATTGTTGAAACCTATAAGATTTTATTTTTGGTTGTGCTGTGTGTAAATGGTATAATGTATCTTTGAGGAATGAGGTGAACAGTTATGAAGTCCTCAGGAAATGATTAGCATTTCTTAATGTCTTCCAGTCATGGTTGAAATTTCCCCAAGGTGGGACTATTAAAGGATTATCTTATCTTATCTTATATCATTTACAAGAGGAGGGAATTGTTAATGAAGGGTAAACCATAGTATTATGTGAAAGATCAAATGTATATATTTGTCTATCAAACACACTATCTTGATAAGTCAGTAAAGAGACTCTGGTTTGTCTATGTTTAGATTTTGCACAACTTTAAAGTCTGGTCAATGTATTGTGTTTTCTTATCTGTAAAATAGTATATAAGGTGGACACTTTTTACAATAAAATGGGACATTTACATATGCCACTAGACTGTATGACTGTCTCCTGGGACCCCTCATCCATGTTTATTTTATTTGTTAGGTTTTCACAAAAGTTCAACAGAATTTGGTCTGCATATGAAATTGCTACAACAGTAACCTCATAAAAATAGATGTACCTCAATGGCTACAAATTGCAAGCAAGCCGTGTGTAGTCTTATCTTGCAGTCAGGCTAGCAAGAAATAGGCAAACAGATTAAAAGAAGTATAACTGCAATTGACCCTTGATTCTCTAACCGTGTATTACAGACTTTTGGCCTATTCAAAAATTCATTGACTTCATTGACTGAAAATTCATTGAGCTCTCAGAGAAGTTACTAACATAGGGGACAAACCCTGGTTCTTTAGCTGTGACCACATTCAATAATATCTGTGGTAGTAATAGAGCCATAGTTATTCCTCTATTACTATATCTACATCACACCTCATGCTTATATTTAAAGAAAAAATAGAAAATAAAAAAAAAGAAAATAACATACTATTGAAAATCAGTACAATATTATATCTAGGGTTGAGCGATCGGGATCGAAAAAGATCGGATTCTGATTGGCGATCGAGTAAATTTCACGATCGCGATTGGAATTCCGATCCCAATATCGAGATTATCTCAAGATCGGCTCAACCCTATTCATGTATATAGCATTAATAGGATTGAGCGATCAGGATTGGGAAAGATTGGATCCCAATCGGCGATCGAGCAAATTTCATGATCACGATTAGGATCAGCTGGAAAATGATCGGGAATCGGATTTTAAAATCGATCCTGAAATCTCAAGATCGGCTCAACCCTAATTACATCTTATATTTTTCAGCTCAGCCTCCATCAGCCTATAGTCCAGTATTTCTGCTTGTATGTGTTCTCTACAAATGTTCATAAGTCTTTACAGTGAGTAAAAAGCTTGTTTTGACTTATATCTGTAATGGAATTGCTAAGACAGCAATTCCCAGAACGGTTAAACCCTGGGAGGGGCACAAGAGACAGTGAGCCCTAAGCTGAAGCCCCCCGCTTTCCCTTCCTATTGCCAGGCCCTATCCTAGGTAATAGGCGACAACCACGAGAACAAACCCTCCCTGAATACGTGGAACACAAAACGCAGACAAGACGAACAACAACAAAGGGAGGTCAGCTAGCCAGGGTTCGGTAACAGGAGAGTGATGCAGTGCCAAATCGGAGTAAAGAGAATAGTCAATGAGAAAAGCCAAAGGTCAGGTATAATAGTATAAGCAACAGGTACAGTAAGAGCAGGTATGCGCACGGCAATAACAAGCACTGGTGTGAATGGGAACCAAGGCTAAATAGGGAGGAAGAACCCACCCATGGAGTTCACAGGAAGGCAGGCTGTCAATCAAAGGGCAAGGCCAGATTAACCACTAAATGGACAGAGGCAACCTAGGCAGAAGACGGGTGTGGTGCAAATCCAATTAAGGACTAGAGCCGTGTTCACACAGTGCAACTAAAAACTTTACGCAGATTATCAAACTGCACGCGCCTCCTGCGCCGCAGCACACGAGCAGAGGGTGGCGCAGGGGCCCGAACAGGCAGAGATGTTACAGTACCCCCCCTTTTATGAGGGGCCACCGGACCCTCACCAGACAAACCAGCTCTAGAGGGATTCTGAGTTTTCCCTGCCTTGTATTTTGGTTCTGCTTGAACCACAGACACTTGAGAACCAGGCAAACATTTTTTATTCATCCGGCGTTTCTGATACCACCAGGTTTTAATACCGGAGGGGTGCTCCCAACTTTTGGTAGCTGAGACCTTCTCCTCACTGACACAATCTACAGAATGTAAAGCAATACAGTGAGATGACCACTGATCTCCCCACTTTACCAACTCCTTTTTACCCCAATCCAAAATAGGGTTATGGAGCTTCAGCCAGGGGAACCCCAAAATAACATCAGCAGAGAGATTCTCCATAACAAAAAGGCTTATAACCTCTGAATGTGAAGAACCCACTTGCAAAGAGATCAAGGGGGTTTTAAAACTGACTTTACCCCTGGCCAGTGGAGTAGAATCCGCTCCCGTAACAGACATAGGCGAGTCCAGTGGCAAAAGCTCAATGCCCAAAGATTCAACAACTGAATATTTAACAAAATTTGCTGCAGACCCAGAGTCAACTAGGGCCTTGCCAGAAACAGATCTGTCTCCAGAGGACAGAGACACAGATAACAACATCTTATTGTTATTCCCCCCAAATACCTGGTTGCCTGAGTGGTTCTTCTGATTACCACTCAGGCACTGAAGTCTTTGTGCAGGTGACAAGGGTCTGATAGAGCAGTCTCGGATGACATGACCAGAGGAACCACAGTACAGGCACAGGTTATTCCTGAGACGATGCTCTCGTCGTGTCTTGGCGTCCATAGCTCCCAGTTGCATGGGTTCCTCACCAGAAGTGATGGGAGGAAAGGTAGGTTTTTCAGAGGAGAGGGAGGAAGAGACAGAAAACTTGGAGGCAACAGACCCTACTCTCTCTTTTAAATTCTCTCGGATGTTGCGGTCAATACGGACCGCCAAAGTCATGGCTTTCTCAAGTGTCGGGGGATCTGGGTGACCAACCCAGAGCTCCTTAACACGGTCACACAAACCTTTTTTAAAGTGAGCCTTTAGCGCTGACTCACACCAACCTGCAGTTACACTGTACTTACGGAACTCAGAGCAATACTCCTCTGCAGAGCGTTTTCCCTGCTGCATGGTGAGGAGTTGCGATTCCGCAAGCGCAATGTGGTCTGGCTCAGCATAGATAAAGCCCAGGGACTTAAAAAATTTTTCCACATCAACCCACTCCTCAGCCTCAGCAGGGAGTTTAAGGGCCCAAGCTTGTGGGTCCCCCTGTAGCAGAGATATAACCACTCCCACCATTTGGGCCTGAGTCACATGTGGATTAATCCGAAAATACAAGCGACAAGACTCCCTGAACGTCTCAAATTTTCCACAGTCCCCTGAGAAACGATCTGGGAGTAACATCTTGACCTTGTAAGGTGCCAAAACAGCTGGGGATGATGCAGCAGCCTCAGTTAGGGTCTGAACCTGTTTAGCAAGCTCAGCTACCAGGCCTGTCAGTCCCTCCAACTTGGCTGCAAAGCACTGAATAGGATCCATGCTGTCTGTAGGGAAGCAATGGATGTAGGTTTTTGGGCTTGTTATTATGTAATGGAATTGCTAAGACAGCAATTCCCAGAACGGTTAAACCCTGGGAGGGGCACAAGAGACAGTGAGCCCTAAGCTGAAGCCCCCCGCTTTCCCTTCCTATTGCCAGGCCCTATCCTAGGTAATAGGCGACAACCACGAGAACAAACCCTCCCTGAATACGTGAAACACAAAACGCAGACAAGACGAACAACAACAAAGGGAGGTCAGCTAGCCAGGGTTCGGTAACAAGAGAGCGATGCAGTGCCAAATCGGAGTAAAGAGAATAGTCAATGAGAAAAGCCAAAGGTCAGGTATAATAGTATAAGCAACAGGTACAGTAAGAGCAGGTATGCGCACGGCAATAACAAGCACTGGTGTGAATGGGAACCAAGGCTAAATAGGGAGGAAGAACCCGCCCATGGAGTTCACAGGAAGGCAGGCTGTCAATCAAAGGGCAAGGCCAGATTAACCACTAAATGGACAGAGGCAACCTAGGCAGAAGACGGGTGTGGTGCAAATCCAATTAAGGACTAGAGCCGTGTTCACACAGTGCAACTAAAAACTTTACGCAAATTATCAAACTGCACGCGCCTCCTGCGCCGCAGCACACGAGCAGAGGGTGGCGCAGGGGCCCGAACAGGCAGAGATGTTACAATATCATAACTGAAGAAACACCAGAGAGGTAAAAGGTGGGTAGGGGGTTCATATTAAGGCTCATGTAAGCCTGTGTTTGGGACTTATACTGTGAGAGAGATGGGGAGAGCAGCAGACAAGCTGCAGCCAGCGCACAACGCAGTTCTGACCACACACCAGGAATAGCCTACCCACTCAGCACAGTTTTAGAAAGCAAATTAATATTTATAGAAATGATGCACAGAGAAGTAAGGGATCCAAAATGTAACCATAAGGCTGGTTTCACACACGTCTGTTTTGGAATCTTAACTGTTTATTACCAATGAGAACGCCTATAAAAAAAAGCTGTGACCAGATATTAGTGTACATAGGGAGGCAGTGCCTCTGTTATGCTGCCCTCTATAGGAAATACCCTGAACATCATGCCCAGCATCAAGTCAGGCATGATATTCAGGGTGCTTCCTATGGAGGGCAGCATAACAGAGGCACTGTCTCCCTATTTACATCTTGGGAAACAGATTTGCATATTCCTTCCATGATCCCTTACAGTGGAGCAACTATGGCTGTATAAGTCTCCACACACCTAATAGGTGGTCTCTCCTTAAGGAGTGACATTATCCCCATAATTTGGTCTCTCAGCCTCTCACTTCTACCAAGTCAGTTCTCTCTATGCTGCGCTGACGAGGTCCAACCAGACCGAAACGCCCGTCCGTAGCTGAGAAACTGACTTGGTAAAAATCCCACATTATGTAGTAAAGGCTTCTGGGAAAGTCTGGCATGATGTTCAGGGTGCTTCCTATAGAGGGCAGCATAACAGAGGCACTGCTTCCCTATTTATATCTTGGGAGACAGATTTGCATATTCCTCCCATGATCCCTTACAGTGGAGCGACTATGGCTGTATAAGTCTCCACACACCTAATAGGTGGTCTCTCCTTAAGGATAGACGTTATCCCCATAATCAGATATTAGTGGTCACCCAAAAAGAAACCTTACATAGATGAGTTTTTTTTTCCTGTGGCTTTTTTTCCATTTCACAGCATTTTTTGCTCTTTTTTTCAAAATGCAGCATGGTCTGGGTATGGTATTTTGTTTTACCATTTTACTATTGATTTCATTATAGAAAAAAAAAGTAAAATGCTATGTGAATAATAAATGCCAAGGGCAAAAAAATGCATTATAAGGAATTCATTGCTTTATGGCATTTTTTCACAAGAGGAAAAAAAAAAAACATGGAAAAACATTGTGTGAAGGTAGCCTCAGACACGCATTTTGGGCGGCATGAAGGGGGAAAGGGGTCATGCTATGAATTTCTATTCACAATCATGTGAACTAACCTCCTGGTGCAAGGTCTCATACCATTCATAAGTATTATTCCACACAATATACCTCTAAGTACCGCCTAATGGTAATGGTGAAACACTAGAAACACATTGCAGAACTCAGGAAATCCATCATTTCCTTTGTTCCAGTGTTACAAACCAGATAACAAAGGATGATGCAATGACAGATACTCTGTCCTGTATCCATTACTTCCCATTGCATATCAGAAATGAACCATAGCGGAAAGATTTTCAGATATTTTGTTATCATTTGCAAGCATAACATACACATTGTAAACAAAATCTGAAACAGATCAACTAAATGTATTTGTACCGTGTTCTGTACCGTGTTCTATATTATATAGAAGTATATATAGAGCCACCTTCACGCTTGTATATAAGCTGTAATGACTAAACAGGATCATCTGGGTAGAAGGAAGTGCAGAGAGCACAGAGAACTTCAGGGAAAGTCTAGGACACACCACACCTTTACCCAATAAAATCTGACAGTTTATTTGCAGCTATTAAAGCCATGTATACACAGGAACACTGATAGGTTTCACGGAAAACACTGCCCTTGGTCATAGAAGTGTAGTATTTTTGTGGAATATATAAAAAAGATATTTTCCAGTGTAGTAAGCAGCCAAGGCCCTTACACTATTCTTTCTGCTATATCCTAAAAATAAATATGTATATTTCACACAGAATAGCTGTGGCTGCAGATAGAGGCAGAACAGTTTAGTTGGCAGGTAAGAGGTAATATTGTGTATATTATTGTCTAATGCAAGTGTGGACACATCCCCAGCTATGGAAGGGACAGCTACGTGGTAGCAAGTAAATTACAATTAGGGTGCATTCACACTACGGATACGCTGACTGATTCTGAACGTTAAAACACGTTCAGAATCAGCGCGTATAAAGCGGATCCCATTCATTTTAATGGGAGCTGGCATACGAGCGCTCCCCATTGAAATGAATGGGCTGCTTTTTTCTCTACGAGCGCTCCCATTGAAGTGAATGGGAAGTTAGAAGCGTTCGCGTGTATGGCTCAGAATGAGCTGAGAGCTTACGCCGTGTGAAGAGGCCCATAGAGAAAAAAGCAGCCCATTCATTTCAATGGGGAGCGCTCGTATGCCGGCTCCCATTGAAATGAATGGGATCTGCTTTATACGCGCTGATTCTGAACGTGTTTTAATGTTCAGAATCAGTCATCAGTGTGAATGTACCCTTAGTGTGCTTCATACTAGCAACAAGGTCAAGAATATTTTTCACATTTGAGTAAAATTACAGGTATGCTTTAAAGACTATGGACACATATGTGTTTACTGCTAAAGGCTCTTTCAACTCTCCAGGGGTGTAATGAGGAAAGAGAGGGCCCCATAGCAATCCCTTCATTGGGCACCCTGGCCCCCCATTCAGTATAATGACCTCTTTATTGGCCCTCACACAGTATAACGCCCACTTTACTGATCCCCAAACAGTGTATTACCAAACAAGTGTCTACAGAGATACTTTAGGTCACTATGGGTCAGCAGGTGTTATCCGATATTCACTTGCCTTTGCTTAGGCCTCCATGGGACATTGCATATTACATCCTGGGGCTGAAGAGCATCAGGATGCAACGTAACATAGACATAATATGCAGCTATTGACAGGAGTGGAGACAGGTAAGTTAAGAATGGCCATTACCTGCTTGAGTAAAAAAGAAGGTAAAAAAGTAGTGGGCCCCATAGCAGCCACTACAGCTACTATAGCAGTAGTTATGTCCCTGCAACAATCCACAGAAACCTTTCAGGTGTCCACAGTGTATATTTTCACAGACTCAGCACACTTTAGTTATGAACATATTAGCATTTTTAATCTATCCCTTGAAAACATCAAGTCGGGCCATACAAATGCTAATTTGTACAACAGGATCTGATCTGTCTCTATTTATGAAAGGAAATGTATGTTACAGTATGCACAGGTCACAGATAATTCATATGTATAAAAAATTACTTAACTTGGTGTACTCATAAACCGAACACGTGATCATTCAGGTGTCTTGGTGATATATGTCTTTTTTGAAGCGTAATAAACATGTCTACATTTTATTGCTATATATTTTAAATGATTACCATGGGTGTGCCATGTACTATAATAAAATGGATGTCAAAATGTAGAGGAAGGAAATTATATTAAAAGCAGATGTACTGCCAAGTCAACTGACTAGATGTTCTAACACAATTACAGCTCCTGACATAATTAAACAATTAACATTCCCTGTCGTCCTACCAGCGGCACAATATGGGGTATTTTCTGCCCCTGTGTGCTGGTAGGACAGGCGGGATTTTTAATCAGCCAATTAATGACATGGCTTGACTCTATAAGAGGGCACAGAGACTTCCCCCTGCGTGTTTTTTTTTCTGTCCTGTGTGACTGGACAGGTGGGGGGGACTTTTGTCCTCTTGTAGGTCAGGTTTAGGTGCTTACCTGAGTTCTGGCTTTTTCTTTTCTTTTTTCCTGCTTCAGACTCTCTCCTAAAGGAAAACAGGAGAAGTTTAGCTTATGTGTTATGGGTCCCCCACAGGGTCTGGGGCCCAGTAACAGCTGCTATAGTTTTTCCCCTATAGGTATAAAATGTGCCAAGTTAGTGGGCTATTATTTCTGCATATCAAAATTATATCTGCATACAAATATCAAAATAATGTATGTTAGATACAAGACACAAGGAAGTGGAACCCAACATAATATGGAGCAACAGACTGCGCCAAATCTATCCATTTATTTTTGCTATTTTAATGTATTGGAGTAATTTAAACCATTTTCACCATCTCATAAAACTCTCCCGTATGTGGTCTGAAAGGTTGCATGAGATTTCCATTTTGCAGCACTAGATGGCAGGCAAATTCTAAACAGAGGGTGTGATCATGAGATGGAAAATAAGTTGTGCATTATAAAGTATGTTTTTACCTTTAGTGAACATTGGATTAAGTGATGCTCTACTGCAGAGTCATCTGCAATATCCTAGAAATTTGGCTACAGAAGTGACCTAGCAGGCATTCAGTTTCACTAGATTTCTCACACTTGGCCCTGCTACTTGTATTATACCTATATAGTAGGCAAGTTAAACATATGAGGGCGGGTTCAAATCTACACCCCGGTCTCTGCTTTCAGGTTCCCGTCTTCTGCAGACAGGCGACAGAAACCTGGCAGACAGTGTCAGCCCGTGAGCGAATGTGAGCGTTTTGTGGTCTCCACGGCGAAACCATTTTTTTTTAACCAGACACAAAGTCCTGCATGTCCCACTTTGTGTCCGGTTTAAAAAAAACGGTTTCGCCGCGGAGACCACAAAATGCTCACGGGCAGACACTTTCAAATGAATGGGTTTGAAAAGTGACTGCCAGTTTCCGTCTCCTGTTCAGTTTCTCGGGCAGAAGACGGAAACCTGAAAGCGGAGACCGGGGCGCAGATGTGAACCCACCTTAACTGATACGGAGCTATAATCCCTTCCTGTTAGAGACATTTTTCAATTTTCGATTTTGACTCCCCATCTTCCAATCCCTATAACTTTTTAATTTTTCCATTCACAGAGCTATATGAGGGCTTAATGTTTTCAAGACATATTGGTCTTAATTAGAGATGAGCGAACACTGTTCGGATCGGCTGATCCGAACAGTGTTCGCTCATCTCTAGTCTTAATAATGGTACCATTCATTATTTTCTACAATGTACAAAAAATTCAGAATGGGAATTTGGGCTTCATTTTAATGGTGTTCACTATGAAGCCAACATGACATATCACATGTACTCTATGTTTTGGTACGATTCTAGGGATAACAAACTAATATACTTTTAGTTACATTTAAACCCCTTAACAAAAATCCCAAACTTTGCAAAAAAAAAAAATTTGACGTTTGATTTTTTTTTTCCGGCTACAGTGTTCACTGTAGTGGATAAATGTCTTAATAAGTTTGTAAAGTGGGAGTTTTTGAACACAGGGATATCTAGTGTGCATGTTTTTCACAGTAATATTTTTATTCTAGGGTAAAAAGAACTGATTTGAACTTTTAGATTTTTTTTGTTGTTGTTGTTTTTTGTTTTTTAATTTTTAAAACTTTTTTTTTTTAATAGAGTAACCCCAGCAAGTAACAGGCTCTATTTACTTACTGATCACCATTCTTGCGCATGGCCACCACTTCTCTTCTGTGCCCTATATCATGTCACTGAGGCGCCCGGAGGGCAAAAGGGAAAACAGATGCAGCTGTGAGTAGGAGTGAGGAACGGTAATGAGGCCGCAGGCCCACAAACCAGAACAAATACTGCTAAAAGACCCCCAAGTATAATAATAGTGCTAGTGGGTTTGCAGCCTGGGCCCGTACCTAGACCCGCGTCCTATAGTCGAAGGGGAAGTGGGGAGGGGGGGGGGACTTGAGTAGCCCGGGGAGGTACCAGAAGGTAGCCGCCTATTTTATATATATTAAAAAAAAAGTAAGTTACTTACCTATCTTACCTTCGCTGCTCCTGCTGCCGCCACTTCCTCCTTTCACCCAGCAATAAGACGTCTGCGTCTCAGCACAGGGGGTGTGATAACGCCTCCTGCGCTGAGACACAGGGGTCTGAACCAGTTAAGTATAGGGCCGCTCTGAAAAAAAAACGAGCGGCCCTATACTCAACTGCGGTAGTTTAGAAAAAAAAATAGCAAACCTGGATATACAGAGATAACAAAGACACAGCAAAAGAAAACTGAAAGAAGTATGCAGAGAGAGAGGGTGAGAGAATATAGATTGCAGCTCTAGAGAGCAGAGACTCAGGAAGTTATCATCCGACATGAGAGCAGGTCTGTAACCTAGGCAACCGGCTTTAATCATGGAGGAGAGAGATTTAGTTGTGTCTGACAAACAGAGCAGGATAGATAAAGCAATGTATTGAGTAAAACAATTCACTTAGAAAAAGCTGGGTTCACATGCCACTTTTTTTGCACAGTTTTTTTTATTGTAGTAATGTGTAACACATAGTACTACGTATCCCACCTGTATGCCAAAGACCATTAAACTGAAGCCTCTGGTGTACTAGCAGACAGGTGAGATCTATAGAAGTATGTGCTACTTATTACGGTAATTTAAAATCACACACAAAAAAGTGCCGTGTAAACCCAGCCTCAAGCTATATGTCAGAATATAATCCTTAAAATGTGAATACCTCTTTAATTTCAGGCTATTTCTCATTCCTGGCCTTGTTAGCTGCTATATAGTCGGTAATGAGATATAGCGTGGATAGACTTGTGTGCCACTTACTTATTAGTGATGGCCCCTGTGTCCCACAGAACTGAACATAGTTATTACTGCATCCAGATACACAGAGTCTCACATCCATCAGTAATGAGAAATAGGGCAAGTACATTTGCCCCCAGATATATAACTACATTCAGGTACATACAGTTTCATCCCCTTGACCACGCTACCTACCTAAGATGGGATAGCTTTCATCCCAAACACATAAAGAACTCCATTGTCTACAGCCAGGCTTTCAGATACTATCGCATATGTTCAGACCCTGTAGATATGGACAAACATTTGGGTGACCTCAAAAATACATTCTTGAGGCAGGGTTACCATCCAAGAAAGAATACCATGATCGGAGTTATTAAAATACACAATACCAAACAGGAAAATAATTGGGTGCCCCTGGTCGTCACATATAACCCCCACCTGGAGACGCTGAGAGGAATCACACGCAAATTACATCCACTACTGCAAAAAGACAACCGTCTAAAATCAATATTTCAAGACTCCCCTCTCCTGTGCTATAGACAGCCACCAGATCTCAGGAATATGGATATTAGCAGTTCAATGTCACCTCCAACTAACACAGGAACATTCCCATGTGGACAAAAAAAGTGCAAAACCTGCCCACACATACTAACCACGGATAAAATAAAGATCCCAAACTCTGATCAAGACTACAAGATCCCAGGTACTTTCACCTGCAGCACACCTAATGTGGTGTATTTAATAATGTCTACCAAGTGTCCTGGGGGCCTGTATGTAGGAGAGACAGGCCAGACACTTAGGATGAGGACGAACTCACACCGACATAGGATTAGAGAGCAGAGAATTGACCTCCCTGTACCAAAACATTTTGCAATCAAAATCATAATATCATCAATGATATGAAGATCCTGGTTTTAAGAGGAAATTTCAGAAACAAAAAAGATCGGAGTGTGTGTGAATACAAGCTAATGATGACCTTTGACACACTGGAAGGGGGGTTAAACCAGTCACAAGGTTTTATGTCGTTTTACAACAAGTAGACACCGAGTCACTGATCAAGAGAATCATAAAACTCAGAGACCCTTCCTGTGAACTGATATTTCTTTGGAATTATGAGTTTATTTGCGTTTATTGTTTTCTATCAATGGTGCATCAAACACTGTATTCCTGTATAAATGGGCTTGCCTTAAGATATAGTGTTATACCAGCCTGATGAAGGAATCAAGTTATTCCGAAAGCTCACAACATGTCATAATTTTTTGTAAGCCATTAAAAAGGTATCAGCTACTGAGAACTCTCAATCTTTATATTTCATATTCTCTGGCTAATACGGTACAAAGATAAATTTTTCATATATGAAATGTATCCTTCATTTATAAATATGTATTTTTTTAGTAGCAGTGCTATGATAGTATCTCTAGTGTAAAAGTCAGAAATGACAGGAAATGGATGACAACAAAGAGCAGTAGAACAAGTTGTTTAAATGTCACACAGTGCAGAGAGATACTGTAGATCCCAGGCACCCAAGCATCTACACCAGCTTAAGCCAAAAGCTAGATGGACTTGTGATGAATTTGGAGACCAAGTTGTCATCACAAAACCTGGTATAAGAAATAAACAGTCCACAAATTGAAGTCTAACTAGAACCCACAATAAACTCACCAGCCAGATCAAAACCAGGGGAATGAATCAGAACAGTGAACATGTCCAAGAGCTAGGAGCAGAATCAAAATCAGAAGAAATGCAGATTTCCAATAACAAGCCAAAGGTTGGTATTAGAACAGTCCAGAACAAACAATCAAGGTATAGGAGCCTAACTAAAGTGCAACCAAATATCAGGCACCTGGATGAGAAGGAACATAGTTTAAATATCTATTGTCAGCTGCTAATTATATAATAATACATTTTATTTATATAACGGCAACATATTCTGCAGCACTTTGTGCGTCCAAACTTTTGGTCTGTACTGTAGGTATTAGGTCTCTCTATGTCTGAAAATGCACTGTCTACAAACTTTTGAAAGCATTTTCTAAGGGGAAAAAAAATCAAAAGAGCCAAATCACAGTTTTTTTTTTGTTTGCCTCTCATAAAAAAATTGTGATGAAAAGTAATCAAAACAATAGACATTTCTCAAAATGTTAGCAATAAAAAATATATATGGCCCAGCAAAAAAAAGTTACAGGAGTCAGAAGTTGACAGGCCCCAAAAATTTTTTTTGAAGATTTTTCTGCATTTTTGTGAGCCAAAGCTGGGAGTGGATTGAGTGGAAGGGAGAAGTATAAGAGCTTCCTTTATATTTTCCATTCTTATTGAAGGCACTCCTGGGTTTGGCGTGAAAAACTGCAGGAAAATCTGCAACAAAAAAAGCTGTATTTGTGCAACATGAGGCTAAGCCTAAATTTGGTATTCCCATAAACATAACAACCCACAAAATACAACTGATATGTCAGTTAGGCTGAATAGTGAATACTGTGAAAAGAAAGTCCATAAGAAAATCGCTTAACAATTTTCTCAAATTCCACCACATTCAGAACTTTTTTCCAGCGTTCCAGTATATCATCTGGAATATTAAGTGGCAAAATTACAAAGAACAATTTGTCCCCAAAAATTAACCTTCAATACAGCGCTGTAGACAGAAAAATAAAAAATGGTTATGGCATTTGGAAGGTGGGGAGTAAAAAATTAAATCGAAAATCAAGAAATGGCTTCGCGGGAAGGGGTTAATGCCCCTAAATGGCACAATTATTGCATTGAGAAGCATGTTGGACCTGACAGATTCTCTTTAATCTGTATTATGTTTATTGTAATGTGTTATAGTATTGCGTTTGCTTCACAATTCAAAGCGGTATTGTATGTGCCTTCCTTAGCTGTCTGCATCACAAGCTGCTTACTGTGCTGTGATGTATTTATATCTACACATCCAGGCTAATCTTTTGCATGACAGATTAAACTCCCTGAGAGCAATTAGTATTTTTAATTTGCAAAAAAGGGAACAAAATATATTGCAAATTATTTAATGAACCAAATAAAGACAATTAGTGATACTGGGTGCATTGTTTGTCAATAGTTGTTGGGAAAGATCTTGTAGGTGCATTATCCTGAGTTTATAACATTTCCAAACAACCTATGATGTATAAGGCAGAAGATTAAATAACAATTAATCACTCCAATAAATTATGTTTGCCCCTTCCATATGAAAATGGTCTGCTTTATTGTAGAGATATGTGAACTCCTCTGGGGCACCTATATTGCACACAGTCAAAATGTATATAACACTATATACATAAGAGAACAATAACGGGGATTGGTGATCCACCACACCAATACATGGAGTTGGAGTAGCTAATAGGTATTGTACAACTTCTGCTCAGTACTTAACATTTTTAGCTATTGACATTTAGCAACAGTTAAATACTATTACCATCAAAGATATAAAACAAAAGTTTACTGTGGGACATCCCTTGGCTATCTCTAAATATGTTGTAAAAGATATGAGACATTAAGGGAAATTCCACCTAAAATTGAAGCTTCTCATGTGCTTTATTAAGGTATTCCATGTGTCAGTCAATCTCTAGAGTCAATCTCTAGAGACACACTTTCTCTACCTAAATTTGTGGGGATCTATACCCACTTTTACTTCAAAGGTATTTATTGATTTACAACAAACTAGATATAACATGGTGAGCGCCACATCTGAATCAAATACAATCAAATAATGATACAAGGAAGGTATCAAATAACAAAGTAATTGTAAGGGCTCGACAACTGAATATTCCCCTGTCCCTGCCTACTTGCCTCACTGTCCTGGGCAACAGAAGACAACTGGGCAGTCCCTTCTTATGATATAAGTGATGACACAGATCACAGACAAGATAAACAACAGCAAAAAGGAGGCCAGCTAGTCAAGGGGTCAGTGCCAGTCGAGCATTGCTGGACACACCTGGACACACCTCCTGCGCCATAGCATGCGACCTGAGAATGGCGCTGAAGCCCGAACAGGCAAAGATGTAATACAGTAATACATAGTTACATAGTAGATGAGGTTGAATGAAGACATCATTCCATCAAGTCCAACCTACAACCCTACAGTGTTGATATAGAGGAAGGCAAAAACCCCATGAGGCTTAAGCAATTGCTCCATGTCAGCAGAAAAAAAAAATCCTTCCCGACTCCAATCTGGCAATAGGTATAAACCTTGGATCAATTTGTCCTTAAAATCTAGAGTCCATAGCTCGTAATATTGTTCTCTTCAAGAAAGGCATCCCGGTCCTTTTTGACCTTGTTTAATGAATCCGCCATCACCACTTCCTGGGGCAGAGAGTTCCATAGCCTCGCTGTTCTTACTGTGAAGAATCCCCTTCTACGTTACTGGTGAAACTTTCTCTCCTCCAGACGTAGAGGATGTCCCCTTGTCACTGTCACCAGCCTAGGAGTAAAAAAGACCATTAGAAATTTCTTTATACCCAGATACAAAATACAAAGAAAACATGAATGGAACAAAACGTAAAAATCATGGGAATCAACCTAGGGTAGGGGAGGAGAGGAAAATAAAGACAGTGCTACTATGTGCAGGAGTGCTACTAACGGCCCTCCTGGGAAGATAGTGAGGGATAGTGGGGAGATGGTGGGGATAGAGAGAACTCAATCCAGTATCAGGGGTCAAAGTTGGAGCAATATGGGAGACATGGGAAGTGAGAGCTCTATACCCACTTTTACATTGCACAGATTGACTCAGGTTCATCATGACTTGACTCAATTCAGGTACCATGTAGTGTATTTTTCCCTGCAGAAAGGACCCTCTTTACATAGTGCATTGTCATTAAGTAATTACCAATTAGTTGAGCAGTGTTTAGATATGTGACCTAGTACCAATTTGGCTTGCTTGGTATCTAGCCTAACTCAGTTATTAAAAAGTAGCTTGTACCATGTACTTTGCAGTACTGAGGCGATCCAAATAGATGGAAACAGCTGTCCTCAGCTGAGAGACTGACTTGGTAAAATCCCACATCATTGCAGTAAAGGCCTCTGGAAGGTCGGGCATGATGTTAAAGGGAGCGCCCCCTAGTGGGCTGCATGACTGAGGCACTGTCTTTCTATTTACATCATGGAAGACAGATTTGCATATTCTTCCCATGATCCCTCACAGTGGAAGGCATATGGCTTAATAAGACTCCACACACCTACATGGTGGTCTCTCCCTAAGGAGTGACAATATACCCTTAGTACTTTTTAGCAGTAATACATTACGAACAGGGGTGAACCTTCTCCTTTCGCCGCCCGAGGCGAACTACAGAAAGCCGCCCCCCCCCCGGGAGGAGGGGGCGTGGCCTAGTGGAGGGGGCGGGGCTTAGCGCCGTTCGCAGGCAGAGAGCAGGTGACCTGCTTTCTGCCTGAGCGTGCGGGGAGGCTGCTGGAGCAGCGCTGCTCCAGTGGCCTCCCCAAACCACTGCTCGGTAGTAAGCCAGTCCAGGACAGCTTGTCCTGGACTCGCTTAGGGAAGCAAAAATGCCGCCCTCCCTGAGGCCCTGGCATAGTGCCGCCTGAAGTGCTCGCTTCAGGTTGCCTCATGGGAGGTGCGGCGCTGATTACGAAAGCAGTCCAAGTACCATGCAGTGGAAAAGTGGTTTATGTGTCACTCATATATGCACCAGTACGTCTGTATGATGAAATTGTATGTGCTGTTCCACCCTGCACGAGGCTGCTAAAGTGATCAGCAGTTAGATAAGATCCTGTCACACGGTTATAATGAAGAAGATGACAGTGTAGCTTCCCAATTCAGAAATGTCAACCAATGTCATAAATCTGGTATTTTTGCTTTCTTATATAGCGCCTTCATACTCTACAGCGCTTTGCAGATAACTTACATGATTCCTATGAATTTAATTTGTTCTTCTACAAGATTAAACTGACAACTTGCAAATCTTGTTTAGGATTTTCCACATTCGGATCTACTTATAATATATAATGTAGTATCCTTTTCGTGATGACAGCTGAATGACTGGTCATTGGTTCTTAGGGAACAGTCAACATAACCTCAAAACCATTACTGAAGTATTTAGTCTCTGGGGAAAAAATCTGCTCTTAGAAAGAACATGGCTGT
This sequence comes from Leptodactylus fuscus, assembly GCF_031893055.1. Lineage (NCBI taxonomy): Eukaryota > Metazoa > Chordata > Amphibia > Anura > Leptodactylidae > Leptodactylus > Leptodactylus fuscus. Next base: position 138,156,020 of record NC_134269.1, on the reverse strand, counting down.
ACAGTTGAGCCAAGGTAAATACAAAGCAACAGAGGGTAACGTAATTTTGAGATGTAGCTTTTGTCATTCAACGATGAGGATTCACAGCAGCTTTCTCTAGCTTGTGAGGTAGAATTATTGGTATTAAGATTAAGATTTTAATGCATGTCTATAAAAAAATTTGTAATAAAAACTTTAAAACTAAAACTTTAAAAGTTTAAATCCCCCCTTTCCCTAAATTACATACGAGAATAAACAAAAATTAACATCAAAATTAGACATCCCTGTGTCCATAAATCCCCCCATAATATTTATGCCATACAGTGAAAAACATAGCAGTAAAAAAAAAATCAAAACGTGTAAATCAACATTTTTTTTTGTGTCATTTCACTACCCCAAAAAATGTAATAAAAAATGACCTACCTTCCCAAAATGTTGTTAATAAAAACCTGTCCTGCTATAAAGAAAACCCTTACACTGTTCCGTATATCAAATAGTAAAAGCTACAGGTGTCACAATATGTTGATAGAAAGGCATTTCTTCATTTTTGAAATATTTACATTTTTTACGTCGAAAAAAAGAAACCTGTTAGAAAATAGTGCAATTGCATTGTTCTTTAATTTCTGCTAAATTTTGATTATTTTTTTTTCCAGCTGAAATGCAAAAATTAAAAATGGCTCTAATAGGAAAGGGATAAAATTGCACATTGTAGTCAGGACTCAGTCCTTACGTGACTACTTTGCTGTAAATTGTACAGAGCAGCGCCTGATGACATGACAACTTCATCCAACAGTGTCTTCTGTTAGGTGAACAATGACTACTTCCGTGTCCAGCTGTCACCAAACAAGAGGAAGATGAGACGCATGGAATATCAAACCACCCATCCCCCATGGACTTTTAAACCCCCCCTAAGCCCCCCCCATCACCTGTCTACCCCAAACCCACCGACACCCAAACGCCCCAAACAACAACGAGGAGACCCTAAAGACACTGAAACTCCCAACCCACGAACCCCATACCCATCCCCCTCCACCACCCCCAACCTTCTTTCTGCTTTGGCAACACCAAACATTCTATTCTTTGGTAATGCTAATAAAGCTCATTTGTATCTTGTTGTATCTTGTACTTTATGGATCTCTACTCTGTGCAAAATATGTGGAGGAATGGGGAATCCATATAGAGGCTAAGTCACATCTATAAGTGTCTGAAGACGGACAGGAAGGGAAAAAGAAAAAATAATCAAAGTTTTATAATAAATGTAACAAATACTAATGATAACCTTATTGTATTCTTAGTGAAATGGCAAAAATCAGTAATCAGGGGTGTAGCTGAAAGGATATGTGTCCATATACTGAGTGCCAGGGGAGTGCTGACAAGCCAAAATATAGAGACATATCTAGAGGAGCAATTAGAATCTATTGTGCCGGTAAAGACATACCAAGCTGCAACTCTACCTGTCTGTACTGTCATTGCCTGCAAAAACTGGCTTGAACATAGCAACAGCACAGTCAGCATGATTTGTTACAGAATGAGCAATATAGACTACGCTGAACACAGAACTGCCTGCAATAATGAAATTCTACATTCTGCAGATAGTCTCTGGACTCCAATAACAGCTCCATGTGATAGAATCTTTTTCATATTTATTTATAGCATGTAGCACGTAACAGACAGGTTAAATTATAGATCTTCAAAAAAATAAGATGTTTTCATAGCAATAAGCTTTCTTATGTAGTTCTAATATGGACCTATTCAATATATGTGTTCTGTAAAAGAGCAGTCCAATTTATTTATGTTTGCTTCCAATTTTTATTATACAGTACATCTATGTCATCTATATAACTCACAATACCCTAAACACCCGTTCTCCCTTCTCCCCTGCCTGAATAAGTAGGAATATATATTTTGCTAGCAGATCCCTCCACAGGCAGAATTCACACTTTTTATATATAAGATATTAAAGTTACCTAAAAATGATTTTGTATCATTTGGCTTCTGCAGGAAAGTAAGCTTTACAATAAAAGAAATTCATCCAAAAGTAGGTAAATAGGTTTTTCACCCAAGAGTTGGCTAGTGACGTTTTTCCTCTCTGTTATGTTGGTAAAAATGTTATTTTGGTATTGGTAATAACAGAATGATAACCAATATGGCTGCCCTTCCTGTTACCCCAAAAATCAATTACATTAAGTCGCAAGGCAATGTTAATTGTTATAAAATCTTTTGAACAAATGAGTTTTTAGTACCAGATGAACACATTCATTGAACGTTAAGAAAAACAATGCGGCAGTGCAAGCAACGTTATCATAGTAGCATACAGAATACATGCTTCAGTAAAGCAATGAAAAGCAATGGGAAAGGTTTCAACATGGTTACAGGCATTAGGTGTAAGTGGCATCTTGATCATGAAAGAGGATGATAACAGTTAAAGTGTCAATAAATAGTGCAAAACAGGAAAGTGGGAGGAGGATAGCCATCTTGAAATGGAATTACAAAGAAGAAAAAAGTATTTTTCCAGCTCAACCTGTTCAATATACCATCCTCCTGGGAAGCACGGATGCAAGGCAGACTCAGGCTGGCTTGAATACTTACTACTTCCATATCTTGAAATGGACCATGGTATCTGTATTCATAGTGTATAGCCTTTCACAGAGCATAACAGAATAGACCCAAGTCTTAACCATAGAGAAAATGATATTGTGGGTTCTCCATCTGGCTGCCATTGTGATTGGAAAGAGCTTAGAGAGATCAGGTGCCTATTTTGCAAATGATGTGTTCTAGTGAGGCTCTGCGTTATCCACCAAGAAAAGGTATGGAGCTGCACATTAGGAGGGAAGCATGGGTTATGTAGAAGTGGGGTGGCCGGGGAGTTATGGGGCTGCAATGTGTATTTAAAGTGCACCCTTCACCAAAGTAAAAGCGAATAGTGCAGTGGAAGGTATCAGGTGGATAAAGCTGGAAGGGAAAGCAGGGAGAGCGGGTGAGATTGGAATTCAATCCACCTGGGGCAAATCATGGTAGCATGGATCAACTCAAGGTGGGCAAGTCTAGCCACCTTGTAATATTTGAAGAGGTTGAGGATTAAGAAGCCCAATACATAGTTTAATGGCCTGTCTCCCCAAATGAATTGAAAGATTTTGCCTCATAAGGCCCTTAGTAATGATGGAGATTGGCAAAGTGTGCAGTAAATATTGGTAGTAGGACCATCCAAAGAGTAGAGATCCAACTAGTCCCCTCTATATATGGAAGGTCCCATGTAGTCAGTCTTTATGGTCCTTTAAATCCAAGGGTAGCACACATTCTGCATCCAAATCATCATTCTGAACAAGACTGAAACCTCCCGTTCTTGTGATAAATAGACGTGTCAGGCTGGGTTCACACGGAGTATTTTGGCTCGTAATGTGGTACGTAGACGCCGCGGGAGGTTTTGCAGGCCGTATACGCTCCCATTGTTTTCAATGGGAGCCAGTACTGTATACGCGGCGCTATTTTGCGGCCGTGATTTTGCAGCGGCCGCAAAATAGCGCCGCGTATATGGTACCAGCTCCCATTGAAAACAATGGGAGCGTATACGGCCCGCAAAACCTCCCGCGGCGTCTACGTGGCACATTACGTGCCAAAAGACATTGTGTGAACCCGGCCTCAGTGGTCAGATCCCCCACTGATCAGAAATGATTCACTATCCTATGAATAAGGAATAAATAATATTTTTGTGGCATAACCCCTTTTTAATCACTTACATATTCTGTAGACATTTTAATCATAGCATTAGTAGCAATCCAAATTAGATCAGACACACACTATGGCAGATATCATAGAAAAACAATAATGTTATATGTGTTACGCTAGGTTCACACCTGCGTTCAGGGTCTCCGTTCTATGGTTTCCGTCTTCTGCATGCCAGAAGACGGAAACCATAGACCGGGTCCGGCCGTGAGCGGCAGTGAGCGTTTTATGCTCTCCGCCGTGAAACCGGATTTTTTTATCCGGACACAGAGTACTGCATGTCCGACTCTGTGTCCGGATTATAAAACCCGGTTTCGCAGCGGAGAGCGCAAAACTCTCACTGCCGCTCACGGCCGGACAGCTTTCTCACCCATTCAAATGAATGGGTGAGAAAGACTCCTGCAGGTTTCCGTCTCCTGCCTCTGTTTTAGGCAGGAAACGGAAACCTCAAGTACGGAGTGCCGGCGCAGATGTGAACGAGCCCTTACATAGGAGGAAATTGTAGTATCCAGTAAAACCGATACAATCTCAGTGATAACATACATGGTCTATGCACTATGCTTGCTGCTTTGTTCAAATTAGACTATTTAATAAATCTTAGAACTACAAAAACCAAGCGCCAAACAAATAAACATCAAAATCTCTAACTTATTAGACTATATTCATAAAATTACAAAAAGATATTAGTGCCGTACAAACATTTGCCATCGGGCACGTCCTTTCATCCTCCCCTCTCCCATGTGCTGCTATATTCTTGCTCATGTAACTTTTGCTTTCATATATGTTTGATTGTATGGCATTATGCATATCATATGGATTTATATGTGAAAGCGTATTTGGCATTAACTTCTATGTGTTTTTGCTGCTCTATAATTTAGAGGAGAGAGGGAATGTTTGTTATTTCATGTGGTCTTGTTCTTTGTACTACACTAATATCTTTTTGTAATTTTATCAATACATTCCAATAAATTATAGATTTTTATGCTTTATTTGTTTAGTGCTTGGATTTTGTATTTCTAATGTTTATATCACCACAACACCTTTGTTTAATGGTATATGCATATTGGTATTTGCCCATTTGTTGTTTTTAATAAATCTTATATACCTGTACTGTGCATATAATGTGCAGTAATTATGTAAAGCTTTTCTACCATTTTGTATATACAGTCCTATGAAAAAGTTTGGGCACCCCTATTAATCTTAATCATTTTTTGTTCTAAATATTTTGGTGTTTGCAACAGCCATTTCAGTTTGATATATCTAATAACTGATGGACACAGTAATATTTCAGGATTGAAATGAGGTTTATTGTACTAACAGAAAATGTGCAATATGCATTAAACCAAAATTTGACCGGTGCAAAAGTATGGGAACCCTTATCATTTTATTGATTTGAATTCCCCTAACTACTTTTTACTGACTTACTGAAGCACAAAATTGGTTTTGTAACCTCAGTGAGCTTTGAACTTCATAGCCAGATGTATCCAATCATAAGAAAAGGTATTTAAGGTGGCCAATTGCAAGTTGATCTCCTATTTGAATCTCCTCTGAAGAGTGGCATCATGGGCTACTCAAAACAACTCTCAAATGATCTGAAAACAAAGATTGTTCAACATAGTTGTTCAGGGGAAGGATACAAAACGTTGTCTCAGAGATTTAACCTGTCAGTTTCCACTGTGAGGAACATAGTAAGGAAATGGAAGACCACAGGGACAGTTCTTGTTAAGCCCAGAAGTGGCAGGCCAAGAAAAATATCAGAAAGGCAGAGAAGAAGAATGGTGAGAACAGTCAAGGACAATCCACAGACCACCTCCAAAGAGCTGCAGCATCATCTTGCTGCAGATGGTGTCACTGTGCATCAGTCAACTATACAGCGCACTTTGCATAAATAGAAGCTGTATGGGAGAGTGATGAGAAAGAAGCCGTTTCTGCACGTACGCCACAAATAGAGTTGCCTGAGGTATGAAAAAGCACATTTGGACAAGGCAGCTTCATTTTGGAAACAAAAATTGAGTTGTTTGGTTATAAAAAAAGGCGTTATGCATGGCGTCCAAAAAGAAACAGCATTCCAAGAAAAACACATGCTACCCACTGTAAAATTTGGTGGAGGTTCCATCATGCTTTGGGGCTGTGTGGTCAATGCCGGCACCGGGAATCTTGTTAAAGTTGAGGGTCGCATGGATTCCACTCAGTATCAGCAGATTCTTGAGAATAATGTTCAAGAATCAGTGACGAAGTTGAAGTTACGCCGGGGATGGATATTTCAGCAAGACAATGATCCAAAACACCGCTCCAAATCCTCAGGCATTCATGCAGAGGAACAATTACAATGTTCTGGAATGGCCATCCCAGTCCCCAGACCTGAATATCATTGAACATCTGTGGGATGATTTGAAGCGGGCTGTCCATGCTCGGCGACCATCTAACTTAACTGAACTTGAATTGTTTGTCCAAAATACCTTTATCCAGGATCCAGGAACTGATTAAAAGCTACAGGAAGCGACTAGAGGCTGTTATCTTTGCAAAAGGAGGATCTACTAAATATTAATGTCACTTTTCTGTTGAGGTGCCCATACTTTTGCACCGGTCAAATTTTGGTTTAATGCATATTGCACATTTTCTGTTAGTACAATAAACCTCATTTCAATCCTGAAATATTACTGTGTCCATCAGTTATTAGATATATCAAACTGAAATGGCTGTTATAAACACCAAAATATTTAGAACTAAAAATGATTAAGATTAATAGGGGTGCCCAAACTTTTTCATAGGACTGTATAATAGGCACTGTCATTACAAAACCTTTCTGTGCACTTTTTTTCGGATGAGTAAAGAAAATACCCAGTGGGGTGGAACTAGTAATGTCTGTCTTAAGTGTGCTTTGTTGATATACATGACCTCCGCATACTTCCCTTTTATGCTTGACCAATCTCATTAGCATGGTCAGATTTCATTAAGCTTGAGTGACTCATCAAAGACTTTGTCTGAAAAGGCTTCCCCCGTACAGACTTAAAAAGTCATTTGTGTGCAATCCCAGGTTTTAGGGTGCTGCTAGGACATTGTCTTGGTTAAGTAAAGCTACATGCTATCACACGCTATAGGCAAAGTTCAGAGATTCTGGCAAAGTATATAACTTCCAAGAGTTCATCATCTGGGTTCTATTTAGAAATAAGAGGTTTGTAATTAATCTAGTGTAGAATTCTGAGAAAGGAAGTATATACCAATGTGTAGTAAATATAAATAGTCTCGCTTTTTCAAAGTTACATGATTCCAATTGATTATCAAGCTACTTTTCCTATCTTCCTTGAACTCCCAAATAGTTATCAGATTTCATAAGATAAGTGGTTTCGGAAAGAACACATGAAAAGTGGACATTTCCAATCAACATATTGTAAACCTTATTGACATTGTCAAAAAAGAATGGCTCTTCTCTCAATTCATCAGGAGAATATTAAAGAGGGAATTTCACCTCCTCCAACAACTCCAACTCTTTACATCTTCCTGTGCTTTTCCATTGATTCCAGTGCAGTTGAAATTTATTCTCCATCCCCCACCATTCCCGAGCAATCATTGTTGTTAGTTTCAGCATATATAGGCTGCATGCTGTCAGGTGGGTGGTCCCTGTCTTTCTGCTACAGCCCAGGACCACTCACCTGACAGTATGTAGCATTATTCTGTTGAAACTATGAGGTCACTTGAACAAAAGCTATGAATAGTATCTGAAATGTACAGTATGGTCAACTTTGGTCCCAAAGTTATTTAGCAAGTTCACACATAAGTGATCTTCAACAGGAGATTACTATTATTGCACATCTTACAACAGTTCCTGTACAGAAAGAACATGTTACAAAGCCCAGAGATAAGGATCTTGCCTTACCCTTTCAGTTTACTACTATGAAAATGGATGAAAGCACAAATAGGTTAAAAAGTTGGCTACAGTTACTATCAAAGAGCATGCATTTTATCAAGCCCCATCTGTTATTTCTGTGGAAGATAAAACTCTGACAAAGATGTCCTGCAGCAGCTTATTCTCTCCTCTGTGAATATGAAAGTTCTGCTGGGAATGCATGTTTATGGTGGGATCGAGAGGTATATCTGTCTAAGTGTATGACCACCTTTACAGACAAAGCTGAGATGACTACAGAAGTAGCATCGTTCCTAAAAGTTGTCCAAATGGAAGCAATTATTTCATCCTGACACATATATTATAAATCAATATAATACTAATTATTCAAATAAATGAATGGGCCTAAGCAGGAGTGAGTCTCAAGCCGCGGATGCTGTGGCTGAATCAGCTGCGGAATCCACACGCAGATGGTGGCATGTTGCTTTTTTTCTCCGCTAGTTGAAGAAAATCGCTAGCAGGAAAAAACTTCTAAAGACTCTCATTAAAATGAATGGCAGGTGGTTTCGCAGGTGGATTTTGAGGTGGATTCTGCATCAAAATCCGCCTACAAAAAACTTTGTGTGAACATACCCTAAATAAAAAATCCTCTTCAGACACAATTGTCTTATAAAGAGTCTGTCATCAGAAAACACAATATCACACCAGTCACAGAGCACTGTAGGGGACCTAGTGCTGATCACTATCACAAATTAATATGCCATTGAGATGTATGGGGCAGAGCTGCAGTACCAAAACCCGCCACTACAAATTGTACAATGGATGAGCAGCGTGCCTATTATGATCATAGATATGAGTTGTGGGTACTATGTTTTTCCATATTCCTTTATATTTAAGATCCATGTGCAGTAAAGAGCTCCTGTGAATTACTAGTCCTTCCATTCCAGCCTGGTGTCACCATCTTGCTGCTACCTATAAATCTGCCACTATATGTGTACTAAAAACAGGGATATGTTGGGGTGTGTAGTAGTAACGGCAATTGCATGATTTAAGAGGAACTTGTGAAATTCAAGAACTACATGTTAATCATAAATAATGCTTAAATCATAGAAAAAATGCAATTATTTGGTAAGACTACCAGTTTCTGACATATTAAGCAGAAACAAAACACTAGAGTGCTTCCATATATAAAAGCTGCCTACTGCTCCATTCCATTGTGCAGAAAGGTGTTGAACTGCTGAAGAGTTATGTCATCACTGTGGCAATATCTGCTCATTCCATTCAATTACATTTTGACATATTATTCTATACACGTTCACAGTGTGAGGAAGACACACTACTCTGCTACTGCCTTATTCCTACTGCCAGTACCATCATAGTCCTATTGATGTATAAACATGAAATTGATGTTCTTTTATTGTTATAGGTTCATTTTATGTTTGTGCTTACATAATATTCATATTGCTGTGCATTTATCTGGACAGTGAGTTGCATTACATTACAGATATCAGCATAATTACGGTAATACAATACAGATTGAGGGTCAGATCTTGTACTAAATTATGAAACAACATGGAAGTTGAGTATGTGTTTTTTCAAAACGCATAAGACGTTGAACATGTACAAATGATAATATAATTATATTAAGCTGTTCAGAGTGAACAAGCCACAACGAGTTAGTACATAGGACACGTGTATCTCATTAGTTGTACTTTATGTACACGCACTTTGTTCTCTTTCACTACTTGTGGCGTTAAATCAACAAAAATTTACTATATCGGAGGAGGTACTTGCAAGCTATGTGAATGTAATGCTGATGCTGCAGAATATGTTTGCAGTGTATATATATATATATATATATATATATATATATATTAATAATACAATAAGGTTCAGGTTTCAAACCTTTGTCTCTATTAAGACAGAGACAAAATGTATTTTCTTCTGTAAAAATACAAGTTAGAAATGATCACTTCTAGTCTGATAAATGAGCTTCAAAAGTCATCTTTAAGGGCCCGTTCACATGGAGTAAACGCGCGCTCATTATGGCAAAATACACGTGTAAAAAATACACGTGTAAAAATAAGGCTCCCATTGACTTCAATGACATTTTACACGTGTATTTTGACATGTATTTTGACGTGTTTTTTTACACGTGTAAAAAAATGTCATTGAAGTCAATGGGAGTCTTATTTTTACACGTGTAATTTTTACACATGTATTTTGCCAAAATGAGTGCGTGCCCCACGTTGCGGAAACGCAGCTATTTTTGTTGCAGATTTTATTGTGGTTTTTGGAGCCAAAGCCAAGAATGGCTACAGGAGGAATGGGAAATATATACAAGTTCTTATACTTCTCCCTTCTGCTCAATCCACTTCTGGCTTTGGCTCAAAAAACCACAACAAAATCTGTAACAAAAAAAAGCTGCATTTCTGCAATGTGGGTCCTCAGCCTAAAGGATTGTTAACAGTTTCTGAGAACTATATTGTAAATGGAATGTATGAATCATGCCAATGGTTGTTCTCCAATGAAACAATAAGGGTCTTGCACTGCCAAAACAAAGGAAAAAAAAAAATAAAATAAAATATTTTTTATTACATACAAAAAGCATTGAAGCCATATAAGAAAAAGAAGTATACATTCAGAGATTTCAAGTTAGCCCAATGTATATATTAGTGACTATATATTATTATATATTACTAGATTACAAAAACAAGAATTGCTCCCTTTGCAAATAGTCATTTTATTCTACCTATTTTCAGAAGACGAAGTCCTGCTCCTGATGTAGGAGCCCACTATTTGTTGCACTACTCCTGATTTGGCTACATTTCCTGTTATGGTTATTAGCTTCATACTGCCCCCTTAGCTAGTTTTCGGATTCTCCTTTGTCTGTCTTGGCTCATAGAATTATGCTAGTTTTAAATAGCTGTCTCTACTGCTCGCAGTTATGAGCCAGACTCCTGCTTTTGCTTTTGTAAGGCCTTGCATGAAAACCATATCAGTGCCATACATATTTTACACAGCTAGCATACTGACCCATTCATTTCTATGGCCCAACTGTTTATTTTCCTAGTTCCATGTATCAGGCTGTGAGCCTTGGGCAAAACTCAGGACAGGTCTTAATCAAGTCCATTTTTGGCAAGGGATGACATCATTGATCCAGTCATCCATATACCATACATGTCATTTAGTCACAGTTAGGCTACATACACATGGTTGTGTGCATGTCACCTAACATAAATGAAATGAACAGGAATTTCAAAAGTCCATTTCATATTTTGCAGCAATGCTTCTTTCTCCATTGACTTTCCCATTTGAAAAATAAACAAGGAAAAACACGTGGGGGAAATGATGAATCCATATATGTCAGGTATCTGATGTAAAAAAAAAATTTGACACAAGCCAAACAAGTGGACATGGTTAACTGGGTAGAGGGAGAAGTGTCAATGGATCAACACAAAAGGTGGCAAATCTACACCTGCTTAAGCATAGATAAGATGCTCTACAGACAGACCAAAGATGCCGAATTTAAAGGCCTGCGCCTCATACTCCAACAAACATCAGTTTAAGACTAGAAAATGAATATAAATCATTCCCATTGTGGTATTATATAGAAGATATTCTAAGTACATTTCCTGGTAATATTTATATACATGCAGATACACACATTAAACCTTAGGAAATGGTAGTATATAATACACCCTTCAACTTTGCTTTATGGGATTTTCTTATTGTAACTTGTTTTCCACAGTGCTCAGAGTCTACTCTAAGTGTAGGAATTGATGTTATTTTATAAGAGGGTCCACTGCCTACTAAAATCAGATCCCTATAGTTTACTACATTGCAAGGATTTAGTCAGTGAATTACATAGCCAAAAACTACAGTATATACTCGAATATAAGCCGAGGCCCCTAATTTTACCACAAAAAACTGGGAAAACTTATTGACTCAAGTATAAGCCGAGGGAGGGGGAATGCACCAGCTACTGGAAAATTTCAAAAATTAAAATGGTCGGAGTTTTTGGGTGCAGTAGTTGCTGGGTGCTGGGGAAGGGGAGGGGGTGTTTTGGTTGTCTTTCTGCCCATTCCCTGGGCTTGAGGACTGGGATTTTTTTCCCCCACTTGGAATTCAGCCTGGCTGAATATAGGGTATGTGCAGTGCTCCTTTTAACCCCTTCCTGACGGAACAGGAGCACTGCAGATACCCTATATTCAGTAGACCGGGCACTTTCAGACACAGGGATACCTTTTGTGTATGTGTTTCACAGTAATTTTGTACTTTTATATGTATTCTAGGGAAAGGAGTGATTTAGAACCTTTATTTATTTTATTTTTTATTATATTTTTTTAAAGCTTTTTTTTTTTATTGGAGATTCTATACATTACTATTGTGACTGGTCATACACACACAAAAAAAAATAATTTTTTTTTTGCTTGACTCGAGTATAAGCCGAGGGGGGCTTTTTCAGCACAAAAACTGTGCTGAAAAACTATGCTTATACTCGAGTATATACGGGTACTAATAGATTCTTAAAAGTGCCATGGGCGATGACCATTTTTGCTTGGGGCCCTCTGCTGTCTGTGTCTGCCCTTGCATAAATGTACTATGCATTGAGTTGAACATGATGGGTTAAAATTCTATTATAATAAATATCTGTGTATTTCTTTATTTGTATTACTTCCCATTGTTTATGTAACCACAGTGAGACCTAATATCTAATATCCTGACCCTAATAAGAGTTGTTTTTCACATGTTAGGACTAGCTTATGTATCCAGAGAAGGTCTACCCAAGAAATGCTGGTTTGATTCTAAAACCTTTGGTCCCAGTGTCTCAAGATGACCGTCCTGTTTTTTCAGTTTAAAAGATGTAATTGGAAACTTAGTTTTTGTACTGTTCCCATGCTGCCAGGGTGCTCAGTTCTTAATCCATACTAGAAGTAGTCATTATGGATATGTCACCTTACTAGTGTAAATGTAAGATGAGTACAATTAATATTATAATATTTTACACTGAATGCCTTTAGAATAACATATATAGAATTTTTACACTGCATGTAAATTTTGGAAGCAAAAAAATGAATTTTATGGTTCTGGTGGGTGATTTGGGGAATTTAAGTACTGTAGACTTTTCACGTCACTCATGTGCATATTAGTAGTTCCTTAAAGTGCTGCTACTTATGTTCTGTATAGCTGCCAGTGTGGGGAGCTCTAACAAGCCAGCATCCAGAATGCTTCATCTTCAGCTTTTCACTCACTCCCCAGCACACATGCTTTAAGTCTGATGCAATCCTTTGTCTCTTCAGTAGAGTACGCACATCCACTTGGCCAGCTGGCTCTGACTTGTCTCCCCATCCAGATCAGATTGTGATATAGGAATCTACCTTTGGATGTACTACCCGGTCATCCCTGTTGGACTAGCTGCACTGCTCAAGGACCCAGGTAACACCCTGTCTGATCATGCATTCATCCTCAGCATCTATGTACCTGGATGTCTTTATGTTACAGAAATAGGGACTAGTGGCTTGTACCATTTTTAGTAACCTGATTCTAAGCACACATGAGGAGTGGATGTCTTTTCTTATATATTTATTTCTAATCTCCTTAGTTGCTATAGAGTCATGTTTCCTTTACTAAGACAATAAGGCGGCAAGTGATCATGTGAGATGTATAAGCTGGCTGTCAGATCTATGTAAACAGCAGCACGTTACATCCCATGACATTTTCATTGAATGGATGCTGGACTGAGATGTCCTTCAGTGACTGAATGCAATGTACCAGGACTTGTGCTGTGAGTCACTGGCCACGTCCTTTATACATTGTGAATTCTGTGCCCAGAAGCTGAACTAGATTTATTGCATTCCCCTCCATTTTCCAGCTATTAATATGTATACATGTAATGCTTACACAATGAGATTATAGCGATTAAGCCAGAACCCAGACTGCTATGTTGTGATGTCTGAGGCTTTATCTATATGACACACATAACAGGGGGAAGAGTCCCCATCCTCTAATGTCATGTTAGTGGATGGTAGGTTATTTGTGATGACGATGTGTCATTCATCGGAGTCACATAATAACATTGCATGTGGTGATAATTAGCGGTGCCCTTTAACAATGTGCCGCTATCACATGATACCATGCAGTCACAATGTATTCATTACGACTGGAGGTGAGACTGACGTCACAAGCACAATGCCATGGATATACACATGTCCCTAGGCAATTGTTACATCGTTCCCTCCAATCAGCAAACTACACAATGTTAGTGCAGCAGTTGTGGCTTGGTATTCATTCTGTACCCAATTTATATATGGTATATAAAGGGAACAATGATCTAAAGTGGGAAATTGTACTTTCAGATTGACTGCTAGGAAGTGACGTCTCAGGAAGGCAAGTTTCTATCCACCATAATCCTCTCAGATCAAACACTGTAATCCAAAGTACAAATCTGTGAGTCAAGGCAGAAAAGGTAGAATGACTAGAGTGATTGGTATGTCTAAAAATTTGCATATGAGGCATATATACAGATAGATAGATAGGTAGATAGATAGACAAAATACAATTTAGACAACACATCACGGTATGAAAAGGTGCGAACCACTATGACAATATACAGGTTAAAAAACTTCAGCAGCTCTCTGTGCACAGCACCAGGGCATATGGTAATAGAAATCCAAAAGGCATTAATGTTATTGTTAAAATCAACTAATGTGATCTATAAACTACTCTTATAAGTTAGAGGTTCTTTGTAATACACATTTGATCAAACAGTACAAAGTCCACCTATCACAACAAGGCGACCTCATTTAGATGGAACCCTACACTAAATATTGCAAGGGATAGCACATGTTTATTCAATTGGAATAGAGTATATATATATTTCACTCCCCCATCTGCCTTAGGCTATTTTAAATGGAGCAGGCTCTGGATCCTACTTGCCCTGTATTTATACTGTAGACATACTCTGGGTCCTAGAGAAGTGTATTTATTTAGTGTAGGATCCCATCTGAATGAGGTCGCCTTGTCGTGGCAGATGGGCTTCATACTGTTTGATCAAATGTGTATTACAAAGAACCTCTAACTTATAAGAGTAGTGTATAGATCACATTAGTTGATTTATCAATAAAATTAATGCGTTTGTTATTTCTATTTCCATATGCCCTAGTGCTGTGTGCAGAGAGCTGCTCCAGTTTTTGCACCTAGATAGATAGATAGACATATACAGTGTTGGCCAAAAGTATTGGCAACCCTGCAATTCTGTCAGATAATACTCAGTTTCTTCCAGAAAATGATTGCAAGCACAAACTCTTTGATATTAATATCTTCATTTATTTTGCTTGCAATGAAAAAACACAAAAGAGAATGAAAAAAAAGTCAAATCATTGATCATTTTAAACAAAACTCCAAAAATGGGCTGGACAAAGGTATTGGCACCCTCAGCCTAATACTTGGTAGCACAACCTTTAGACAAAATAACTGCGAACAACCGCTTCCGGTAACCATCAATGAGTTTCTTACAATGCTCTGCTGGAATTTTAGACCATTCTTCTTTGGCAAACTGCTCCAGGTCCCTGAGATGTGAAGGGTGCCGTCTCCAAACTGCCATCAAGAGATCTCTCCACAGGTGTTCTATGGGATTCAGGTCTGGACTCATTGCTGGCCACTTTAGAAGTCTCCAGTGCTTTCTCTCAAACCATTTTCTAGCGCTTTTTGAAGTGTGTTTTGGGTCATTGTCCTGCTGGAAGACCCATGACCTCTGAGGGAGACCCAGCTTTCTCACACTGGGCCCTACATTATGCTGCAAAATTTGTTGGTAGTCTTCAGACTTCATAATGCCATACACACGGTCAAGCAGTCCAGTGCCAGAGGCAGCAAAGCAACCCCAAAACATCAAGGAACCTCCGCCATGTTTGACTGTAGGGACCGTGTTCTTTTCTTTGAAGGCCTCTGTTTTTTTTCTGTAAACTCTATGTTGATGCCTTTTCCCATAAAGCTCTACTTTTGTCTCATCTGACCAGAGAACATTCTTCCAAAACATTTTTGGCTTTCACAGGTGAGTTTTGGCAAACTCCAGCATGGCTTTTTTATGTCTCTGGGTAAGAAGTGGGGTCTTCCTGGGTCTCCTACCATACAGTCCCTTTTCATTCAGACGCCGACGGATAGTACGGGTTGACACTGTTGTACCCTCGGACTGCAGGGCAGCTTGAACTTGTTTGGATGTTAGTCAAGGTTCTTTATCCACCATCTGAACAATCTTGCGTTGAAATCTCTCATCAGTTTTTATTTCCGTCCACATCTAGGGAGGTTAGCCACAGTGCCATGGGCTTTAAACTTCTTGATGACACTGCGCACGGTAGACACAGGAACATTCAGGTCTTTTGGAGATGGACTTGTAGCCTTGAGATTGTTCATGCTTCCTCACAATTTTGCTTCTCAAGTCCTCAGACAGTTCTTTGGTTTTCTTTCTTTTCTCCATGCTCAATGTGGTACACACAAGCAGTGGCGTAACTAGGAATGGCGGGGCCCCATGGCGAACCTCCGCTGCCTCTATGGTAGTTACGCCCCTGCACACAAGGACACAGGACAGAGGTTGAGTCAACTTTAATCCATTTCAACTGGCTGTAAATGTGATTTAGTTATTGCCACCACCTGTTAGGTGCCTCAGGTAAGTAACAGGTGCTGTTAATTACACAAATTAGAGAAGCATCACATGATTTTTCAAACAGTGCCAATACTTTTGTTCACCCCCTTTTTATGTTTGGTGTGGAATTATATCCAATTTGGCTTTTTGACAATTCTTTTTGTGGTTTTCCATTGAAGACAAATTAAATGAAGATAATAATACCAAAGAATTTGTGATTGCAATCATTTTCTGGAAGAAAATGAGTATTATCTGACAGAATTGCAGGGGTGTCAATACGTTTGGCCAACACTGTATGCATACACACTCACACAAACATCAGCCATAACATTACAGCCAAAATCTAAAATTATTCTAATATTGTATAGATCCCCACCATAAAACCATTAAAGCATGGTCTCTAAAAGACCTCTGAAGGTGTCCTGCAGTAACTAGCACCATGACATTAGCAGTCCATTAAATCCTGTAAGTTATAAGGTGAGACCTCCGTATGGCTATGATAGCATGAAGCCATCTACTGACTGGTTCCCTTTTAAACCCAGTGTAAAATATGATATTAAAACAATTAAAGAAAATTATTTAATCAAAAATTATATTTTATTTACAACGTGACTTCAAATATTGTTATAAGCTTCTTTTTTTCTCAACACTATTTGTTATATTTTACTTGAAGATCAATAATTTACAATAATATGCCTATTTTGTGAGAATGGACAATTTGTCTCAATCAATTCACATTTCATTGTTCTGCTTTTCTTAACCTAGTCATAGTTGTAGGAGTACAATCCTAATGGCCCGTTTTGCATTTGTTCCATTTGGCTGTCTCAGTGTCATCCGTTTTGTATCAGTTTTTAACTGTGAGAGAAATAAACGGATGAATTTTATTGGTCTTTCTTTGTTTACCCAACCCACTGATCAGTTTGTAACAGATGTAAAATAGACATAAATAAATTTTATATCTGTTAAAAATGGATCAATTGATTTCTCTTGGGTCAAACAATAGGGCAAAGACAGATCATGTCATTTTTTTTTTTTTTTTTTTAATTTTTTTATGGCTGTTGCCATTACTTTTATAGCAGTTCTGTTTTAATTGGATTCAATTCAGCTGATTTGTTTGTTATGGCATTTATTTACCATTAAACCTTTATTGCGCTGAATTTGTAAAGATCTGCCAAGCATATGTACTTGGATATGTTAAAAAGGAGGCTAAAGTAGTACTTGTACTGACAGCAATTGACTACTTGTTTCTTCAATAATTCTTATATCCAAAATACTGGCAAACATATATCAAGAAGGTTGAGGTCCAATCTCAGCATGCCGTTACCTGGTCTCTGTACGCTTGCAATGCTCTCCATGCTAGCCTGTGCAACTGACTTTTCTGAAAGCTACTTTCTCAACTTCCTAATTGCCTGATTGTCCACTCCCACATGCGCAAGTGGATGGACCAGCTGGGCCCATACTTCATGACTGCGCATACCATATCCATTACAAGTAGTGATATGGCTGACCCAGCCCAGTGATTCACTGTCCATATGCACTAGCAAAGAAAAGTTATGTAACTATACCTGTCAATCACACTGTGGCCCTGTTCATACTGGGCTGCTCAATGTTGTAAACCTGGTCCCAATGCTCACTAGGATTTAGCTTTCCTATATAGAGCAGGCTAAAAGCTAGTGGGCAGAAGGACCTGGTCCCTTAGCCCACTAGGATTTAGCCCACTCTATATAGAACAAGCTAAATCCAAGTGATATAGGACCTTTGATGACATCATAGGCCCTTCAGTCATCCCATAGGATCACGCTATGTGGTGGGGGGAGCTACACGCTAATTTGGGGGCGGATCTAAACTGGAGGTAGTCAGAAAGTGTGGCTTTGCATATGAAACCCCGCCCACCAATTGACGTCGAAAACTAGGAAGAAAGAAGTCTTTGCAGCAGCGAAGACTGGTGAGCAAGGGACATGGGAATACCCCTTTAAATAGTTGCTGCTAAATTCTTTTTCCAGCTATGTCCTATACACACCTTTTTCAGTTGAAGATGATTGGCAACCAATACATTTAGTTACAGTATTTTTTTATTACCTATAATTCATTAATAGAAGTAGTAATAGCAGTATTATTATCAAGCAATATCCAAGATAATTGCATACATAAATCATAATAGTGGAAAACATGCAGACATTCAGCACAGATATACTCACTACTACTTGATCACGTTTCTAACATTTCCTAGTATTATTTTGCTAACATAAAAATGAGTGTAGCTGTATTCACTCGAGCGAATTATCCTGGCATTTATAGTAAATAATCTGATCTGTTATATAATGAATTGCAGAAATCTGCAAACGTAAAAACACTTTAAAACATAGGAGAAAAGTCTAGTTTTGGATTTTACTGTTTGTAATGTTGTGTTACAAGCTGTCTCCCATTGTGAAAGATAAAATGATGTAACGAAAAAGTGCTGTTGACAGTACAGATGAGGCAAAGGTATATTTGTATATACTAGCTGAAACCTTTAACTTTTGCCTGTGGACAATTTTACTTTGACTATATACAGTTAGGCTACAGGCAAATTAGTGTATATAAATGTATGTCTAGAGGATTTCCTGGCATATGCATTAAATATAAAGCTCAAACAACAAGCGAGCCAAGCCACAGATTGGAAACAAAGCTATAACATTTTTTACAAAGTATTTTGTGTGTAAAATATTGTTCCTATTCATTCATGAAAGCATTTGCAAAAAGCAGAACTTGAAGCAATTTTATCTAAAGCAGCTTTCAAAAGCTTTTACAAAACCTTCTGACCGCAAAAGTTACTACGGAAGTCAGTGTCAGAGTTCTTGTGGGTGATACCCTTGAATTGCTATTTCTAGTTCTAGTTTATTTCTTTGGAAAAGAACATAATTAAAGATGTTTTTGGTTGTTTTGATGTATATTTACCTTTACATTTTCGACATATATGGTGTGATTCTTATCTAGGCTGGACATTTATATTTAGAGGTTGCCCTATATCATATAGTGTACATTACAAAGACAGTAATAGCTGAAAGATACATTCACATCATGTTTTTACCATGCATTTACCCAATCCATTTAATGTGGTATACAACACTTTTGTGTTCGACAACAAAAACAGCCAGACAGCAACGAACCCATTTGTACACATTAAACCCTATACAAAGGGATGCCCTTTCATTTGTCGAATTACTTTAGTATTGTCCATTGTATAATATGGTTCTACTCATACTGTTTGTACTCATGGAAAATATACGCCACATACAGTACAGTGCATAAGTTGTAGGAAGATATGGAAAAAGTGCTGCAAAGTAAGAATGCTTTCAAAAATAGAAGTGCTAAGGTTAGGTTCACACAGTTTTTTATTTATTGTCTGTTGATCTCATCTTTCAAAAGATGAGAGCAGCGGACATTAAATGACACATGCAGATGGAGCAACATCCATCCATCAGGTGTCCGTCTTCATTCATCCCAATATAAAAAGCATAACGGAAACTTTATTCCATCATGTTTTTTACTTTTCTGATGGAAGAAAAAGTCTTACATGCAGGTCTTATTTTTCTTCTGTTACAGAACCACATGGAAATCAAGCCAATAATCAGTGTGACCACCCTTTGCCTTCAAAACGGCATCAATTTTTCTAGGTAAACTTGCACAAAGATTTCAAAGGAATTCGGCAGGGAAATTGTCCCAAACATCTTGGAGAACTAACCACAGTTCTTCTGTGGATCTAAGCTTGTTCAAATCCTTCTATCTCAGACAGACTTGATGGTGTTCAGATCAAGAATATATGTGAACCATATTATCACTTCCAGGACTTCTCGTATCGGCTTCATATCACAGCCGACCAGCATAACATACATATGATGTTGCTCTGACCTAAACGGGAGGCGAATGACTGTAGCTTCCGGTTTTGATTGTTAGGTCCAATATAGCCTCTGATGAACTAGATAAATGAATACCAGGGGAAACGCATCAGGCTAATTATTTGGGGCCATTTTTTATGTGTGTTTGCGAGTGGATGTGTCACTTCTGTGGCTTTCTATCCATCCCTTAGTGATTGTCAGTCTTAGTGATGGTGGCAGCAATCTTTCCCTCCAGTTTAGCGGTGGTAAGGGTGTGCTAGTCCCACTACTGTGAATTGTGTGAGCATTAGTTGATTATTCTACATCTTGGGCTCAACAGTGTATGGGTGTTTTTCACCAGACCCTGAATGATTGGTGTGTTAAAACTTTGCCCACTAAAAGAGCCAGGTGCACCTGGTTATCAGGGGGTGATGTTGAGCTAAACAGTGTGGGATTATTATCGCCACTGCTGGGGTCCTTATGCACCCCTTTTTTCTGTTGGAGCCTTATCAACTAGCGCACACTTAGAGGCTGATGCTCACTATTATTTTTTAGCCTCCTATTTATTATACTTTTTATGCATAAGTATAATCACCCCTTTACTATTGAGGGATCTTTTATGGCATACTAAATAAAAGTTAAATTTTAATGTACCTTATTCACTATCTTTTGAATAAACACCAAGAAACACCAAGGACCATAGGCACAGTTGTCAGTCAAAGAAACTTAATTTAGCAGATAATAGACATCATGCATTTTTGCATTCTTTCCTTCAAAATCAGAAGAGTTCCAGCACTGGTATCAGCACAGAACAGACAGAAACTAGTGGTACCCAGGTGTACCCTTCAGCTATTCAGAGAAGTCCAACCAGAAAGAAAGAACTGCACCCAAAAGGCCATACCTTCAAGAGATGAAAAATTTGACTATAACTGACTGTTTGGAGAGCAATGTAATAATGAGTGTCTGCAGGCAACAGTGAAGCATGGTGGAGGTTCCTTGCATGTTTCAGCAAATGAAGTTGGGAGTTTGATCAGAATTAATGGTGTCCGAGAATGCCAAGAAATATAGATCCTGCATGATATAAAACCATCATCAAGTGTGTCTGGTGTGATTACATGAAGAGATAGAAGGATTTGAGCAAGTCTACATATTGGTTAGGTCTCCAAGCTGTTTGAAAAAAAAACATCCTTCCGAAGTCCTTCAAAAATTATGTGAGTGTGCCTAAGACAATTGCTGCTGGGTGGTCATAGAAATATAGATTATTTTAACACTACTATTATTGAGAGCATTTTTATTTTACTAATTTTTTCCACACCTGCCAAAACTTTTGCACATTGCCTGGGTATGTTTCTGAAAATCAATAATAAGTTCTATGAACTTGATTACTGGAGACAATTTTTTTTTAGGATTTTATTCGATTGCCAAGTTTGGAATGAATTTTCTCTATGCCTTATATGGGTGTTTTGTCTTCTTTCGGATCAGCACTGCAGATCATTATTTGGACATGACGCTTGCCTTTTAACTTTCCTGTAGCCACAAAGGACTGCACAGCATAGTTATCAATGGAAGCATCAAGCAATCATGAGTTCATGAAAGGGTTCTTTTGCTTGGGCGGGTCAGTCACTGCTTGTATTTGTGGTCATTTTTACTGTGGGGTTTATATAATGTATCAATTGTACTGTTAGACCCCTCCCCTAATACATTTACATTGTTGTCAATAACACATTTTCTGTTTACATGGGAAGATATGCTACTGACAACAAGCAGTTGTAAATCTGCACAAACTGTGTGTATACTAAAGTCACACCTGCATTCGGGTTTCCGTTCTTCAGGTCCGCTTGGGGACCTGAAAACTGGAAACCCAATTCGCTTAAAAAGCCATAGACTATAATGGGGTACACTGGGTTTCTGACGGAAAAATGCAGCAGATCCAGGGACGGGATTCCCAAATGGAATCCTAGCCTTAGCCAGAAAGTTTACAGTAAAACAAATCTGCCTGGAATATTGAAAAAATTCTCTTGAAAGAACAGGTGAGAGATTCTAGAAATTTGACCATTAGACCCTATAAATGACCTAATGCATAACTGCTGCACAAAATCAGGTCTACCCGTCTAGTATACTAAACTGTTGTGCACTACTTTTGCTATAAGGTTACAGCAATAACACTTTAACTGCATAAAAAGTGAAATTTGCATAAATTTATTTTCCCATTTATGGGTAGTTCTTGATTTCAATCTTGATTTTCTTGTTTTTACTAAAACTGAAAATGTTCAGTCGTACAATGAGGAGTCATATGTATTTGGTGCAGGCTGCCTTGTCCTGCCAACCAGCTATTGACTACAGTGGAGAAGCTGTTGATCGTAGTTTATGGTGAGAGGAGAAAGATTGCATGGAATATATAGGACTTCGTGATGGGTCTAACATCGATTTCATAATTTATTACAAAATGATCAAATTAGATTGAATAGTTGCCCAATGTTATAACTAATAGGAGATATAAACTAAGGCTTTATTCACACGTCTGCATATCACATACATGTGACATATGTACGTACGAGCCTATGCCCGCGACTTCATCTGTGGGTTGTTGGCGTGGATGATCCCCCTTATTCAGCAAATCGATGGTTTGCCTGACCTGGCATTTCGGCAGCTGTCAAGCTGTCCTGTTGCTGACCTTGTTCCTCACACCGTGCCTGTTATTGTTCCAGTATCTCAGCAGATCTCTGGGACACCATATAATGAGCGTGTTGTTGGTGTTGATGATCCACCTGCTCCGGCGTTTCGACAGCTGTCAAGCTGGCCTGTTGCGGAACTCGTTTTTAGCGCTGTGCCCGTGATTGTTCTGGTATCTCATCAGCTTGCTTGGACGCTATATACTGAACGTGTTGTTGACGTTGATGGTCCGCATGCTCCGGCGTTATGGCAGCTCTCAAGCTGGCCTGCCGCTGAACTAATTCCTCGAGCTGTGCCTGTGATTGTTCCGGTATCTCAGCAGCTCGCTGTGACACCATATAATGAGTGTGTTGTTGGTGTCGATGATCCCCCTCAGCTCCACTTGAAGATAACTCTGTGGCTTCTGGTTTCCTTCATAGATTTCGTTGTTTGCGACAAATTATATTTTCTTTTTCCAGGCATGTTGAAAATTGGCAAACTGCCAATTTGGATTAAAGGTGTTTGCCCATGTCAGTTTGTCAGCAGTGCCTGGAGCAGATCAGATAATATGCAAATGCATGACCACAAACCACTGAGGGTTGGTGAGTGTTTACACAGAGAGATAACAGCCCTAGCTTTCTCAGAAGCTGAGATAAGAGCAGTATAATATAGTATGTGAACATAAATTCATAACAGTCATGAAGCCTATGTTTTAATTGAGGTTTCAATCTATCTATATGCCAAATTTCATTCAAATCCGTTCAGCCGCTTTTGCGTGATTGAGGAACAAACACACTTTATAATATTAGTAGAATAGAATTCATTTCAATGTATTTATTTAGATGTCTACAAAAAAAAAACAACAGAAGCACAGACTTTTTGCACTGATGCTTAATGGATGCATCATACTATGAAAGTCTATGGGTTCATGAAAAAAAAAAAACTCAGATGATGTCCATGTGTCATCCATATTTACAGACCCAGAGATCTACAAAATATTGGAAATGAAACAAAAATATATTGATTTTTTTTCACAGATATAAGAATAGGATGGGGTTCTCTTCATGAATAGCACAGGCCTCACTTATTTGTGGATGTGGACACGTGAATGAGGTCTATGAGTAGATAATCTAATGGTGTGTCAGATTAAACATCCTGCATCAACCACTGTAATAATTCTGGTGCAACTTACATCTCTATACACAAAAACTGGCCATACACATGAATTATATATCTGCAGATTATTGGCAGATCCAGCTTATTTTAGTAGCATCTGCTATTACTTTTATACATATGACCACCACATCACATCAGATTTTCACTATATTTCACGTGTCATAATATTAGACAGAACTACGAATGTGCCCTACTCTTTTTTTTTTCTTAGTTTTTTTTGTTTTTGTTTTTTTTTTTTTTTGGGGGGGGGGGGTACACCATCACAATTTTTTATATAGTTCTTTATAGCTGAGCAAGAAGTGGATTCAATAGAAAAGAAGAGTATAAATTCTTCATGCATATTTCCTATAGTCTTTCAACCCACTTTTGATTTTGGCTCAAAGAAATTCCACAATAACTGTTCCATTTTTCTAAAAAAAAAAAAAAAAATCAACATAAGTGTAAGTCTGGGTATAAGTGTAAGGCCGTATCCGCCTCAAAATCCTGACCAAAAAGATGGCTCACGGAAAAAAGAAGCGACATGCTCACAGTCAGCGAGTCACATTGCCTGACAGTACAGTCATATTGTATCCAATACTAATAGCACCAATATCGGAAGAGGCTACACACTAAAGAGAAGAGTGTAGTAAATTCACAGAACAGCTTTCAAATGGTTTATAATATTCACTGTATTAGAGGACATGACACGTTCTCTTTAACATCCATTCTGTTTTTCTGTAACTATGACACATGAATACTGCAGATGTGAACCTAGCCTAAAATGTCTGTGACAATTCTGTCTTAATATTTATATCAAACAAAATCTAATACATAATAAGTATGTTTTCAATGTGTTTCTGAATATTATTAAACATCTTTGTCTCAGCCTGTACAACTGGTACATTTGTTTATTGAAAATCCCATCTTCATACAGTTACTGTATATCAGAAACTGACAATTATATTCATTTAATTGTTATCAAAATATAAAAAGTAAGAGAATTTCTCTGTTACTAATGGTGCAGATTCTGTACAAGTATATGACAGTATCACTTTTTTACCCATAAAATGGATAGGGTGAGCAGAAAGGTTGCACTGCAGCTGTAGGCTCATCGCAACATATTGCTGCAAGGACAATCCTGCTCCCCTTGAGATGTACTGAAGCAGGTTTGTCCTTGCAGCTGTTTTTACCCACAGCCTGCATCTGTAGTACAAAACTATTAGTTCTCCCTGTCAAATTTCATCCAACAACATTTTCTATGTTATTATTCATTTCCATGTCATTATTTTCCGAAAATTCTCTGCACTTGTCAGCACACTGATGATTATAGCTATTATGCGTATGTAGATAAGAGTCCAGAAGTCTCAATAGATTAGTTTGACAGGTTATCTACTTCTCTTTCTGTTCAATGACCTCAGTACAGAGCATGCCTAGAAAATTCTTCCATTGTATCTATGGCCCATCGTCCATTTTCAGGAGACAGGAAATCAGAAACTATTGCAGTTCTTCCCGCAACACTTTGGATAGAGAGTCCGCAGAGGTTTCCTTTGTAGACTTTCTGCTTCAATTATACCCATCAGGAAACCCCCAGCGTATCCGTAGGTATAATTGACATACTGCGATTTACAAAAGCATGATTAAAAAAACGCATTTTTTTACCGCAAAGTGAGGACTTTGCTGTGACTGTAAAACGCGGTGGTTTTACGCCATGTGGGGCCCCGGCCTTAGCGGCAAAAGTTGGAATTTGTTTAAAAAAAAAAAATAACGTAAAATTTAAACATAATAAATTCTTTAAAACATGTTTAATATAAAAAACGGGATTTAAACAATAGGTTATATACTGGTGACACTTTCAGTTTAAGCATAGGTCATCAATGTCCAAATCCTGGAAAACTCCTTGAGGCTAAGGCCCCACTGGGCGGAAACACAGCATTTTTGGGCATTGCGGAAACACAGCGGAAAAAAACACTGCGTTTTAGGCTAAGGCCCCACGTTGCAGAAATGCAGCTTTTTTTTTTTTTTTTTTTCAGATTTTATACTCCTGGCTTTGGCTCAAACTGCAGCAAAATTTGCAACAATAAAAGCTGTGTTTCCGCAACGTGGGGCCTTAGCCTTACTGTGATTGATTCTCCCCCATTCGACTGCATTGATAATTATTGGTGATTGCTGATTACACAGGGCTATATGCTGCCAATAATCTGCATCTTTTATACAGCTGACTATTAGTCAGATGATTGGAAGCACTATGGAGCCCTCATTACTGATAATAGTCCTGAATATTGGGTAGTAACTTAACCTCTTAGTTTTCTTCCTTTAGTAATATTTTGAGACAAAATTTTGGCACAATTTTTTTTTGCACATTTTAAGCCATGTTACCTTCCATTAGGCTAAGTCCGTTCTCTCAATAAGCCATGGAGCTTGACTTGTAAGACAAAAAACTGTGCAAAATACATTAAGAGGTTGCTCACTTATTAAAATAAATAAATAAATAAACAAGATTTATTTTAAATGGTTTGGGACTTGGGTCAAGCAAACTATTCCCAGAACAAGAGGGAAATGAAGGGTTAAATGTAAACTCTTTGCCACTTGTTACAAAAATGACGACTTGACTGTGGTCTTTTTTTCTTAGAAACTCTGCCACTATTTTTGTTGTTTAAGAAAGTCAGCTCCCTAAGGCATTAGGACCAGACGGTCACGGTGTGCAGTTATGTTAAGATGAGACACTTGGAAGTGGAATAAAGGTGACAAAATAGAACTGGCTAAAATAGTACTGCGACCAGTACCACTAAAGTTCTGGCAGGAGTGATGGGCCATTCATCTTCTTCTGAATTTCTCAGAATTTAATACCAATGGGCAGCTTATCCTATAATGGAGACAGGAGCTGCTCTTTCAGGCTAAGGCTGAGGCCCCACATTGCGGAAATGCAGCTTTTTTTTTTCTTTAAGATTTTGTTGCATTTTTCGGAGCCATAGCCAAACATGGCTACATAAGGAATGGGAACTTTATAAAAAGTTCTTATATTTCTCCCTTCTGCTCGATCAACTCCTGACTTTGGCTCAAAAAACGGCAACAAAATCTGCAACAAAAAAAGCTGCGTTTCCGCAACGCGGGGCTTTAGCGGTTCTTTCCGCAGCGCTTTCAACAGAAAGTTCGCAGAGTTTTCCTCCGTGGACTTTCTGTTACAATTATATCTATTGACATGCTGCAACGGCTTTGCAAATCGCAGCGTGTCCGCACTACGTTTTTTTCTGCAAAGTGGGCATGGGATTCACATGAATCCCATCCCCTTTGCTTGCACTGTACAATGCTGCGATTTTTCCTGCAGCGTCGCGGCGCTTACATCCCGTGGGACCCCGGCCTAAAGGAGGAAAACTAAGAGGTTGTGTTAAGTTACTACCCAATATTCACAACTATTATAAGTAATGAGGGCTCCATAGCGCGTGCAATCATCTGACTAATGGTCAGCTGTATAAAAGATGCAGATTATTGGCAGCATATAGCCCTGAGTAATCAGGTCAGGACCACCAATAATTATCAATGCAGTCGAATGGGGGAGAATCAATCACAGTAAAGAACGTTCCTCCCCCAATAAGTTTGTGTGATTAGGCCAATGTAAATGTGTGCCGGTCCATGTGTTCCTCGCTGACTGGCACTTTTTCTAGATGGATTCTAGTGTGTAATACAGCCTCTAGGCAAATGTGTCTAAAGATGGATCACATTTATTATATACAATGAGCTGTGAAGTTAGTGCAACCAACATGACTACATTTATGAAATTGACCCTAGTGTGTGAATTTGTTTGAGACAGGAGGCTGTAATGATACAGAAGAATTTTGCTGTTATATAAATATTGGGACTTAAGTCCTTAACTTTCACTTTTTTTCTTAAAGGTTCGCTACTGAGCATACCCTACATATTGAGTAAAAGCTAGCAACTGGAAAGAAGGGTTTAAAATGCCGTTTAAAAATGGATTGGAATTGACTGAATTGCAGAATATGAACACACCGGAGGATGACAACATTAGCAATGATTCCAATGAGCTCATCGAAGCAGACGGCAGTCGTATCAGCAGGTGGGTAATGTTTCCATTTATAACGCTTGCATCAAAGATTAGTAGTTATATCCCCTAATAGTAATTAACAGATTCTGGCTATATCAGAGAATTCATTCATTGAATGCTGCCCAATGTTTTTTTCTGTGCTAAGCATATCTTACAAATGCCAGAGAAAGTCAGTCATGTGAGATCTAAAAATAGATTTTTGGATTGTTGGTTTTATTCCAAAAGGGAAAAAATGCTTTCTGATATTGAGCGGGCACAGGTTAAAGCCCTTGAAACAATAACTCCAATAAACACATTATATGTCATAATTTGTGTTGCCAGCTACTGTTTTTTTACAGAAATATACACTTGAAGAGCCCAACTATTCCCAATGCCTCACTGCCAAGTCTTAGCATACAGGCACCCAGCTTATTGCACATCTTGCTACTCATTTACTTTAGCATGTACTTTAAACCAGTTCCTGACCTTGGCTTGTCTTTGACTTGTTGACTTCTTTGGATCTACCTTTGCTTCTTTTTGTACCTTTCAGTTATTGATCTCAGCTGTATTCCTGTATTCTCTACATGTAATATTACCATGCTGACTAGCATTGGGAACTCTAAGGGGCATGTTTTGCCATAATGTGTTTGGCCCCAACGATTAGGAGGGCCCTACAGCAGCAGGTTGCACTATAACGTGTTTTTTTTTTTTTTTTTTAATTGACTGGTACCTATTGGATTATTCCAGCAGGTAGCAGTCACTAGTTTATTTACCCATCCTCGCCACTGTCAAGGCCTGCTCCACTGTGGGCTCCAGGGGAGCGATACACTGCAATACATCACAACATGATATTGTTTAGTTCCCACATGTAGTGCATGGTGCCCTCTGGAGACTAAAGAGGAGGCAGCCCCAAACAGGAGTGGAGATGGATGAATGAATGCAGGTGTTACCTGTTGAAATAAACAGGTAAAGGCTCACAGCAGGGACCATAAAAGTGGGCAATGTACCATGTGGGGTCAACAAAACGTTATAATGTGTGGAGGCCATAAAAGATGACGTTATGCTTTGTAAGGACCATAAAAGGACATTGTATTATGATTGACCAGTACATGTACTATGTGAGGCCTAGTAAAGGGGGCAATATATCATGTGTGGGCCATAAAAGAAGGGCAATGAACTGTGTGGAAGCCATATAAGGGGACAATATTCTGTGTTGGCTCATTTAAAGGGGCTTGGGGTCAGTAAAAGGGGAAATATACAGTGTGGGTCAATAAAGGGGGCTCTGTGTGGGGGCAAGTTAAAGGGGAAATAATATATGAGGACCAGTAAAGAGAGAAATATACTGTGGGGTCAATAAAGGGGGTGTTAAACTGTGTGAGCCAACAATGGGGGTTTTATGACCTGCAAATAGGTGGACAGTTCCAGTACAAAAGGGTCAAGGCCTAAAAATGTTGATTAGAAGGGCCCCATACATAGTTTTGGTTGGGGTCCCTGAAATTACAAACACAACCAGTGGTGACTCCTAGCTAGCCCCTTTATACATTTTGTTATTAAACTGCAATACCAATTGCAAACTTGTCCTAGTACCTGGGAATTCACTGCAGCAAAGTTCAGATTTTTACATAGGGGTGAAAAGTCAGTGCCAATTGTATTGTGACTTAAAGGCTCCAGTATTACCATAGTGTAAGGATACCTTACTGTCTCCATCTCAGAGGGGCACATATCCCCCTTATAGTTCCTTACTGTGAGTGGCACCAACTTACATATTGTGGTTTCTTTAAGCAAATTTGTTTCCTATAAAGATTACATGCAACTTTAGTAAAGCTTTGATATATAGAAAAGAAATCATATAAAACTGAATATATGTAAAGTGCAGGAACTGATGTTCACAGACACATACAACTAGTTATGCGTAGCAGTTTACTGGAAAAAAAACTATATATATGTTAAATAAAGGAAAGAATATAACAAGCAACTCAGACTACTTGGTGCAGGCTGTGCAGGCGAGCATGAATTCTGTGATTCTCCCTCTCCTGCAGGGCTCTCCAAGGTTACCTGCCTTGGATGGCCTCTCTGGACGCTTGTTGGTTGCCTTCCTCACTGTCTGCACACCAGCTGCTACATACACCTACTGCCGAGTCCAATATACCTTATACCAATATACTGGTTCTGCCTTCACTAACATCGCACACTGTCTCCTCCACCAGTAGCGATATGTCTGGCACCTCCTAGCGGCTGGTTACTTATATAAACATTACTCATATTATGGCAGACTGCTAGGTAGACAATAGTAGTAGAGTGGCTAAATCAAATAAACAAAAAAAGTACAATACACATCCAATGGTAGTTCATAGAGATGAGCGAACACTAAAATGTTCGAGGTTCGAAATTCGATTCGAACAGCCGCTCACTGTTCGAGTGTTCGAACGGGTTTCGAACCCCATTATAGTCTATGGGGAACATATACTCGTTAAGGGGGAAACCCAAATCCGTGTCTGGAGGGTCACCAAGTCCACTATGACACCCCAGGAAATGATACCAACACCCTGGAATGACACTGGGACAGCAGGGGAAGCATGTCTGGGGGCATAAAAGTCACTTTATTTCATGGAAATCCCTGTCAGCTTGCGATTTTCGCAAGCTAACTTTTCCCCATAGGAATGCATTGGCCAGCGCTGATTGGCCAGAGTACGGAATTCGACCAATCAGCGCTGGCTCTGCTGGAGGAGGCGGAGTCTAAGATCGCTCCACACCAGTCTCCATTCAGGTCCGACCTTAGACTCCGCCTCCTCCGGCAGAGCCAGCGCTGATTGGCTGAAGGCTGGCCAATGCATTCCTATGGGAATGCAGAGACTTAGCAGTGCTGAGCCAGTTCTGCTCAACTACACCGTGTGCCGGTCAGCCCATCTGATATAGCAGAGCCGAGTGTGGCTCAACTGGCTCAGCACTGGCTAAGCACTGCTAAGTCTCTGCATTCACATAGGAATGCATTGGCCAGCCTTCGGCCAATCAGCGCTGGCTCTGCCGGAGGAGGCGGAGTCTAAGGTCGGACCTGAATGGAGACTGGTGTGGAGTGATCTTAGACTCCGCCTCCTCCAGCAGAGCCAGCGCTGATTGGTCGAATTCCGTACTCTGGCCAATCAGCGCTGGCCAATGCATTCCTATGGGGAAAAGTTTATGTCACAAAAATCACAATTACACACCCGATAGAGCCCCAAAAAGTTATTTTTAATAACATTCCTACCTAAATAAAGGTTATCCCTAGCTATCCCTGCCTGTACAGCTATCCCTGTCTCTTAGTCACAAAGTTCACATTCTCATATGACCCAGATTTGAAATCCACTATTCGTCTAAAATGGAGGTCACCTGATTTCGGCAGCCAATGACTTTTTCCGATTTTTTTCGATGCCTCCGGTGTCGTAGTTCCTGTCCCACCTCCCCTGCGCTGTTATTGGTGCAAAAAAAGCGCCAGGGAAGGTGGGAGGGGAATCAAATTTTTTTGGAGTTTGCCACGTGATGTTCGATTCGAATCGAACACATCGAACAGCCTGATATCCGATCGAACATGTGTTCGATAGAACACTGTTCGCTCATCTCTAGTAGTTCACATTATTGTAACTATACAAATAGGTGTACAAAGGACATTCAGACATATAGTATTCATGCTTAAAGGGATATTACCATCAGGATTATTTATGGCACCTATGAGACCCGCATCTACCCCAAGAACAGGATGAGGTCTCCCTACTCCCCAGTCAAAAATGACACATGCGGATGACAGACCCAGTTAAAGATTTTACATTGGGGCCCAGGAGCTCAAATAAATCCATGTGCAAGTGGTTTTTTTTTCTATACTAACTATTCTAGACTATTCTAGTACAAAATTTAGTATGTCCTATCCTCTGTTCATATCTATAATGCTCAGTCTTTGTGACCCTTGAATATACTACAGGAATGTAGTTATTACAGCCATAAGAAATCCCCTAGCATCTGTATAAAGTAGCACTTGGTAATAAGATATTGGTTTTAAAGCTGAAAACCACGTTAGGCAAGTGGTGTATAATAGTGTATAATGCTGTACGTGGGGTTTTCCCTTTTCAGGTTATATGTGCTGATTTTAGAAAATCTAAAATGACTCATTGTTGCAACGGTTCTCTACACGGAGGATACTATGCTCTTAAACTGATAAATGTTATTATTCCTGATGACCAAATATTTCAAAGATAAACACATTACTTGTCTACATTAACAGTTATATAAGTGAATGTTAGACTGAACGCTAGCAGAGCTATAGATTTAGTATACCGTACATAACCTTTGCCCTCATTTTGATACCTGAGCAGATGTACTATAGTATCAGCCTGAGCAGAAGGTTAATCAATGGCTGGCTTCTTATGCTGGTCAGTAGGTAAGAAGATTTCTCTATCTGATCCTGGTTATCCTGCTGTGAAGGATTTGCCAGTGTCGGTTTTCAACTCTGACAATACTGCACATAGTAAACAAACCAAGGAAATATAAAGGTGGATATATATAGATCAGTATCTAACACTCTGCCTATTATATTCAATGCAGCATTTTAGAGACAATCTGTTTGGGTGCATTTCCCAACATAATCATTTATTGTAAAGGGAACTCTGGGGACCTTTTCTCTCTAACACTTTCAGTTTTAAAACGGGGTACACCCACCAGACTCCTTCATAGTCATTGGGGTCTGCCAGATTCTTTGTGTAACTGCTGTTTTAGCAGTCTGGTTCTCCATCATTTGGGTCCCCCGACGTACCCGAACAACAGAGAGCCTGGCGCTAATGTGAATCTAGTATAATCAGTTATGTTGCTGCATGATAAATAACTATTATACCAGGACTCCCTCTGCCCGTATGATGCCCAGTAAATCCAGGATATACGGACCAAGTTTCATAGATAAAGCTTGGTCATGTGAATCTAGGCTTACCCTATATTCACATGAATGTCCTAATTGGCCATGTCACAGCCGGGTTTTTTTTTACGTCCGTCACACAGCTGCATTAATATTTATTCATGTGAATGAGAAATATTCACATGACCAATATTTTAAGGGACCGTTGTAACAGACCGTCAAAGTATAGGTCATTCTCTATTTTTGTCTGTTTTTATGGATCCCTTCATACAATACAATGTATGAGGGATCTGTGCACTCCTCGGGTGTAAAGAAAAAGTCAATTTTTCATGGCTGTTTTCACCCAAAGTTTTGTGAATCTAGCCTTAGGATGAGTTCACACGAGGTATTTTGGTAAGGATTTTGAGGCGGAATCTGCCTCAAAATCCTGACCAAAAAAACGGCTCCCATTGAAACTAATGGGAGCTGGTCAGTTCTTTTTCTGGGAGCTGTTTGTTCCGGCTCCCGGAAAAAAAAAAAAAAAAGCGACATGCTCATTCTTCAGGCGGATTTGCGAGGCCCATTCTTTGGGCCTAATCCGGATCGGAGTGCTGCGACTGGATGCCAGTGCACTGCATCGGCATCCATTCATGGCTACCCATATTTTGGACCGGAACGTGAGACGGCTTCTGCGTCAAATTCCAGTCCAAAATACCCCATCTGAACCTGGACTAACTCTTTCCCTTTCCACAGGTGTTGATGTATACTCAATGGAGATTTATCAATCCCTCTATGCCTTGGCCATACATATTCATTATAACTCATTCCAGTTTTTTGGCATAACTTAAAATGGAAATCTATCCCATTATCTAACTGATGTAGACTTTCATTCTGAACTTTATTAATACAATATGCTAGTCTTAATAAATCTGCCCCAAAGTGCTCCATAAAAGACTTGAACAGTACATCTGGTTGTGTGCATTAAGATTGTGTTTGTGACTTAGATTGTATTAGTAATTAATGCAGAAATTCAGGTAATACCAAAGAGTTCACTTATTTTTTTCATGAAACTGTAAATAATGAGCTAATCCATTCATATGTGTATGGACCTACTGAATCATGGGATTTTATAGCATTTCGAATCTGGATACTCTGTTACCTGTTCTAACACATTTCTTCAGCATACTTACTCACACAGTATATAGCAATGTTTTCTTGGTGTTTCAGGTGACTAAAATCCAGTGGAATGTTTGTTGAAAGTCTATAATAAAATCTTGAGATGTGTACAACAATATTGGTTGCTTTGCATTTTAGGGATATTTTTTGTTCAGTGGCTTTTTTTTGAAAATGTGTTATTTTTTTCAGGCAGTTTTCCATGAGGTTATCAATATAACATTAAAAAACAGCTGTATACAATGATACCATTGAAAAACTCTAAAAGATCATGTCAAATAGAATATTAAGATGGTTTCACATCTGCTTTGGAGTCTCCATTGGAGATTCCATCGCGGAGACCGCCAAAAGTCAACGAAGAAAAGTCCTGGACAGAGGAATTTTTTCTCAAATACTTTCATTTTCAAAACAGCGGACACATGGTGGACCCCATTAGATTCACTCTGGGCTCCGTTTGTAACCACTGTTTTAATGGTCTAGCTCTCGGCGGCTCCTTGACAGACTCGAACAAAAAAAAGCTGCACTAGTATGAACCTAGCATAAGCCTAAGGCCCCACGTTGCGGAAAAGCTGTTTTTTTTTTTGTTTGCTGCATTTCTTTGAGCCAAAGCCAAGAGTGGCTACAAAAGGAATGGGAAATATATAGGATTACTGAAACTTCACCCTTTTGTTCAATCCCTTTCTGATTTTGGCTCAAAAAAACCACAGCAACAAAAAAGTTAAGTGTGAACCCATCCTAAGAATTTATTTATTTTTATTTTTTTAAAGTAATGAATAGAGATGAGCGAACACTAAAATGTTCGAGGTTCGAAATCCGATTCGATCGGCCGCACACTGTTCGACTGTTCGAACGGGTTT
Source organism: Leptodactylus fuscus (assembly GCF_031893055.1). Taxonomy (NCBI): domain Eukaryota; kingdom Metazoa; phylum Chordata; class Amphibia; order Anura; family Leptodactylidae; genus Leptodactylus; species Leptodactylus fuscus. The sequence continues at coordinate 138,121,245 of NC_134269.1, read as the reverse complement.
CGAACCCCATTATAGTCTATGAGGGGAAATGCTCGTTTCAGGGGTAGGTAACATTTGATCAAATTCTACTTACCAAGTCCATGAGTGAGGGTCGGGCTGGATTCTTCTCCCTGCGCAGCGTCCCCGCGTCCTCTTCCGGCCTTGAATTCACTCTGCTAGGCATCGGGCCTAGGCAGAGCTGACTGCGCAGTTGACTCTGCCCAGGCCCGATGCCTAAGCAGAGTGAATTCAGAGCCGGAAGAGGACGCGGGACGCTACGCAGGGAGAAGACTTCTAAAGGTAAGAGAAGAACCAGCGTTGATTGTCAATGTATAGCATTCTGCCAATCAACGCTGGTTCTGCATCGAATCCTAACTTCAAACAGCTAGTAGTGTTCGATCGAGTACGAGTTTTTCGAATACCGTAGTATTCAATCGAATACCTACTTGATCGAATACTACTCGCTCATCTCTAGTAATGAACATTCATTATCATCTGTTTCTCTACAGTAAATTTATTGCCGATCGTGAAAGCAGAAGAAGTCTTACCAATAGTCACTTGGAAAAGAAGAAATCCTGTGATGATTATGTAAGTCACCTTGTGTTTTTTTTTCATAAGATCTAGCAGATATTTCAGTGTGAATCTACAATTTTCATAGTCATGAAAATACAGAAAATTCTTTGAATGAGAAGGTGTGTCCAAACTTTTGGTCTGTGCTGTATAAATATATATATATATATATATATTTTTATTTTTTTTTAAAGGGCAACTAAGTGATCACTGTTAAAATAAATCCAGAACATAGAACGTCACTATGGTGCTGGTAGTATGCTTGGTGGGTAGACGGGCTGACTGCAATCCCCCTTGTCTACAAAACATCGCCCTTAACCCTATGAGGAGCTCTATAGGTTGATAGAGTTATCATGGAAATTTCCATTAGTGTTACCCTCATGCAAAGTAATAATTTGGATAACATTTTAAATATCTATAACATTGTTTTGTTCCAAATGTAATTTTAGGAACATTCTAATTTTTCTACAGAGTCCCGGCACAACTTCCATTGGAATGTCTGTCTTTAACTTGAGCAATGCTATTATGGGGAGTGGAATTCTTGGCTTGGCTTTTGCTCTGGCAAACACAGGAATAGTCCTGTTTGTGTAAGTATCCATACTTATATCACATTTAACACTCAGCATCAATGGTTTTGACATCTTCAAACTGTCTAGTCTAAATTTATACCACCTTACTTTGAGCCAGAATTTTGCAACATAATTTTGACATATTTTTAGCATTTCATGGAGCATTTAATACACTCCCCCTTTTTGTGAGAATCCACAACCACATATCTAGGAAAAAGGAAAATTTTAGCATAAAGTAGATATACCAAGATAGGTCACGTTTACACCATTGTCTTGTTGTAACCATAGTAGGAAATCTAATTTGCTTCGAGTGAGTACTGGAGTCTCAGTGAGCACTCCTCCCTGCTGTGTGAGAGCAGGTAGATGACACATCAGCAGCAGCCTGTGCTGTATACATAGCAGAGTGTGCTCACTGAAACTTCTGGGGTGCATGCTGGAGCCTAATTAGCATAGGAATAAAAGCGGGGTCATTCAAAAACTACTGAGGTGATTTACATACAAAAGGTAGGTGTGGCATAGCCTTTGTAAAGGCTATGCAAGAATGTGCTTAGTTAAAAATGGCTTTTCCCAATGATAGAGCCCCTTTAAGGATGAAGTTAGGAAATATGTATAGATTTATTTATTAGGATTAGGGTGGGGAAATGGTTACTAGGACTAGGTTTGAGAAATGTATACAGGTTAATTTATTAGAGTTAGGAAATTAGTATATAACTTATTTACATATTGCTGACAAGCTTTAGGAATTCTGTAGCATACCTAGACATCCTATACAATGCAAGCACTTCACATATTGGTTAAAATATACACAATGTGCTGCAAGGACATCTAGCGCTGGCATATGGCTAGACAGTGCATTGTCAGTGTAGATTCATCCACTGATGAAGTTGCATAATATGATGAGCCAGTCAGCATGTAACTCTGAGCGGCCAATAAAGTAGCATGATGGTCCATCCAGTGTTCACCATGAGCACAGCGAATACAGTCCCTGATTGTGGGTGACTATTATTGGAACAGCTAACCAGTAGTAAGCCGTGTAGTGCAGCAATTTATTAGGGAAGTGTACTGTGGTTTTTATTTCTGTGACTTTACATTTTGTGAACTTCCAAATTTCCACCTCATTAGGCCTTGTGTTAGCTGCTTGGTCAATTCCACTGTAAGTCCTTAGGTTCTTAGTTGAGATTGAACTTATACTGGAGGATAGCTGAATGTGCAGGCAGTACAGAATGTATTAGTATTACCTTTATTTAGCTTTATGCTATTAAATATTAATCAACCCAAGCTCATTGCTGGTCATGGTAATGCCAGTAGGACCAATAAGCTATTTTAAAGTAACACTCGGTGATTTTTTTTTTGACTCATTATATTGTCTGAAAGATCAATAGTAATACTTGTCTGCTCAGAATGTCTTTCCTTATATTGCTCTCACATTCAGCAGTCAGCCACATGACCATAGTGTGACCTGTTTTTTCTAGCATGGGTTGCTATGAATATGGGAGGTCCCTTTCTGCTGTCTGCAGATGCTATAGAGAGCTACCATGTAACCTCAGATTCATTAAAGTCCCCTTCCTCATTTTTGTGCCTTACCTTTTCTGTCCATGTCACTTTAAACGAGCCTTTCCTCATACAAGATAATTATATGTATTATGCATTCGATTAAAGTGGCCATGCACCTTTTCATGATAGGCCAATGATAGCAAATCACTGGCCTAAAGGCTGAGTTCACAGAGTTTTTTGGTCAGGAATTTGGTTAAGAATCTGGCTCCTAATCAGCCTCCAAAAAAAGCCTCCCAAAAGCTTTTTTTTGGAGGCTGATTTTGAGGTGGATTCCTGACCAAATTCCTGACTAAAAAACTCAGTGTCTTGTGCACCATTGAAGCCAGTCATTGGCCACAGAAATCACATATTGTGGAATAAACAGATCAAAGGGTAGCATGATAGCGATCTTGAACAGCAGGGGGATTTACCAGGTGAGTAATGATGAGTCTTTTATTATTTTATGCCACCCCCCCAACCCCCCACCCCACCTATAACCTTTTGTCTGATCAGGAAAATCCCCTATAATTACTAATACTGAAGTTGTATTATTCTCTTGATTTAAGATTATTGAGTGCTCATACAGAAAAATTTCAGGTTGTTTTTGCACTGCACTATTTTGTCTTTCAGGGCAGGCAAACAATATTAATCTATCAATTGCTATTCGCAATTGATAATAAGCAAGATATTAAAAAGTTTAATCCATACTGAAACATATAGGGAAAAAGTGTATGTGCCAAATTTACAAAAAACTAACCATTTTATCTATAATAATTGTGTTTCTAATTGGTGTAAGGAACAGCTACTTGACTAATTTGCATAGTGAGCATCTGCCATGTTTGTCTGAAGCTTCCTAAGACTAAGGCCTCACGTAAGGGCCGCAGATAAAAAGTGCTGCGGGAAAAACCACAGTGACACTGCATCGCGTTTTTTTCTTGCAGAGCTTTTTACTTTCTGCTCCCATTATACCTATAGGGAAACCGCTGGCATTTCGTAGATACAATTGACATGCTGCATTTTCCAAAACCGCAACTGTTTTGGAAATCGCAGCGTGTCCACTGCACATATCTTTAAAATGTGTGTGGCTGGGATTTACTAGAATCTCATCCACCTTACTGTAACTGTAAAACGCTGATGTTTTTTTCTGCTGAATTTAGAGCATGCTGCTTCTTTTTTTCTTTAAATCACATTTTAACCTTAGTGTGATCATTTTTTATCCATACTGACTGAAATAATCCTATTATAGAAAACCACACAGTTTTTGTACTTATTTTTTTCTGTTGGTTTTTTTGGCACTATAGTACAGTGGATTTTCTCACAATTACTCATTACATTCAGACTCCTTAGGCTAAGGCCCCGTTCCCACGGAGTAACACGATGCTCATTTAGACACGTATACACGTGTCAGAGCGAGGTGCTTCAAAACAGATCCCATTGACTTCAATGGGTGCCGGCTTAGGCGCGCTACACATTGAAATCAATGGGTTATAAAGCCTCCCACTGATTTCAATGTGTAGCGTGTGAGGCGCTTCAAAACAGATCCCTTTGACTTCAAAGGGTGCCGGCTTATGTGCTACACATTGAAATCAATGGAAGGCTTTATAACCCATTGATTTCAATGTGTAGGGCGCCTAAGCCAGCACCCATTGAAGTCAATGGGATCTGTTTTGAAGCGCCTCGCTCTGACATGTGTATACGTGTCTAAATGAGCAGCGCGTTACTCCGTGGGAACGGAGCCTAAGGCCCCACATAACATGACACACAACAAAACAATCTGTACTTTTTTTCTGCAGCATTTTTCATTGAGATTTTGCTGCATTTTTCTGTCCCTTTTTCTTCTCCCATTAAATATATATGAAAATTGTTATTGAGATTAAACAGCTAAATTTAACATGCTACATAAATGTTTGAAAATTCAGTATTTCAGCAGTATTTTTTTATACAATGTGTGGATGAGATGAAATAGAATGTCCTTCACTTTGCTGGTCCTGAAAAATGCAACATTTTTTCAGGTGCTTTTCCAAAACGTGTGACAACCGAATTATATGACTGATATTTTCCCTATATAGTTAATAGGGGAAGGGAAAAATGCAGCAAAGTTGTTAGTCTTAGGATGGTTTCACATCCGTGTACGGCTCGGCATGAGCAGAGCTAGCCGTACACGCGAACACTTTCCATTCACTTCAAAGGGAGTGCTCGTAGTGAAAAAAGCAGCCCATTCATTTCTATGGGGAGCGCTCGTATGCCGGCTCCCATAGAAATGAATGGGAATTGCTTTATACGCTGCTGATTCTGAACGTGTTTTACATTCAGAATAAGCTGGCGTATACTCAGTGTGAACTCACCCTAACTCCGTGTGAAGGCTCCCTTAGCCAGTTTAATTCAAGCTTATTTTGGGCATATTTTTGCTCCTGTAATACAGCCATGTGGTCCAGTTCCACCAGGGGTCTACTGACCCAATCTGACAACATAATGGGGACAGGTTTATAAAAAAAAAATAGTGCAATTACAGTACAGAAAACTGCAGTGGCTTTTTCCCAGAAATGTTGCACGTGAAATCATATAGACTTTGTTCCACAGTTGTAGTTTTTTTAAATGAATAATATTCACAAACATGAATCACTATTGCACAACAACAGGCATATTCTTGCTTTCTATGTACTAACATTCCAGGACTGTTAGTGTTCATTTCCCGAATAGACGTCTTTGACATTGTGTATCACAATGCTTCCTCTTATAGTAATCTATTTTGTGTCATGGAACTTTTATCCACTGACAAAGCTGCTCAGGCAAAATAAAAAAAAAACATAGACAAAAAAAAAGCTGTCCTGCTCCACTTCCATATTTGAATAAAGCAAGTGATTTATGTCATTGTAGATTTGTAGAAAGAAGCTCCCATATTCCATGATAAATATAGAAATCTAGATATATATTAAATAACACACAAGGAGAGCTATCAGATCCTTTATAAACATACAAATCAAACTGAATACATGAGACTTGTTCCTTGACCAAATATCCTCTAAACTGTGTAATATGGCATCTAATCTATTCTAAGCCACTCCTCGTAACTGAATCAAAAGCCACATGACTTACCAGAAAAGTTGCAAAAAAAACTGTCAGTTTCACAAGTCTCATTTCCTTTTGAATAACTTCTTACTATGACAAAGAAGACATAAGGCTGTGCACTGTGGTTCTCCTTCACATCAATGATACTATTACATGGTTACTTTTCTTTTTAAGACTAAGGCCCCGTGTTGCAGAAACGCAGCTTTTTTTGTTGCAGTTTGTGTAGCATTTTTTTTTTTCAGCCAAAGCCAAGAACAGTTATACAAAGGTAATGGGGAACATATAGAAAGTACTTACACTTGTACCTTCTGCTCAATCCAGTCCTGCAACAATATCTGCAGCAAAAAACAGTGTTTCCACAGTGTGGGGCCTCAGCCTAAGGCTTTTGGTCAGGAATTTGGTCAGAAATCCACCTCAAAATCAGCCTCCAAAAAAAAAGCCTTCCAATATTGGGAGGCTTTTCTTGGAGGCTGATTTTGAGGCGGATTCCTGACCAAAAAACTCTGTGTGAACTTAGCCTAAGGGTAAGTTCACACAGGGTTTTTTGGATCAGACCCTGAGGCGGCCTCCGCCTAGTCCGGAGAAGGGAGTTTCTTCAGGCCGAATCACGAGGTGACTCAGCCTGAAGAAAGAGCATCTTGCTTCTTTTTTCCGGGAGTTGGGAGAAACAGCTCCCGGAAAAAGCTCCTGAGTGGCTCCCATTGATTTCAATGGGAGCCGTCTTTTTGGTCAGGGTTTTGAGGCGATTACAGCCTTAAAACCCTGACCAAAAAACCCCATGTGAACTTACCCTAAGGCTAAGGCCCTATGGGCCGTATCCACAGCACTAAAGCGCTGCGGGAAGAACCGCTGCATGAACGCATTGTGGTTCTTTCCACAGCGCTTTTAAGCGAAAGTTCACAGAGTTTTCCTCCGCGGACTTTCTGTTACAATTATATCTACGGAAAAGCCGCTGGCGTTTCCATAGATATAATTGACATGCTGCGATTTGCAAAGCCGCAATAGCTTTGCAAATCGCAGCGTGTCCGTGCTGCGATCTTTTCCGCAAAGTGGGGATGGGATTTGCCTGCACTGTACAACGCCACGATTTTTCCCGCAGCGTCTCCACGTTTTCAGTCTGTGGGCCCCGGCCTAAGGCATTTTTTTCCGCAGCGTTTTTCATTGCTTTTTTGTTGCATTTTTTAGTCTTTATTAAATTTCTAGGGAAAACACAAGCAACTTTTAAAAGCACAGATTTTCTACAGTGTTTTTTTTTTCTCAAAATGTATGGATAGGATTAGCCAAAATTTCATTCACTTTGCTGGTACTTAAAAAAGCCTTTTTTTCAGCTACTTTTCTGCAACATGTGGCCTTTGCCTAGAAATACATTTTGCTTACCCTAGATTAAAATAAATAGGTCATTTTCAGGCGACACGTAACCTTTAAGTAGCAATTCCTGTAAACATATGCTGGTCTTACACATAAGATAGCTTGAATTGACCATCATAAGATTACACTTGATCTCCCCCTACACCTACAGCCATATACACTTTGCCTCTGAACAATTTGGCATTTTTATTTTTAAAATCCATCCACCTGTTCTTATTCACCAAGTGGGAGGAAAGCTTTTGTTTTCTCATAGAAAACTCACCCCTTGGTGAATAAGAGCCAATTTAGATATAATCTTTGGGTGGCCATATCTTTTGAGTGGGTGGTTGGATTAAAAAATAAATAGAACAAGAGGTGCATATCATACTAGTATTATAATCAAATAAGGTATTTTGCATGGTATAATTACATTTGCACAAAAACAAACCAAATTAATGAACGTGTATCCTCTTCCTGCTACATGTTGCTACACATTACATGTTGCCATTTTTTACATAATTATCTACAAAGCTGACTACATAGTGTAGCTCTAAAATAGGATTTTGCACTATTTTGGGTGCAGAGATATTGTTTTTAGTGCATATGTTTAGAAGATCTGTTTAATGTACACAATGGACACAAACCATCTACTTATATAGCGTTAATGAAAAACTAATCTGATTCTGATGCATACTAATCTCCTTTTTTCTTTTCAATGGATTTTATTAATTTTCATAATAACAGACAAAACAAGGATAAAATTGGTTACAAAAACGGGAGCACGCAAACAAGACCACATTGCAGAAATTATACTATCGGAGTATAATATTGTGTCCGTCCTTTGCATCTGACAAATGGATCTGCTAAACAAATATAGAAAATATGACTTGAATGTACCCCTATACTTGTCAATAAAAGAGTATAAGAAATGCCAAGGGTGAAGTGGCTATTTCCATTTGTATTTTCACCATCCATAAAACTGAGTATTCTAATATCACCTCCTTAAAATATATCATCTGTGGGTTTTTTTCCCCTACTTTCTAGGCTGCTCCTAATATCAGTGACTTTGTTGTCTATCTATTCTATCAACCTCTTACTGAAATGTTCCCAGGAAACAGGTATTTTTTAAGTTTTTTGTTACCTTTCTAACAAACATTGTGTACCATTAGATTAGTGTCTAGCGGTACTAAATAACATGTATTCATGTACTCAGGCTGTATGGTTTATGAGAAGCTAGGGGAGCAAGTATTCGGTACTCCGGGAAGGTTATTAGTCTTCGGATCAACTACGCTTCAGAACACTGGAGGTAGGTGCTTTCATTAAAAACAAAAAATTTTAACAACTCCTTTTATGGGAAAACACTAGATTGTGAGTAAAAAATATTGTGTTTTCCTGTCTTACAGCAATGCTGAGTTATCTGTTCATAGTAAAAAGCGAATTACCAAATGTTATTAAATTCCTGCTTGGAATGGAAGACACATCGTAAGTGGATGATTTGGATGATTTTTATGTATTGTCTATTGTAGTCTTTCATTATTTTGATATTTTTGCTGGTATGAATTTTTCTGTAAACATTTGGGAGCACATTCATTAAGAAAAAAACAGGCAATTTTTGGCACATGCTATATTTAATAATATTTATAACTCCACTCCAGCACTGTCATCTTGCAAAACTATCCAAGTTTTATGGAAGAATCAAATTAAGGCCGAGGCCGCATGTTGTGAAAAAGCTGCGTTTTAAAATACCTGCAAAGTGGATGGGATTTTGGCTAATCCCATCCAAACATTGCAGAAAAGAATCTGAAATGGAAATGCTGCAATTTTAAAAACACTGGCATTTTTGTAAATCACAGCATTTCAGTTACATACCTATAGAAATGCTGGCGTTTTCATGTAGGTATATAAGAGGCAGAAAATCCACAGAGGAAAACTCTGTGGACTATCTGTGAAAAATGCAATGCTATGTGGGTCTTTAGCTTAAAAACAAAGTGAGGTGCACATCCATAAAATCCAGAAAACTGCTGACATGTTACAAATCCATTCAATATTATAGCTATGGTTAAGAACCCTCGAAAGGGTTTTGTAACATGGCAGTGTTTTGGAAGCGCACCTCATGTTTTTAATGTGATTCTTTAATAAAGTTTGGATATTTTTACAAGATGACAGTGCTGGAGTTAGTTATACCTATTATTATCTGGAAACTTGCCTGGTGATTTCTCTCTGCTAGCAGAAAAAGAAACCCATTGAAGTCAATGGGAAGCTTTTTTTTTAGCGCTGAAATTCTACACCAAATTCCTCATCATTTTCCTCCGTGTGAATGGACCCTTAGGATGAAAGATGCAAGTGAAACCTGCAACCAGTGGTGTAACTAAAGTCTTGTGGGCCCCATTGAAATCTTTTGTCCGGGGCCCCCTATGTCACCCCTACAGCGAATTCTTGTTAGTGATGGTTACGGGTGCTAAGGAGCTTAATCCACCTTAGTGTGGTTAGGGTAATCTGTGAGTCTCCTTGGCTGATGGAAGCTGTAATCTCAATACTGATACCAGGCTTCTGGGCCCTGGTGCGACTGCACCCTCTGCACCCCTCAAGTTACACCCCTGCCCGCAACAATAACTGACATGGTTTAGAGTAATAATTGACATGCTGTGGGACCTAGCACATGGATACAATCACACTATCATTCTATCTTGCTTCATAGGCCATGGTACCTTGATGGACGATTTCTTCTGGTTGTTGTAACAATTGGAATTATACTTCCATTGTGTCTTCTCAAGAATTTAGGTAAGATAAAGACCTGCAAGCAATCTGAGGGTTCACATGACCACATGTTAATATGTATATAGTTACATAGTTACATAGTAGATGAGGTTGGATAAAGACATGAGTCCATCAAGTCCAACCTATAACCCTACAATCCCCTACAGTGTTGATCCAGGGGAAGGCAAAAAACCTAGGGCCAACTTTAACAATATTTTACTTTTAAAGATTTATTTCCATAAACATATTTCTGATGATACTAGACAGAGATATACAGAAATACATTAGAGAAATGCAGTAAATTCTTGCTTCTGCTTTGAGATGATCTTAGTGAATTACAGTATATTCATATTCACACTATGTTATTGAGACTTCCACCTGCTGGTGAAGTTGTAAAATAACATTTCTGTAGTTCAGTAAGATTACATAAAATGAATCATTATGTAACTGTAACTGTTTCAGCGCAGCTTTAGACATGAACATAGTATTTCATCTACACAGGTTACCTTGGCTACACCAGTGGGTTCTCTTTGACATGTATGGCTTTTTTCCTTGTGGTGGTAAGTTCAAATATGTCTTTTATAGCGCATTTTGTTTTCAACTTAAGGCAGTGTTTTATTTATACAACTGGTTTCATAACAAAACTTTCTTTTTTTATAATTATTGTTATTTTTGTTATATTTCAGGTCATCTACAACAAGTTTAAACTTCCATGTCCACTTACAAGTGGTAATGAAACCTTAAGCAATTCTCATAATACAACGGCAGAGGGAGAATGTACACCAAAGTATTTCACGTTTAATTCTAAGGTAATAATTTAATACTGTAACATTCTCTTAATGCAATTTCTAACTCCTTTTTGTCTTAGAACCGTGATCTTATGTGAAAGATGAGAAATACAGGTTTTCTGTAATAATTCATTAGTATACTAGTAAATTTTACATTGACATATCATATTGGGCTTACTTGCTTCCAGGTGGCTCATAATAAATTTGATATGAAATGCGTTGCTATAAACTTGTTTATATTCGTGCTATTTTGCTCTAACTTCTGGTGTAAATTACAGTAACCCCATCCACTTTCTATATCACTTTCAGGCTAAGGCCCCACGAAGTGGGAAACAACAAAAAAAAAGTGTTGCGAGAAAAACTGCGGCGGCAAGGCATGACGTTTTTTCCCGCAGCGCTTTTTGCAGGTTTCCTCTGCTGACTTTATACTTCCTTTATGTCTATAGGGAAATCACCAGTGTTTCTGTAGGTATGATTGATATGCTGCAATTTCCAAAATCACAACAGTTTTGGAAATCGCAGCACATCTGCTGTGCATATTTTTTCACTTTACATGGGACTATAAAACACCACATTTACACCACATGGAGCCTGGCCTTAAAAAAGTAGTGAGAGATTTGTCAAACGACAGAAAGTTGCAAATAAAAATGTTAGGACTCTTTTGCCTGCACTATTATTTCAGCATTTTTAAATTGGAAATTAGTAGACATTTTACATGATTTTAATGGTATTTTTACAATCATTTGCTGTGGCTTTTTATTTTGTACCACTTTACACTTTTTTTGCTGATTTTGAATTGTATGAAATTTATGTAATAAGGGTTGGTTCACACTAGCGTATGTATTCCGTCCGGGGAGAGTCCACATGGAGACCCCCCAGATGGAATACACTCGCAATTGCAAGCACTGTGCAGTTAATGCGCACAGACCCCATAGACTATAATGGGGTCCATGTGCTTGCCGCGCAATGCCCGCACGAATTACTATAATGGGGTCTGTGTGCTTGCTGTGCACTGCCTGCATGAATGATTTGTGTGGGCTGTGCACGGCAAGCACATGGACCCCATTATAATCTATGGGGTCCATGAGCTTTGACAGCACAGCGCTTGCAATTGCGATTGTATTCCATCCAGGGGGGTCTCCATGCGGACTCTCCCTGAACGGAATTCATTCGTACATTCATAGTTTCATGCAATATGCTTCACCCTGGTGACAGACTCCCTGAAATTGTGTACAGAGGCTTTTCCTAGCTTTAATGTGACCTAATTATTTGTGTCTTCTTTTCCCCTACAGACTGCTTATGCACTGCCAACACTTGCATTCGCATTCGTATGTCATCCGTCAGTTCTGCCCATATACAGTGAACTCAGAGAGTAAGAAATATGTATTTGTATTAACACATGTGTCAGGGTCATAATGATGTTAATCAGATGATCTGGTTGTTTAGAGATCTTTAATATGTGCAAATAAAAAATGTAAGTTTTTGTAAATGGCTCAGTCATATTTTACAGTAACAATAAAGCTGTCCATACATTTTAGATGAAAATGGGCCAATTATGGAGGGGTCACCCCAGGGCTGTTTTAGTACATTAGGAGTCCTGTACGAACTTTTTGTAAGTGGTCCCCACCCTCCTACATAACTTAATTTCCCCATGACTATCCTCCTAATAAGACACCCTCAACCACCACACAGAAAAAGGGCTTTGGCTGTAATGATGTCTGCAGCTCGGTGCTCATTATTCCCTGCCACAGGCAACATTAGCTGAAGGCAGAATAGCCGATAGTTCTGTGCTCCACTATTGTATGTAATCTTTAGGACACAGATAGAGGTGAAATCACTGCCTGCTGTCTGGGACAATGGGACAGGACCCAAAATGTGGGATTGTCCTGCTCCATCTAGGGCGGCTGAGGGCCCCCACAACCATGATTCCCAATACGGATGCACGATTGGCCCTATGGTTAAAGCAGCCCTGGGTTAGCTAACAATACGTATAAGACTCTTCTGGTTCAAGTAAAAGAAGTGCTGACATCTTCCATTCTCCATGCATGTTTATGAGCGAGTTTTCCCAATGACTTTTTATTGTCTTCTGTGATAAGATATCATGCTGCAGCAGTTTAACCAATTGCAGAAGTTCGGGTTAACTCTTATATAAATCTGCTCAGCTCCACCTGGTCTATGCAGATTAAACTGCGTTTTCATGTAACAGGTCATACATAAACAGTATATATAGAGTAGCTGAAATTATCTTGTACATGGCCAGCGCAAATGTCGAAAATTGTACCCAATTAATGTGCTCTGCTACATAAAAGAAATCCTAAATGATGTTATCTTTTCTTTTTTTTTTTCAGTCGCACACAGAAGAAAATGCAGCTGGTATCACATATTTCATTCTTCTCTATGTTTCTTATGTATCTTCTTACTGCCATATTTGGCTATCTGACTTTTTATGGTAAGTTATAATTATTTGCTTCTGGTAACTAGGTCAAACACTTTAAAGGGACTCTTATCAAGTTCAAAATACTTCCCAAACCAATATCAATACAGTTTAAGAAGCTTTATTAGGAGTAGAAACATAACTTTGTGGTTAGAGACTGATGAATGCAGAGATAGTCATTGCGCATAAAGCAGTGTATCAGGGTTGGGTCTGATGTGCCGGATTTTTCTACAGACAGCCGTGAAGCAGGAAAATATTAAAAATGTCATTCACAATCAAGAGACAGAGTTGGAGAGGCAATTCCAGAGGAGAGCTGGAGCACTTGTGCGTATATGTATTAATCTGACAACTCATGCTCACCAACAGTGGGCTTACACTTGCTTTGCATGTCCATTAAAAGGTATATTTCTACTCCTATTAAAGAACTCAACATGGCAGTATTATTAGCATGGGAGATTTTGAACCAGGTAGGTTCCCTTTAGGCTATAGATGGAAGAATGCAGACATCATATTGTTATATGTACTTTCACAATCACAATGTGGAGCATCATGCTAATAAAAAGGCATTGTTGAACTGATGCTAACTAGTTAATTTTAGGTCCAAACTATGCACAGCCCATTCTCATCTCCAAAAGTGCACAAACACATTTAATAGCTTTTTCTCCCTACTTCTCTATGAAAATGAACACTTGACATAGTTGATTATGCATGTGTCCTTAATGGGCAAGGAAGAGTCAACCATTTAGTTAGGCACAACATGCCCATGTTTTCTTTCCCCTGAAATTATTAGTTGGGTGGAGAGCAGTGGCAAAACTAAAGTCTTATGGGCCCCCGGTGCAATCTTTGTCTGGGGCCCCCTACCTAATTCCTACAGTGAATTCTTGATAGTGATGATTATGGATGCTAAGGAGTTTGATCAACCTTAGTTGTGGTTACAGTAATCTGCCTACTCAATGAATAAGAGGTCATTTACATATGACCTTCCTTGGGTCCTATCTTTTGAACAGATGGACAGATATAAGGACTAAAAATGCCAAATTGATCATTAGCAGTGTGATAAAAATGTTGTATGTCATTTAGCATTTTGTACTGGGTAACAGGTCCCCTTTAATGGCTCAAGTCTCTGTTGCTAAAAAGCAAACTAAGAATTTTACAATAAAGGAAAATCTTGTGTTCTGAATACTGTTCTACTGCCTTCAAAAAATTATCCATTGCAGCCTGGTTAAGGTTTTATGGGAACTCAGAAACTCAAGTACTGTCTCACAGGTGGATAAAGGCAGATGAAAGTTTATTTAGAAATGTGATTATTTTTCTTTATCAAAGGTAACATTGATAGCAGTAACTAACAAGTGCATAGAAAGCATTCTCTGAATCAATACAAACCATTTGGCAGTGCAAATACCAAATATAGGTCTGTAGAAAAGAAGAGAATAAAAGGGCTATCAGTCCATGCAATTGTGCAGGTCAGGAGAAAAAAAGAGCAACAAAACAAAAGATTTAGGTACACGTGTACATATAACATCACAGCTGCGTCTACCGTAATAGAAAAAGGGAACATATGTCTGGCTGAAAAATGACATAAACAGACTACACAGGAGAGGCTGAGCCTGGGGATTAAGAAAAGTACAAAGTGGACTGAAGAAAGGAGGGGCTGAAGCCTCAACATTTATAGTAAGGCTAAGGCAAAAAAAAGTGCTGTGAGAAAAACTGTAGAGGCAACGCATCGTGGTTGTTCCCGGAGCGCTTTTGACAGAAAGTTTGCAGTTTTCCTCTGTGGACTTTCTGCTTCCATTATACCTTTAGAGAAACCGCCAGTGTTTCCATAGATATAATTGACATGCTCTGATTTCCAAAACCGCAACAGTTTTGGAAATCATCACGTGTCTGAAGAATGTATGTTAATGCAAAGTAGGGATGGGATTCGCTAGAATCCAATCCACTTTGCTGTGACTGTAAAACGCTGTGTTTTTCCTCTGCGGCATGTGGTGCCCTGATCTTAAGCTGACCATACACATTTCAGCCAGATGATAATTCTCCATTTTTCCCTCCTTGATATATTCACAATTTTTTTTCCAGCAGATACACAGGGTGTTGATTCTAACTTCAATGTATTTTTTAACATTTGATTTCTTCAGATAAAGTGAAATCTGAACTTCTTGGGACATACAGCGATGAAAAGGACATTCTCCTATTGACTGTACGCTTGGCTGTCATAATTGCAGTTATACTAACTGTACCAGTGTTATTTTTCACTGTAAGTACATATTATCATTGTCATAGAACATTATTATAACAACATATGTGAGATAGTAAAACTGGGTTTCTGAACATGGATTGTTCTTTTATATATCTCATGGTTAGCAAGGCAGTTGAAACAATTCCTCTTTTCCATAGATATAAACAACAGGTTTTGTAGATGGGTTTAGAAGGCATTTTGGCTTTTACATAGACCATAATGATATCTATCTTTTATATTATTATTAATTATATTTTCTTTGTTCCAAGGTTCGATCCTCATTGTTTGAACTGGCCCGGAAGACAAAATATAAATTCTGGCAACATTTACTAGTGACAGTAGTCCTTCTAATTGTGATTGATCTACTTGTTATTTTTATACCAGCAATGAAAGACATTTTTGGAGCCATAGGTAAAGTAATGTTTTATTTTATTTTATTTGACTTCCTTGTATGTAAATTATAATATGTGATGGCACATTGCTTGGATAGTCTATGACCTCCCAATAAGTTGGGTTCGCAGCATCAATTCTACTACAGACAAAGCCTAAAATGATGATGATATGCCAAGTGCAGAGCATTAGGAGGTTGTGTATGCCAAAGGGATTCAAAGAAAACCTAAGAAAACTTTATACTGCACCCCTTCACTCTTCGCACTAGGCATAAAAGAGTGGGTCTGGCTGACATACATTTAAGGTGCATGGGACATTACATATATTTTGGCCAAACCTGATGATTTTGTTTTCTGACATGTCTGGCAGTTGCTTTCTCTTCTCCTTTATTCGATATAAAGGCACTACTCTGCCTGTTTAACTAAACATGGTGAGAAGAATTTGCTAATCTTGCTACACCAGTTTTCCGGCATTAGCGCCGCATTTTTGGAGTATGGTCATTTGCACCAAGAATATACCATTTGTCCATTTTCAAAATTGCTTAGAGAACAGTATGCAGAACAAGGAGGGGTTCAAGAAAATTATCTTAAGTTATAACTCAAACTGATGCCATTCCCTGACTGGAGTCAATTCTGGTACATAGACCATAGTGCACAAGTATTATTAAGGGTACCTTCACACGGAGTTACGCTCCGTGCTTTTTGTCCATTTTACACGTGTAAAAATACACATGTAAAATGTAGTTAGCCATTGAGTTCAATGACTTTTTTTTTTAACATGCGTCTTTTTGAGCGCGCAAAAACGTGCACAAAAAGACGCGCGTTATATGAAAAAAACCATTGAACTCAATGGATTACTACATTTTAGATGTGTATTTTTACATGTGTAAAATGTAGCAAAATGTGTGGAGCGTTACTCCATGTGAAGGCACCCTAAGGGTATGCACAATGCGGCAATCTTAATAAATTCACCCCATTTTTTCGGAAGCGTGTCGATAAGCACTTGATTAAGCTGTGTTGCAGTTCCTTTTACAAGTAAAAAATAGACAAAACTCTCAAAATCAGCAAGGTTTCCAGAGGTTATACCTATCTTATCTAGCTATATGCCATAACATTTTCTATGGTGTTGAATTATATGGTGATGCACAATCATATTAATAACCATTTTAATATACATCACAGGTGCAACATCTGCAAATATGCTGATATTTATTTTACCCTCAATGTTATACTTGAAAATTACCAATGGTAATGACGCTTTGGCCAAAGAGAGATTTTGGGTAAGTTTTTTTTTTTTTCCACTTACTTATCTTGGTTATAATAGCTGAAATGTCTTTTGAATAAGATTGAAATAGAACTGAAGCCATAAACATAATTTGTTTTTCTGATATTATACAGTTTGAATCCAGATTCCATATGGTAAAAGAGTGGTCAGTTTAATACCATCTTTAATTCACCTTCTTGGTAGTCATGCCCATGTCCATCTTGCTAAACTCCTTGCACTGCTGATGTTGAATAAATACAGGCATGTGTAACTAATGAGCAAATTGGAAAATCCCTTGCAAAAGTGCATGGTTTAATGCATTTATAACTGTTGTCATGCGCTAATAAACAATGCATTTATATACAGTATGCACCCTACTAACCTGTGGCACATGCTTAAAGGGATATTCCCAACACTGACATTTAAGGCATATCCACATATGCCATAAATATCTGGCAAATGGGGGTTCTACTTCAGGGACCCTTATCTCTGTGCAGAATGGAGGTCCCACAACCCACATAGAGAAATGTCTTCTGGCCACTGCTTCCAAACAGAATGATTGGAAGGTGACCAAAGGTCTTGACAGATGCCGATTTATGGCAATTATTTGTTGGGTATCTGTCATCATAAAATTTTTGTCTCCCTTAGTTCAAGTTGTGATATCTGACGTTAATTAGACAGCTTCAGAGTAGAAGTCGGCTGTATACTGCAAACTTCTGTTTATTGTATATTCTTAGTATACCTCATTTTAAATGTATGAAACATAGTACATAGGATCAGGGGTGAACCTGCTTCTTTCGCCGCCCGAGCGAAGTACAGAAAGCCACCCCCCCCCCCGCCGGGAGGAGGGGCGGAGCGGGGGCGTGGCTTAGAGGAGGGGTGTGGCTTCTCGAAATGAGGCGGGGCTTAGCGCCGTTCGCCGGCAGAGAGCAGGCCCGGAGACTGCCTGCGGTCTACCTGAGCGTGCGGGGAGGCTGCTGGAGCAGCGCTGCTCCAGTGGCCTCCCCAAACCACCGCTCCGTGCTAAGCCAGTCCAAGACAGCTTGTCCTGGACTGGCTTAGGTTAGCAAAAATGACGCCCTCCCTGAGGCCCTGGCATAGTGCCACCTGAAGCGCTCGCTTCAGGTCGCCTCATGGGAGGTGCGGCACTGCATAGGATACTACTGTCTATCATACTTAAAGGGATTCTATCATTAGAATCCCTTTTTCAGATAATATCACGTCGGAATAGCCTTAAGAAAGGCTATTTGTCCCCTACCTTTAGAGTTCTGCTCTGCGCCACCGTTCCGTTGATATACCATATTTTCCCGGTATGCAAATGAGTCTCCAAACAGCACGGGGGCATTCCCCCTGTGCTCAAACAGCACAGGGACGTCCCTTGTGCTGCCTGTAGACTCTCCAGTGATGCTTCCATCTTCTATAGCCATGCCTCTCCGCTGTGTCCTTCGTATAGTCTTCTTCCGGTGAGCCTGCGTATGGAATCTAAATTCTGTGCATGCGCAATTGGCTCTGCCATGCGGCAGAGCCGACTGCGTATGTCTATTCGGCCATTTCACTGTGGCCGCATACAGGAATAATATGCTGGTGTAAGCAGCCACAGTAAAATAGCCAAACAGACATGTGCAGTTGGCACTGCCCAAAGCCCATAGAATTTAGATTCTGAACACAGGCTCACCGGAAGAAAAAAGACTACAGGAAGGCAGTGGTGGAGAGGCTTGGCTGTGGAAGGTTGAAGCGCCGCTGGAGAGTCTTCAGGCAGCACAAGGGATGCCCCTGTACTGTTTGAGCACAGGAGGAACACCCCTGTGTTGTCTGGAGACTTATTTGCATACGGGGAAAAACTGGTATATGAACGGAACGGTAGTGTGGAGGTAGAGGACGAATAGCCTTTCTTCAGGCTATTCCAATGTGATATTATCTGATATTATCATTCTAATGATAGAATCCCTTTAAACTATAAGGCAAATGTATCATCCTGAGG
The DNA here is from genome assembly GCF_031893055.1 of Leptodactylus fuscus. Taxonomy (NCBI): domain Eukaryota; kingdom Metazoa; phylum Chordata; class Amphibia; order Anura; family Leptodactylidae; genus Leptodactylus; species Leptodactylus fuscus. The sequence goes on along the minus strand of NC_134269.1, from coordinate 138,102,329 downwards.
TGCCACAAGCTCTAGTCCAAGATACACTGTATGCCACCTCACATCATCAGAATACTTCAGCCCATATGGATTTATCTACTGTTGGGAATCTAAGATTAAAATGAACTGTGAAGCTGTTTTTGGTTTGAACTGTCAGATACCTAATAAAAATATATATTTCTTTTACTATTAGCTGCATGCAAAAATGCATATGTGCAATGAGGCATGGTACAGCACATGTTTTCTGCCTGTTGTATATGTAATAAATGCTATACAAGCATTTTGCCGTGTTTTCATTATGCATTACCTGTGGTGGGTTATATATAATGCTCATTAGACATCAACAAAATAATCAGCACAGCTCCTTCACACCTAACAACAACCGATTTATTCAGTGAATGTGGTTATGTTTCTCCTGTCTTTCTTATTTAACACTGCATTTTGTTATTTTTCTTCCTTCAGGCATGTGCTTTCTTTGCACTTGGGTTGTTATTCTCTATGGTAAGCATTCCCCTCGTGATATACGACTGGGTTCATTCAGGAAATTAATAAGATGGAAGCTGAGCTTGTCTACCAGGTGTCCTCTTTCCAACACCACAACCACATTGTTTAAAGGGCACAAATAGGCAATAGTTCTGGAGGACCAATCAATAGTTCTGGAGGACCAATCTTACTATACCTCACTGGATTTCTGAACTTCAGTGTCACAATTATGTTTTCAAACAAATATCACACTCTGTAAGATACCTAACTTACTTACTACCTTCATCCTATATGTTGTGTTTCCTTGATCTTTACTCATCTGGGTTCTATTTTCACATGAGGTCTGTAAATTACCTCAATATGTAATGACTGTTTTCACCAAATTGTGTTCAATCTTGAAATTTATTTTAAAAACAAAGATTTATTAGCCATGTACCTTGCCCAAACCGTTCAGTTGTCCTGTCTATAACCTATATATTGATCACTAGCCTCAGCTCTGGGATCATCTCCATAGGTAATGGACTGTCATTGGCTATGGAAACCTACAGTGTCAATTCTGGAGTTATTTTTCTTACAGAATTAGCATGTGAATTTTACCATGTAAACCAGCTGGTTCCAGTCTACTCACTGTTACTCTTGCCACTATTGAAGATAGGTTCTGAAATAATTTACATGTATCAGAAAAAAGCTGAGTGCTGAGTTTCTTCTAAATCAAATTAAAAACAAAATTGACTGCTTCATATATAGAACTGTCAAGATCATAGATTGAGACGTTGCTGGTCTAATGAAGCAGTCTGATATCATTAACAATATTATAAAGGGGTTGTCCATGGTTTACAAACTGCCTAGTTGGGTTTAAGAAAAAAAAAAAAAAAACCTCTTCCCAGTGTTCTGTTGTATAGTCTCAATGCCCTCATGTGCCAGAGGGTGCAGTGCCAGAAGCCATGAGACTCATGCAACCACTTACACGAATCAGTGGCCAGCAGTCACTTTAAAGGAACCAGTGACGTCATCCCCATATGTCACACTGGAAACTTAAAAGAGACCACTGAGGTCACTGATTGGTCTCAACAGTCATGTGAGCCTTCCCACTTCGGGGGGAAAGGGGTAGTATTGACAAATAGATTGCCTGGTACTGGTGTGTATGCCTTTTTGGGGGTTTACACCCACCCTGGCCTCCCCTGAATTCATGGACAATCCTTTTAAAAAGTCATGTAGTGTGACTGTATTCTAGAGTTGGACTATTAACACGTCTAATTTAAGTCCCTATCTAGTGAAGCAATTATCAAAAACTGACATTTTTTTCTGCATGCTATACACTGTATAGTAATCAGGCCGACACTTCTGTTACTAGTATGTTCACAGATGTATTGTATTACAATTTAAATGAACTTTAAACTAATGTGTGTATAAGAGTAGACCCTACCACTTACAATGTGGTGCTTTGGACCCCTCTGCACCATTTTCCATATATATGATATTGCCCTGCCACATTGCCTCATCCTTCTGGGTTGTGTGGACCAGACTTCTGTCCATAACAAGGCATTGGCTGGAGGACCACTTGTGCATTATGTCACTCAGCCTCCTCCATAGTAGCAAACAACACTCTAGGAAGAAGTGCAGGCACAGTGGAGGGGGCTGAGTGATTTACATGGTCACATGTTCTTTCATGCTATGGAGTCATGTTATGCTATACACACAACATAGGGAGCTGTAGTATGGGGCCGGGAAAAATTATATATTAGGAAAATGGCAGAGAGAGGGATCATGAATGCCAAGACAAGCCTGTATGTGTGTGGTGAAGTCAAGTTAGATAGCTGTCAGCAAAACAAGCATTGAGAGCAGAGGATTAAAGAGGCCAAGTCAGGTACACATGTATAATGTGAACTATATGGTGCTGGTCAAACAAACATTCAGTTGACAGCTATCTTATATCTATGGCCTTTTTAACTTAATGTTTGGTCTCATTTTTGAAAAGAAAACAGAAACCTACATTTCTTTGGCATTTTCTAATGTCTAGCCCTAATTTTTGATTGTCCTTTTAAAATACTAATAAACTACAAAAGTTATGGGCCAATAATGCTCAATGAATAAATATGCTGTTATTATATTATGACAAAAAACAAGCACAAAAATAGCCAAATTTGTATAATTTATTAACATATAATACAATGTAAAATATGTAAACTTATACTGTATTAATGGGACCACAGAAAAATAACAAACAGACCCCTCATCAGAAAAAGCACAGGTAATAAATGTATCTAGGCTAAGTAGCAACTACACATACCCATATATCTCAATTCATCATGCAAAGTGCATATATACAAATTGGGCAAGAGTGAATAGCAACTTATATATAAACAGAGTAATGGTGGCAAATTCATAGAGGGGAAAGGAACAGACACCCCCCAGGGGCATGTTTGTTCCTTTCCCCTCTCTGGATTTGCCGCCATTACTCTGTTTATATGTAAGTTGCTATTCAAACTTGCCCCATTTGTACATGTGTATTTTGCATGATCTTTTATAATATTGCAACATGAGAAGTAAGAATAGTAAAGTTCTGCATTATGTACATTGCATTACATGATATTGTTAGTACTGATGTTAAAGATAATTCATACAAATACCTCTTCTTTGTAAGTAGTTGCTCTACCTGTGTCTACTATACAGCTCCTGATCCTACGATTCTGATCAAAGGGATAAAAGTTGCTGCATGTATTAGGTTAATGAGAAATGTAAGTCTATTTGATCAATCAAATGAATTAGCCCATCCAGTCTGTATAGACATACCTGTTCAACAATCAGGAAAATGCCGGTTCCACCAACCACTGCTGCTCTGGGGCCCTGCCATGGAAGGTGATTGTCTGAGCATTCAGAGTTGAGTGTTGAGCAAAATGAAGAAGCAGAGAGTAGTGGGGACCCAAGCTGGAATAGAACAACAGTGGCAGGAGATCGGTGACATACCACTATTTTTTAATTCTTCTATGCCATACTGATCATTTTTGTTAAAAAAAAAAAAAAAAAGTATCCATTGAACATTCCCTATGGGTTGGTATCTCTATATCATCACAGCTCCCTGATTTTCATGGCCGCTGGAAAGGCAGTCACCTCATCACTGAGATTTCCTATATGAGAAATAATAGAGTATGCTAAACAATACAAAAATTAAGATACAATATTAAGATATATGGTGTGGCAGAAGATAACGTTGTTTTCTACATTTTTAGTACTTATAACCAATGTTTCAAATAAAATAGAAAAACCAATATACGTTAGTTACGCTAGATAAACACGCGCACTGTACTGTGTATACATTCTCTATACATCCAGTTATAAAAACCTTTATTGTACTGACTGAATATATTCTACTAAACATATTTGGTAACATCCTAAATGTTAGAAAATGCCATTGAAATTTTATTTCATCACTATTTTATTTTCCCCACTCAAAATAATGTAAGTAGAACTGTGAAGTAATAGTACTGTATCCAATTTATTCTTTATGAATGGAGCAAAAATGCAAAACAAAATGGTACAAAATGAACAGATACATTAGACTGAGAAAATAGAAATGTGGCTGTCTAAAGGTTTAATGGAATATAACAAGATCCGTTCCATCTATGTTTTGAAAAGAAAAATACTGATGAAATATGGACAAGATATGGATTAAATTTCCCTCAAAATTACACTCTAGCATGTAAAAGAAATACGTAGAAAGGAAATCTATGTGCCTGTGGCTTTTGACACAAAGTGAATATTGCTTACAACAGCCTTGATTTTGGATTTATATGGAATTACTGTATACCTTCATTTATTTCTTGACTTTAAAAGTAAGCATTGGCTATGATGACCAAGACTTATGTACTATTGAAGATGAAGATGGAGTATATATTTTATTTTCAGATTCTGATATTCTTCTATATGTACAATGCTGCTATGTTATATAGTATTTGGATGTCCTCATCAGTAACTCCATTGTCCTTACCTGGGCACATTCACAGAGCACAGTAGTTAGTAGTAGACCTTTTCTATGTGTATGTATGTTGGACAATATGTTATTTAAATTTATTTATTAACAATTGATCAAGAGCACAGGTTTGTAAAAAAAAATAAAAGTGTATTAATCTTTGTAGTATAGTAGGCTTGTATACTGTAGATCTGCTATCAGTTTGGTACAAGATATCATGAAATCTCCAATTGGGTATATGATTTAGCAGACTGGTTTTACTTACAGAGATAATATATATGCATTGCTTAGGCATTGTTCATATCTGTATTAGAATCTCTATCATATTGGTTTCCCTGACTAAACCTGACAATTCCCAATTTCAGTCAGTGGAGTCTGTTGGGCTCCTTTGATATTCCTTGGGACAGATCCTTCGCAGCGTGAATGACATTTTTCTGCTCTTTTGAAGGAACAGAAAAACAGTGTATGGAATACAGATGTGACGTAAGCTGCCATCAGCATGGGGATTTCATTACACAATGAAAGCTGTCGATACAAGTATCAGTTTGCCTTCAATTGGGAAAAATTTTAATGACTGTTTATAAGAAGTTATATGTCAGGGTATATTCTAGAGATGAGCGAGTAGTATTCGATTGAATACCTCCCAGCCATAGGTATGCGTGTAAGCGACCGAACACCAAGGGGTTAAACGCATCGAATATTCGATGCGCTTAACCCCTTGGTGTTTGGCTGCTTACACGAATACCTATGGTGGGGAGGTATTCAATCGAATACTACTATGTTCACATGGCGAAAAATGAAGAGGAATTCCTCTTCATTTTCTGCCGCCGGCAGTTTCACCGCATCAGGATGCTGATGTAGTGCATTTGCATTCCTTCGCACAAGTCCCGTTGTATGGGCCTAATCCGCACGGAGTCTCAAGCTGCGGGAATCTGCAGCAAAAATGAGCAGGGCACTTTTTTTCCACATCCTGCTATCATCTTTGCCTCCCATTCTGGAAGGAATCTGCTCTGGATTTGGGGGCGAAATACGTCCCCAAATCCTCAGCAAATTCCTCCATGTGAACATAGCCTAACTAGACTGTTCCACCTTACATTCATTTCAACAGGAGTTCTTAGGCAGAATCCACCTGAAGGATGCTCATTTTTTCCCTCCACCTGAAAAAGTCAGCTAGCAGAAAAATTCAGCTACTGTCTCCCATTGAAATGAATGGGAGGTAGATTTCAGGCAGAATCTGAGGCAGGCGCCCAGATTGATTTTTACTGGTGGGTCCAAAGCCTCCTAGTCCAACGCTGTAGCAATATAAGGATTGGAAAATGGCCTGCTACATATATCCCACCTGTTACTAAAAAAACTGAGTCTGGCCTGAATTCTTCTGGCCTGCTTTGCAGGCACTTTGGGCTTTCATTTAATGGCCACAAATTAGCTTAAAAGTTTAGTTTGACATGGCATTATGTCATACAGACGTTCCACTAAAAGATGACAAAACTTCTTAAAAAGGGAGATCTAAAAAAAAAATCTAAAGAAAAATACTTGAAACCACCTTACAGTACAAGTAACATGTAGCTGGGCATATGATAAAATCGTAGTGGGCTGTAATTCTTAGTATTATATAACACCTTTTACATTAAATCAATGCAGTTTTGTGTATCATGGCAATGTATTCTAATATAATCTTGTACTTAAGTTATTGATATCACTTTTACTGTTTGTGCACAAGTTTAGCATTAGGATATAGTAAGCCACTCATTAAAATGGCTTCCCGACATTTGTCCCTAGTTTTCTAAACACTTCAGATAATACACATTATTTATACAGTACAAAATATATTTTATATATTTGTGAAGTTTTTAAATACAAGTTTGGCTTATATAATATTATGTGATTAAAAACATGCAAAATATTATGCAGGCCAGTAACAAACAAGAATTTACTTCCTACGGACCCTATCTATGAATGTCATAATAAGACTCTGCTCACATCTACGTTGTGGGCTTTTTATACAAGCCGCAGGTGTCCACTGTGTGATGGATCAGACACACGTATAAACAGAAATTACAATGCAGCTATGAACACAGCCATGATTAATTTCCATACGAATATAAAATTTTTTCATGGAATTGACACTTGAAAATATTAAGAGGCAAATGTCACTATTAATCCTCTTTAAAGGGAACCTTTCGGAAAGAAAATAACATCATAATGCCGAACATATTCATTCATGATGTAAAAGTTAGGGCACAATCATAGCCTAGATGCAGGAGCTACTACATAAGCAGGTTGAAATAGTGTGTTTTATGTATCATCACGCCCAAAACGTGTAACTCTATGCATACATCATTCTCTGTTCAGAGTTATTAAAGAGGACCTGTCATCTCTTCTCACATGACCGTTTTAGTAAATACTAGTGTTCCTCATGCACAACAGTTTTGGAGTGTAATTTCTTAAACCTCTGCATTATGCCATTCCTTTATTACTCCTGGTAAAAATGTATGAAAATTGAAAACTGGGCATTACCATCTCTGTTGTTAGCACTGATTGGACAATGTCAGACTATGAAGGTAAACACCCATGACTAGTAATACCCAGCTGTCAATATATTCATAAATTTCATTTGCACCCACTATTCTGTCCTCATCTACTGCCTGTCTGCTGCTGTATATAAATATTATTCATGCCCTTATGAAGGTGCCTGAGCAAAGCTTCCTAGCTTACTGTTTTCTGCCCCATGGTGCTTTATTCCTGGTTTGTTCTAGAGCGTATTTGACTCCAGTTTGCATATGTTGTCTCTGCCTGCTGAGGTATATACAGAACATCACCCATTTGTTGACCCATTTCTAACTACCAAACATCTACTACTTGCCCTGAACTCATGCTTGCACTCTGAGTGTGCACTAACTCCGCCTACTCAGACCTCAATGCAAACTTGACTACTCTGTTGCCTGACCCTGGTGTCTCACATTTTTGCCCCTTTGCCTTAGCACAGCAGTCACCCAAACTGAGACCACTCCAAGAGATAGCAGCAAACTCCAGACCTCTGGGTAGGCGTTAAAGAATGTAGACCAGGGAGGCCACTTAGACAGCATCCTTAGTAGTGGCTCAAATCCAAACCAGTTAGGTAACACAGTGGTTCCAAAGTTGAACTGGTTAGGTAACACAGTGGGTCCACTGCTTACAACAATGCTTCAAAACTGCTTTTTGTTGTTTTTTTTTTTAACTGAGGAATACACACATTTATTAAAACAGATAATTCATGAGAAATGACAGGTCCTCCTTAATGTGTTTATATGTACATATGCTGTAAATAAATAATATGCTATATATTTTTGCAATGGTTTCTTTTAAGTTGTCAAGTTAAAATAAACATATTTTAAGTATTTTCATAGATGTAGTTAATGAATTAGATTTCGTAGTAAAAAAAAATATTAAAATGTGTTAAAATAGATGTTAAGAGAACCAGTGCACCATATGTGAACTTTTTTCACCAAGCCAACAATAACTACTTCTCTACCTGAGCAGTATCTTGAGCTCTTTGCATTTATAGTTGAAGTAGTATTTAATAAAATTCTAGTTAAATTCTGTTTTGTAAGTAACTTACAGGTTATCTGGTTTAGAAAACACCATATTAAAATCTAGAGTTAAAAGAAGGAAGTCTCTCATTAACTTCATCCAATGAGCAAGAATGAAAAGAAGCCCCCAAAAAACATCAGAACTAATATTTCTTAGCAGTGAGGCTTTAAAAAAATCGTATGTCTCACAATATTATACCACTAAATTCTAAATCAAAAACCAGGCTACAGTTTGTGATTGTAATGTACTGGTGGACTGCAGTCGTAAAAAAAAACAACAACTACATGTCAACCCTAATTCTGCCAATGCAAACTAATAGACTTGCCATAACTGTGTCAATTTTTGTGATCTAAACTGTGATAATAAGTAATATTTCTGTTGATGGTCTCACGCGTCTCAGTTTTTAACTCTAATAATGTAGTGTGTTGGATGTGTTTTTTACCTAACCACTCATGTGGTAAAGAAGAAAAATTGGGAGTTATTGAAAAACAGAAAGACCATGGTGTTTAGCAGCAAGCTGGAAATTTTCCTACTGTATGAGTTATAGAAAGGTAACAAATAAACTTCCATTTCTTCTACCACTGTATGTTAGGCCAAGGTTTCTTTTTGTTACTGTTTTGACTTACAATTTAAGATCATGAAATATAACTTTAATGTTATTTATAAAATTCCACATGACCTTTGCTATTCTAGATATTGCCACTTCAATATAAATTGTCATTGGTGCACATTTGATAAAATCTGTATTTGTTATCTGATGTAAACATTAAGTGTGATGCTTCTAAACTGACACATTACTTTTTAATAAAGATGATGAACTAGTCATTTACTGTCTTATTTCATTTTCATTAACGTTTTATTGCTATTTTTCAACCCTTCAACTTCAGTGAATTCAGCATACAGTCAGCTTTGCAGTGGTATTTAACATGACATGTTGGAAGACATGAAAGGTTCTCTTAGAGCACCATGTTATTTCTCTAAGTCCACATAGGTTCAAAATGCTGAGCTGAAATATTCTTAACATATCTTGATAACCTAAGTGTAGACAAACTTTTTCGTATGGCGTGCTGATTTATCTAAAAATTTAAATTGTCACTTTACACATTCATTTTTGTGAAGCACCTTGGGCTCAAAATGATAATAACTAGAGATGAGCGAGTAGTACTCGATCGAGTAGGTATTCGATTTAATACTATGGTATTCGAAATACTCGTACTCGATCGAGTACCACTCGCTGTTCGAATGTAAAAGTTCGATGCAGAACCAGCATTGATTGGCCGAATGCTATACAGTCGGTCAATCAATGCTGGTTCTTCTCCTACCTTTAGAAGTCTTCTCCGTGCAGCTTCCCCGCAGCGTCTTCCAGCTCTTCAGTCACTCTGCCAGGCATCGGGCCTGGGCAGAGCCGACTGCGCATGTCCGCTTGTAGTGCGGGCATGCGCAGTTGGCTCTGCCCAGGCCCGATGCCTGGCAGAGTGAATTCAGAGCCGGAAGATGCCGTGGGGACGCTGAACGGAGAAGACTTCTCGGAGGATCCAGCCCGACCCTCACTCATGGACTTGGTAAGTATAATTTGATCGAACGTTGCCTACCCCTGAAAGCATTTTCCCCCCATAGACTATAATAGGGTTCGATATTTGATTCGAGTAGTCGAATATTGAGGGGCTACTCGAAACGAATATCGAACCTCGAACATTTTACTGTTCGCTCATCTCTAATAATAACCCTTAAGAAATTTCTTGAGGGGTGTAGTTTCTAAAATGGGGTCACCTGAAGTGCGGGGTTTCCATTGTACTGGTAAGCTAAGAACTCTGCAAAGGCAACATGGCACCTGAAAACTATTCCAGCAAAATCTTCCCTCCAAAATCCAAAAAGGTTTCTTTCTATTCCAAGCCCCATCATGAACCCATACAGCAGATTATGACCACATATAGGGTATTACCTTCAGGAGAAGTTTTGTAATGAACTATCGGGTGTTTTTTCTTCTTTAACCCCTTTTAAAAAATGAAAATTTGGGGGGTAAATGGTTGGTTTACTGGAAAAAAGGGAATTTTTCATTTTTACATTGCAATTCTAATAAAATCTGTGGGAACAAAATTATCTCTATACCCCTTGATAAATTCTCTGAGGGGGTATAGTTTCCAAAATTTGGGATACTTTATGAGGGGTTCTAATGCACTGCTATATTAGGGGCTCTGCAAATATGACATGGCACCAGAAAAGTATTCTATCAAAATATGCCCTCCAAAAGCAAAATAGCACTCTTTCCATTCTGATCTGAGTTGTGTTCATGAGCAATTTGTAATGTTTAATAGAGATGAGTGAGTACTGTTCGGATCAGCCGATCCGAACAGCACGCACGCATTGAAATGAATGGACGTAGCACGCGGGGGGGTTAAGTGGCCGGCCGGCATCAAAGCGGAAGTACCAGGTGCTTCCATTCATTTCAATGCGTGCGTGCTGTTCGGATCAGCTGATCTGAACAGTACTCACTCATCTCTAATGTTTAACAATTGCTTTGTGTGCTTTTTCTCCTTTAACCCCTTGTAAAGATGAAAACTTTGGAGATAATGTGACGTTTTAATAATTTTTTATTTACACATTCTAATGTTAATAAAATCTGCGAAACATCTGTGCAGTGAAAATGCTCACTATGCCCCTTGATAAATTCCTTGAAGGGTTTAGTTTGCCAAACTGGGTCACTTTTGGTGGGTTTCATATTGTATTGGTACTCTATGGGCTCTGCAAATGAAACATGACACCTGAAAACTATTCCAGCAAAATCTGCTTTTCAAACACCCATTGTCACTCCTTCCCTTTGTTGTGCTGCATGTGCGCAAACATCAGTTTACATTCACATGTGGGGTATTTTCATGCTCAGAAGAAATTGCATAGCAAACTGTGAGATGCATTTTCTACTTTAACACCTTGTGAAGTGTTAATTGTAGGGCTAAATGAATGTATTATTGAATAAAAATTAAATGTCTAAATTTCACTCCCATGTTATTTTAATTCCTGTGAAAAGCTTGTGAAATTTTCTTGTAAATCTGGAAAATCACAGTTACATTTTTAAGCCTTCTAACATTCAAAATAAATTAAAGAATTATTAAAAGATGATGCCAATATAAAGCAGAGATAAGCTAGATAATATTTATTAATGTATTTGAGTGGTATGAATATCTGTCTGAAAAGCAGAGCATTTCATATTTTGAAAATTGCTATTTTTTCCGAATTTTCCAAAAAATATCCAATTCTTTTAATAAATAAATGCAAACATTTTGATCAATGTGTATTTCCACATAAAATGACGTATGTCAATTTTAAAAAATGGAAGGAAGGAAGCCAGCGGCTAGGGATGGAGATCTGCGCTCTCTGGTCCACAAATTGGAATGCCAATAAGGTGGATAAAATGTATAACCTTTATTGATAAAAACATACTGTACAATGCATTTCGAGCTGCACAAGCTCTTTTTCAGGTGCACAATTTCTACCTAATGTGAGCGAGAAGTTACACCTGCGGCTTCCCAAGAGTTCCATAGTGCAGCTCAAAATTGTACACCTGAAGAAGAGCTTGTGAAGCTCGAAATGCGTTGTAAAGTATGTTTTTATCAATAAAGGTTATCCACCCTATTGGCATTCCAATTTGTGGACCAGAGAGCGCAGATCTTCATCTCTAGCTGCTGGCTTTCTTCCTTTGATTATTGTCTGGTCTTCAGTGACCAGTCAGTGGATTCTGCTGCCACATCACCTTAGACCTATTCACAACACCCGAAGATGAGGGACCAACTGGTCCATTTTCTGTCCATCTCTATTTCCAATTTTCTACTAATAACTGATCTACACTATAGCACGCTCAAATATCCACAAGAAAAGCAATCGTGAGTATGACACTTAGTATAAAAGAAATATACTACACATCCAGTTTAGGTCAATAAACTTGTCATAATTTTATTTATTACATCATACACATATATAAAAGATGGACACCTCCTGACAAAGGCTGTATAGCCGAAACGCGCGTCAGGTACTGGGGAGTGTGTGCCTGTCCTGACTTGTATACCTCCTCCTATTGGCAACATGGGTAAGCCACAGTGCTATTAAACCTGTATATAGTGGTATAGGATACATGTGAACCTATGTTGTTATAGTCACCAATGTGTGTGTATCAATGCTATTACTTTAATGGATAGGAGACATATATTGGACCACATGGTAACTTTAAACTTCTAGCACTTTCTTTGAGCTGTTGTGGTAATGTGTATAACTTAGTGGCCACTCATGATATATACCTCAGCGGCTATTGATACTATTGCTATGTGTATATAATGCCCACACACGGTGTATAAAGGACTCCAATGCTGAGGTCCTTTTCTGGCATTAGCTTAATCCATGTGCATTCCATTGTATGTAAATACTTAAAGGGACCACGTACCATCTGCTGCACTTCACTTTTACCCAGTCAGTTTGTATTTGTAGATTCCCCTTCTAATGTCCATCTTTTATATATGTGTATGATGTAATAAATAAAATTATGACAAGTTTATTGACCTAAACTGGATGTGTAGTATATTTCTTTTATACTAAGTGTCATACTCACGATTGCTTTTCTTGTGGATATTTATGTGTGTGGTGAGGACACAGATTACTTTAGGGCTTGGTATAGTTTAAAAGGAACCCATGCATTTACGCATATACTTTAGGTTGCTTATTTTTGGTTGGTTGTCTATCTTTGACTATAGCACGCTCAGTATTCTCTCCCATTTTTGTCTCCGTGAATTTTTAAAAATGGGGTCTTTAAGGTCAAAGCCGCACTGATGGAGGGCATTAAGGCCCTTGGCACTTCAATGAAAGCTGACTGAGACGTCATTTTTCTGGGGTTTTCCAGTCCCCAGGAACTAGATCAAAGACCAGTATTCTAATTGCTATGCTAACCCCCCCCCCCCCCATAACTATATATTTTCTTAAAGTAGACACCTGCAGTATTGTCAGAATGTCACTTGGTACTGTATACAAACAGGCACCTTCATACAATTTTGATTTAAAGTGAATTTTTTATTTAAAAAAATGCAAATAAATGTATATTAGTTGCTAAAAATGGAAACCAAACAAAAAAGTTTATGCACCAAGCCTCCTAAGAATAAGAGTTCAACATGTGCAGAGTTCATTCATATCACTAAGGCCTAAATCTGCATGTACATGTGTAACTTCTCTGCCTGTTCGGGTCTCTGCGCCACCCTCTGCTCGCATGCATGGAGGCGTGTGCAGTTTGATAATTTGCTTGGAGTTTTTATTTGCACTGTGTGAACACGGCTCTAGTTCTGTAATGGAATTTGCACCACACCGTCTTCTGCCCTTGTTGTCTCTGTCCATTAAGTGGTTAATTTTTGCCTTGCCCTGTGATTGACAGCCTGCCTTCCCATCAGGTTCTGGGCGGGTTCTTCCTCCTTATTTAGTCTTGGTTCACATTCACACTGGTGCTTGCTATTGCCTTGTGCATACTTGCTTTTTTCTGTCACTGATATTACTTGTATTCTAATCCTTGACCTCTGGCTTTCCCTACTGATTATTCTTTTGGACTTCGATTTGGCACTGCATTGCTAGACTGTTTCCTGACCCCTGGCTTGCTGACCTCCATTTGTTGTTGTTCATCTTGTCTGCGTTTTGTGTATCACATATATAGGAAGGGATCGTCTTCGAGTTGCCGCCTATTACGTAGGATAGGGCCTGGCAAGAGGAAGAGACAGTGGGGGGCTTCAGCTTAGGGCTCACTGTCTCTTGTGCCCCGCCCCAGGGTTTCCAGCAGCTACTGGGGAATTGCTGTCCTAGCATTTCCATAACCACATGTCTTCAGAAAATCACTAGAACTAGAAGGAACAAAAATCTGCTTTGAAGCTGGAAATGTTAAAAAGGTATCATCATATAAATTTTAGGGATTACACACTGTGGAAAGCAAGTATATACAACCACCTTCATGCAACTTTGCAGCAAATAAGGATTACAAGTAAAAATTGCACAAAAATTCAATTTTGCCACTAAAGTGCATGATCATGCAATCCCTTTCTGCAAACATAATGTACTTTCCCAAAAACTGCAAGATGTGAGGGATTCATACATACCACATATATCTATATTTACAGGTGTGGGTGTTAAACACCAATATCACAGAAATGTGCAAATAATTTTGTTCATGCAAATTAAATAGGTTTTTACTTAAAAATATTATTTTCTATCCCCCTATAAAAATTGTAGTAATTTATATGTTCATCTCTATCAATATTACTATTATTTTAATGTGTAACAGATATTACTAGAGGCGTATTTTACTCTAGAAAGATCAGGTATGGACAGGGTGAAATGTAAATTTTATTGATGACTTTGTGTATGTGTTGTGTAAGTGTTTGGTGAGACTCTTTTGGCACTGCGACTTGGACAATGGTAAACAGCTGGGTCACAGCGCCAATAAAATTCTGGTTATGTTCAGAGAGGCATTACATAAGAATACCCCTCTAGAAAGGCTCAGATAGGTATTACATTATCCCTCTATGTGACAATCAGAGACAAAAGTACAGTATACGCCCTGATTGATGGGACAAGTGATAACATGGACAGAGGCGGCGCTGGAATGGAGAACAACACTGTGCTCTGAGCACAGAGGGAACTCCCACTGTGCTTTCTGAGCACAATTAATATAATGAAGAAAGAAGACAAAATTCAAAAACGGCAGTGCGAACCTTCATAATAAAGGTAAGAAATGAATAGTCTTTCTAAAATCTATTCCTAGGTGGTTTTAGTTTAAAAACATTTTTTTAATGATAGAATCCCTTTAAGTGTACAATATCATTTAGGGTGTCCTTCTTAGATACAGGCTGGGCACAACATAATCCATGCTGAAATTATGTTTTTCTGGAAAAATTGCAATTTTCACTTTTCAGCTGCACATTAATTTCTGGAAAATAAAAGTGTTAACATGCTCATAGCACTACTGAATAGATTACTTCAGGGGTGTAGTTTCCAAAAGGGGTCCAGTGTCAGGGGATTCCACTCTACTAGCATATTAGGGTCTTTTTAAAAGTGGCATGATGTTGGGGTCCCACATTATGAAAAATGCTGCAGAAAAAAATGATGTGTTTCTGCCATCGTCTTTTCCACAGCGGTTTTATTTTTAAGCAATTTGTTGCATGAGGCATTAGTTTAAATGGATTTTTTTTTAAACAAAAAACATGTAGGAGTAGCCTTTAGGAAGGCTATTCATCTCTTACCTTTATTTTGCAGCTCCACACTTTCCTTATTTTGCTCAGATATCTACTTTCCTGTATGAGGGATCTTTTTATCTGCATCATACCCTGTATTTGCAGTCCAGTGACCATGGATCTCCTATATTGTTATTATTTTCTTAGGCTTTTCTCAGCTATTTTTTTGCTGTTTTAAAGTTACAATTGGCAGAATTACATGTCATAATAGATAGGGGAGGGGGCAGACTGCTCCGTATTGTATACACCCTCTGCATTAGGCAAAAATGCTAAATGGTATGCACCCATAATGGAGCTGTTTTCAGCATAAAAACATATATATATTGTTGGAGGGTGAACACCTTTAAATTTTAAGTGAACCCATGCAAAAATAAATAAGATGATGTGTAGAACTCATTGGCTACCATATTACAAAAGCACAAAATGTCCAGTTTCTCGAAGTAGAAAAATAATTCTTTTTATTTCTTTTTATTGATAAAAGGTTGTTATTCTTCACGAGACCAGTAGGTGGCGCGGCGTCCTAACCTTCGGAATATAAACACCTCCAGATGACTAAATGCATACATGCAAAGGAAAAGAAACAAAATGACAGAGCGCTGGAATGTCCCGCTCCAGCACCCGTACTCGCTTTTCCGGAAGTCGACGTCAGAGATTTACCTCGGCCTGCTCCGCCTCCTTTGGCGGGTTCTCGCTATTAATCATTGTGCGTCGTCTCGATGGTGAACGCTGATTGGTTCTCTTAAGCAAAATTGTCCCCTCATTGGCAACCAAGATGGCGGGGGTTGTTTTTGTGCTGTGAATTAGGCCGTCGAGCGCCGCCGTGCGGTTGTGTCGTGCTCAGGCTTCCTATACTACCTTAGGACTGGCATGTGGCCTGTGTGAGTTTCGATTGAGCCGAAGTCTTCCGACGAGGTAGATGAGGCCCGTGCCTGCCACTCACTGATACACTGAAGGCGGCGGCCCTGATAACTAGCGCGCAGCGGCCGGGGCGGGCTGTCATAGCTGGTGAGTGGTGTGCGGCCTGCTCGGTGAGCGTGTGTCTCCGCCTGTGTGTTGTTACAACGTGGGCAATGTGTTGTGAGCATGGCGGATCTCCCTGCTCTGCGTGTCCCACCGCGGCCTGGCATTCCCCGCTCCTAGTGTGTCCAGCCGCGTGTGTGCTGCGTGACTGGCGGCGTCAGGATCCTGTGACATTAGTGGACATGGCAGCGGCCCTGTAATGTACTGCTATGGAGGGAGCGGGGTACATGTGTTACGGCTCACTGTCCGGTAATATCCTAAGGGCCTGTTTACAACGCTGTTTGTACTCTAAAGCTCACTTCACACTGTTGTCATGGCAAGAGCTATGGCATACATGGCCAGTCTGTTGTGGTGGCACCAGTCGAGTTACAATTGGTTTGGCAGCTTTTACTTTTCTTGTAAAATTGTGCTGTGGACTATATCAGCCTATATTCATAATGTATATGTGTCTTCCCCTATATTGGTCACAGCCTTATAGGACCTTTTAGTGGACTTTGGGCTCGGGTCACATTTGCACTTGTGCTTCTTAGGGGGCTCCCATTCCCCTCTCCACATGAGAAATGCAAAGAAAGCAAATAGCACTTTTCTCTGAATTTTTTTTTCTCCAAACCGAAACCTAAGCGCAGATGTGAACCTAGTCCTAGATGGGATCAACAGGCCCAGAAAGGGGTTTGTGTGTGTTTTGTTTTGTCTTTTTTAACATTTAATCATTTTAATTTAAAAAACACACACAATATATATTATTCCCCCACCTCAATAGAAGGTTAAAGATAAACTTTTACCACCTTCAATAACCCCTTGCACTATTCTAGCGCAGTATTTATTTTTTTTCCGTTTAGCGCTCAGCTCTCCCATGCATATATTTCTTATACATCTATGCTGTCAAGTGGGATGTCCCAGGCTGTCAGCTCCATCCAAGGACTGCCCCCTTGACACTACAGAGCTTAAATAGCATATCTGTCTGTCATGGCAACTGATCGCCACACTCTGATATGTCATCATTAAAAATGGCTATTCCCATGACTCCTGCATGATTTAAATACTGCATTCAGATATTGCTTTGACAGATAAAGAATTAACAGCCATTATTGGTGCAGGTACTACTGCACTACTTTCCTGTCCGCGTGATCCCTGCGCAGATCTGGCGGCATGTACACGGACACCCCTTCCCAGACGGAATCCAAACGCAGATGTGAACGAGGCCTTACTTTACCAAAAAATGTATACCCAGATCGCCAGGGTGGTCATGTGACTGCCCCGGGCACATTTTCAGATTTTTCAGTGATGTTGTGTTTCTGGAAACAGAACATCACCAATACTTACAGGAAGACATGTAAGTATGATGGAGTGGAGGGGTGGGCTGAGTTGGTTAGGAAGGGCTAGTAGGGGGCAGACTAGTTAGGGAAACAGGGAAGGCATGTGAGGGACTGGGATCTGAGTGTTGAGCAATGCATCATGGTAGTTGTAGGAAAAAAGAACAGGATGCTACCCATGTAAACAAAGATAAAAGATGACAGGAGCTCCCAGAGGAACCCAGAAATCACTCAAAATATAGTTAAAGGTATATGGGTGTACCTACTAACCCATAAATAGCACTAACAGACCTTATTTAAAAATATTTTTTGTGCGGGAAAACCCCTTTGACTGTAGTGTGAACATATAATCCTTATGGAAAAAGAATACTTTCCATTACTTTCTCTGTGAAACCCTAGCTGTCTGCAGGCTCTTCTAATTCTTCCAGCTTTGAGACTGCTACTATTGTGTTCAGTGAGTGAAGTAGCGTTTCTTTTCACATTGATATTTGTATAAAAATTGTCATAAGCCTTATAAACATCCCACATAAAGGGAATAAGGCTGTGTTTACCTAGCTTTTTGTTCCACATGGCATTCTTTATACATATGCCACAAGTGTTTATGTTCGGTATATGCATTGTAAATTTATGGTCAGAAGCATCCACAGTTGTTAACCATGGCAATGACTATTTTCATAGCTATTAGGCTAGGGATACAAAGGGCTTTGACTGTGTGATACTGTATTCAAGTAAGGCTAGATTCACACTCGCGCTCTGTCTCCGCTTGGGGATTCCGTTCCCCATTCTGCTTTAATAATGTGGAGAGAAAAGTCCTGCAAGCAAGACTTTCCTCTCTGTAACTTGTCTGCCCTATTCACCCAGTGAATCCCATTATAGTCTGTGGTCTGCAGGTTCCTGAGGGTAACTTTTTTTTTTTTTTTTGCGGATTAAGTTTCCGTTCTTGGGGTCCCCAAGCAGACCCCCGAACTGAAATCTTAATGTAGTTGTTAACCTAGTGTAAAGAATGATGTATCATACTTTCATCGCGGCTGAGGAAAGTGAATGCACTTGCATTGTGACTTGTAAGTAACTGCAACCATGACATAACGCGTATCGCAAATCCAGTATTCCAGTGTGTATTTTTTGGTGACTGTTGTATAATGGTCCCAGCAAATTGTGATCTTAACCTTTGATGTGTTGTCCTACCATAGTCAAGGTGTGTCATGTTTGTTTTTTGTTTGATGTATTCCAGAGGGCTTTTCTCCACCTCCAATCAATCAATTAATCCGCACTGCTCCTCTGATTCTGACACAGTTGGAATTCTTCCTCTAGCCCTCAGTGTTCCTGAGCAATCGGTGCAGTTAGTTTTGATACCTGGTATGCTATTTAAACCCTATACTGTCAGGAGAGCGGTGTCAGGCAGGAGCAGGTAAGGAATGTGATTCTGAGCTCTTACACTGGCTGCCTCTGTTGAGAGCTCTGAATCTCCCCACTGCCTTTCTGATATTAGAACTTGAATAGAACTTTAGGCACCAAAACCACCTGTGCTTATTACTCAGGAATCGTGGGGACTAAACAGAAAATTCAAACTATGTTGGAGTCAGTGGAGCAGCACCTATTAACATATGTTAAACACTTGAATGGGAAAAGGTGGTAAATGTCTTCCAAATGTGTCTCTCTAGTTTGAAGCCTTTACTTTTTCCTTTAACCCTTCAGTCTGCACCATACTACGTCACACTGAGTGTATAGCTAACACTCAGTGCTATAATGCTTCAGGAGCTGTGCCTGCGCCATTACTTCCAGCACTCGGTTGGGTTACACAGCTGAGTGTTAGCGCCATTCTCTGGAGTCGGCAGATAATCCAGGGTCGAGATTATCACCCCTCAGACCAGCAATAAGATTGTGAGTTCTGGGGAGCGGTTGTGTACAGTTCACATATGTATTGCAGCACGGACATCCCAGCTTCAAGTCTCCTTGTGTGACATGTAAAAATTGGGTGAGGGGTGAATGTAAATAAAAAAAATAAATAAACATACATGTTGGGTATCTCATGCGCGTATAAACCCCCACTATTCAAAGATGGCGTTATTTATCCTGTACAGTGAACACCACAAAAAAATATGTGAGCACAATGTGCAAATTAACATATTTTGGCCACTTAGCTTTCCCCAAAAAGTAACAATAAAAATGATCAGAACGTTATGCATGCCAAACATTGTACAACTTGCTCCACAAATAAGAGCTCCGACATGTCACCAGTACAGTAAAAAGAAAAGTTATAGGCATCAGAATACGGTGACCCCAGGAAAATCACTCATTTTTTATTTGTCAAAGCGGTAAAACATAAAAACCAATATAAATATCGCTGTAATAGTAATGACCCGCCGGACAAACATGCCATGTCATTTTTGAGTGAACGCCATAAAAACAAAATGCAAAAAAATTGATAGAACTTTGTGTTATTTCTCGTGGATCCCCAACAAATGTTAATAAAAGCTAATCAAAACATATCTACCCCAAAATATCAGGAACCATGCCGCATTTACAAAGCCCTTGAGGTGTCAAAACATTGGAAAACTCTAGAAAGTGACCCCGTTTTGAAAACCGCACCCCTCAAAGAATTTATCAAGTGATGTAGTGAGCATTAGTAACCCCGAAGTGAATATGTAAGCTGTGCGGAGTAAATTGGGTACACCAAATGCCATTCTATTTTCCCACTAGCTCCTATGACACGGACGGGGAAGAGGGGCATTCTGGGGGATATGCGCTGGTGTATTATCTGTCATAAGCTCTAAATATGGGGTGTCCCCAGAAAACGCTCGCACAAATTATACATTTCCTTCTAGTCGCAGCCACTTATGTCCTAATGATTTGGCGACTTTTGGGGGTTTTGTCTTCACATTGTACAAGCTAGACTTTTATTTTTATTTTCTGGTAATGACGGGGCTGACGACTTCCATTTTGGCAGGATCAACCAGATACGTGGATGTGCTTTTCAATGCCACCATTTTGGGGCCTGTAGCTTATTGACTACATTTTATTAACTCTTTCTGGGTGGGATGTAAAGAAAACATCAATGCTGGCATTGCTTTTTAGCATTTTTTTTTTCCCCCTGTATAGCATAAGTAACATGATACCTTTATTCTGTGGGTCGGTACGGTTACGGTGATACCTCATTTTTATTATTTTTTAATACATTGCTATTTGTGCAGAATAAAATTCAATTTAGGGGAAAAAAATCTATTTTTGCATCACCATCTTCTGAAAGGCATAACTTTTTTATTTTTTGGTAGACAGAGCTGGTTGAGGGCTTATTTTTTGCAGGATGACCTCTGCTTTTTATTGGTACCATTTTGGTTTTCATCTGACCATTTGATTACTTTTTATTGAACATTTTGTAAGGGAAAGGTGGTGAATAATCATTATTTTGTGCGTTTTTTTTTTTTTTTGTTTTTTTTTATCATCACTGTTCGGGTTAAATGTTTTCATTTTATTGTTCAGGTTATTACGGACGTGGTGATACCAAATATGTAATGTTTTTGTTTTTTTTCTATTTTTCTTTATTTTACATAATAAAACATTTTATATGGGAAAATGGTGTTTTGGGGGCTTTATTTATTTCTAATTTATTTTAAACTTTTTTATTTTTACTTTATCACTTTTTTTTCTGTCCCCATGGGGGATTGAAGCAGTGATCTGCTGATCACTGCTTCACTAGATATACGCTGCAATACACGTGTTACACGTGTATTGCAGTGTACAGAAAGCTGTCAGCCTGTGTAGACGCACGGGGCTGACGGCTTCCATTTTGGCAGGATCAACCAGGTACGTGGAGGGGTAAGTGATGGGGCAGACCCGGGGTCACTGATCAGACCCCAGGCTGCCCATTACCAACACCGGCACCCCCCGAAACCGTCGCGGGGGGTGCCAATCGGGACCGATTGAAACTGCTGAGATAACGGCGGTCATGTTTGACCGCCGGCATCTCAGGGGTTAACACACGCAATTGGACCTGGTTCTGACCGCGGGTGTTACAGGGCATTGTCAGCCGTAACACATGGCTGACACTCGCAGGGCATGGTGCGCACACCGGTTCGGTGTGCGCACCATGCAGCTGCCGCAGTACTACGGCAGTTTTCCGGAAGTCCTTCCCGGCAGCGCCGTACTATTACGACGGATGTCGGGAAGGGGTTAAAGGGTTTATCCAGCTTCCAAAAAGTTTGTGCAGATACGTCCACAGCAGTGCTAAATACTTGTTCCCTTGTGCAGCCTTTGCTCGGCATTATCTGACTTCCTTGTATCACTGTTAATTGCATGCAGTGAATATATGGACAAACTACATTTTCCATGCTTCATCTGCCTGCTCTCACTCTTGTTTGCTGCTCACTGGGGAAGAGAGTGAGCTTCCACATAAATATCACAGCAGCATGTGACCTCAGATGTGAGTGAATGTATTACTTGTGACTTCAATGCAGAGAAGAGAGGGGTAAACAGAGTAAGAGCAGGCAGATGGATCATGGGAAATGTAGTTTGTCCACAGATTCATGGCATATAAATTAGTTTTCCGGTTCAGATGTAAACTAGAATCATGAGGCTCCCAGATGGCAAATTACAAGAGGCCCTTTCTGCTTATGGCAGCCAATCAGAGTGCAACTCTAATTTTTGTTTAAACTGTTCTGAACAAAAAAGAAACTTAAGGTTTACTTTGCTGCTTTTGGCTAAAAAGGAAATCGGGACACTGACCCAAAGTGACAAAGAAATGTGCAGTGTGTGGTGCAGCTAGTCATTGTTATATAGAAGCAGAATCTGTTAGGTTATGTACTGTACTTAGATAGAAAGCCTTGTTTACACCCCTACACTATGGTATTCTTCAATCCTTTTAATTGACAATGCTGTTTACACTTACTATTCAATGATTGTGGACTAAGTGAGCAACTGTTGTACTACACACCCCACATGTACTTTGTATCTTTGTGTCACCTGTGTACCAAGTTTACACAACCTTGCATTCAGGACAGCTGGTCAAGTTTGTGAAAATAGCATTTACTATTACATACCCATATAACACAGCAGAGGGATATGAATGGTTAATATACTTTTTTTTTTTTTTTTAATCTTTCATGAGAAGTGGGGTTATTCAGCTTCCAAAAATGTTCTGCAAATACTCGCTGTTCCCTTGTACATCCCTTTGCTTGGCTTTATTTTACTTGCTGCTCCTTGTAGGACTCATTTATTGAAACTCTGGTTAATGGCTTTGGGATACTGATGCCAACGCAGGTCATAGTTTATCAGCTGTTTGAGCCCTGTAAGTCTTTATTTTGCCTGCTTTCCACTTACTCCTTCTCATCAGACTTGAGTATTAGTTGCTGACCTTAGCTCCTGTGCATGTAACCGTGGCCCTCTTTTCTGTACATGGCTACTTTTCTTACTGTGCGGTGTATTAGACTTAGTTTCTCCCAGTGACAGCCAAACCGTTGTTGTGACACACTATCCAAAAGGTTTACAACTATGTTCGGATCTGATGGCAGTCCTAGGCAGACGTGGATGTGTAGAAACTCAAGGGCAGAGAAGTGGAATACCGGGCACTGTGGAGCATAACTTGGGTGGTGAGGGGAAAGCCAGCAGCTAATGTCTGCAGTTCTGATGCTTTTATAGTGCTGTCAGTTACTGACAATAATATAGAGCACCTTACATCTATATTATCCTGCTCTCTGCTGAATAGCAGCTGAGGTGTAGGAGGAAACAGAGCTATGAGTGCATTGTCTGGCTACTGCATCAAGCACCAAGTGGCTGTACAGTTCCATTTTGCTGAATCTTGCTCACTACTGGTCCTGAGAGTCACACTACTCGACTCTATCTCAAATGTATATTACTCTATTTTCATAGCCTAATAGCTATGAAAATAGTCATTGCCATGGTTAACAACTGTGGATGCTTCTGATCATAAATTTACAATGCATATACCGAACATAAACACTTGTGGCATATGTATAAAGAATGCAATGTGGAACGAAAAGCTAGGTAATATACACTCACCGGCCACTTTATTAGGTACACCTTTCCAACTGCTCGTTAACACTTAATTTCTAATCAACCAATCACATGGCGGCAACTCAGTGCATTTAGGCATGTAGACATGGTCAAGACAATCTCCTGCAGTTCAAACCGAGCATCAGTATGGGGAAGAAAGGTGATTTGAGTGCCTTTGAACGTGGCATGGTTGTTGGTGCCAGAAGGGCTGGTCTGAGTATTTCAGAAACTGCTGATCTACTGGGATTTTCACGCACAACCATCTCTAGGGTTTACAGAGAATGGTCCGAAAAAGAAAAAACATCCAGTGAGCGGCAGTTCTGTGGGTGGAAATGCGTTGTTGATGCCAGAGGTCAGAGGAGAATGGCCAGACTGGTTCGAGCTGATAGAAAGGCAACAGTGACTCAAATAGCCACCCGTTACAACCAAGGTAGCCAGAAGAGCATCTCTGAACGCACAGTACGTCGAACTTTGAGGCAGATGGGCTACAGCAGCAGAAGACCACACCGGGTGCCTCTCCTTCCAGCTAAGAACAGGAAACTGAGGCTACAATTTGCACAAGCTCATCGAAATTGGACAATTGAAGATTGGAAAAACGTTGCCTGGTCTGATGAGTCTCGATTTCTGCTGCGACATTCGGATGGTAGGGTCAGAATTTGGCGTCAACAACATGAAAGCATGGATCCATCCTGCCTTGTATCAACGGTTCAGGCTGGTGGTGGTGGTGTCATGGTGTGGGGAATATTTTCTTGGCACTCTTTGGGCCCCTTGGTACCAATTGAGCATCGTTGCAACGCCAAAGCCTACCTGAGTATTGTTGCTGACCATGTCCATCCCTTTATGACCACAATGTACCCAACATCTGATGGCTACTTTCAGCAGGATAATGCGCCATGTCATAAAGCTGGAATCATCTCAGACTGGTTTCTTGAACATGACAATGAGTTCACTGTACTCCAATGGCCTCCACAGTCACCAGATCTCAATCCAATAGAGCATCTTTGGGATGTGGTGGAACGGGAGATTCGCATCATGGATGTGCAGCCGACAAATCTGCGGCAACTGTGTGATGCCATCATGTCAATATGGACCAAAATCTCTGAGGAATGCTTCCAGCACCTTGTTGAATCTATGCCACGAAGAATTGAGGCAGTTCTGAAGGCAAAAGGGGGTCCAACCCGTTACTAGCATGGTGTACCTAATAAAGTGGCCGGTGAGTGTATATACTCCAGCACACTGTATGGACCTGAAAACTTTACTTTTTTGGGGGTCTGAAAATACAAAAACTCAGTCTGGTTAAAAAGCTGCTACCCGCAGAAACCCACGGATCCCATAGACTATAATGAGGTTTGCCGGGTTTTTGCCCAAAAAATATGGAGAGAAAAGTACCAGACCGATCTCAACCTTGACTGTAAGAATTAGGCCTTTTTGGTCTAATTGCTTCAAGGAAGTGACTAGTGAAGAACAACAAGAGAACTTTTTAGGCCAAGGACCTTAGGCTGCAGATAATAGGTCACCGGGATCACAGAACTTCTTTATCCAATAGAGAGGGCCTCCCACTTCAGAGCTCCCAAAGAGATGCAATACAAGACAATTACCACATCCATCGGGAGAACTGCAAGAGGGTGAAAACAGTACGCTGACTAAAACAGTTATAAAAAGAGATTCCTCTCCATGACTAATAAGAACAGCAAGCGGGCTTTAATAAAGAAAACAGTACATCTGCGTTTCTTATTCCTATGGGTGAGGACAGTTGTTTTTTTTAAAATTCCAGTCAGTGTCCTTCACTTTTGGCGTTGTCCAGGAAGAAACTTGCGTTAGGTTCACACTAGTGTTGGCCTTCCCTTTTTCCGGTCCATATGGACTTTCCTCTTTGTATTTTTCAAGCTGATTCGTGAAAGGAAACCCCAAATGTAGTTTGACTGCTAATATGAACATAGGCTTAGTCTTTTCTATGGAAACACATTGAATCCAGTCAGCGTACTGTTTTCACCCTCTTGCAGTGCTCCCGATGGTTGTGGTAATCGTCTTGTATTGCATCTCTTTAGGAGCTCTGAAGTGGGAGGCCCTCTCTATTGGATGAAGAAGTTCTGTGATCCCGGTGACCTATTATCTGGAGCCTAAGTCTCCATTTCTTAGATAAGCTAGATACAAGTAGAGGGTCGCTATGGCTGAAAATGATACTTGTGAGAACCCTGCCCCAGTAAGTTCTTATCTGGTAGTGAGTAGGGCCATGTAGTGGGTGGGACCCCTACTCACTCTTACTCTCCCTTATGGCTTTTATGGGGAGACCAAGGTGGAACACATAATTAGAAAAAAAAAACAACTCCTGAACAGAGAGATTCTTAAAGAGGACCTTTCATCACTTCGGGCACATGCG
Organism: Leptodactylus fuscus; assembly: GCF_031893055.1. NCBI lineage: Eukaryota > Metazoa > Chordata > Amphibia > Anura > Leptodactylidae > Leptodactylus > Leptodactylus fuscus. Next base: position 138,076,355 of record NC_134269.1, on the reverse strand, counting down.
GTTTTATATACCAATAGAAAGCAGACAGTGCACTGAATTCAGTCAGTTAGGAATGGCCTTCCTCACAGCAGCGCCTATAGCGCTGCACTGTGAGAGCGGGGAGAAAAACAGCGCGCCCCCCCCCCCCCCCCCCAATACTCGTCTATGGACTAGTACTGTGAGGAGAGTGAGGAGGTGTTCTTCCCCACTCTCACAGCACAGTGCTATAGGCGCTGCTGTGAGGAAGGCCGTTCCTGACTGAATTCGGCGCACTGCCAGATTTCTAGCGGTATACAAAACCGCGTGTGCCCCAAGTGAGCCTTGACACGTGACAAACAAAGTGTCAATAATGAATGAGAATGCCTGAAAAAGAAATTGGGGATTTATTCTGTGGTCAAACGGGAAACCTTACTGAATCTTTTTTTCAAATGGGATGTTCCATCTAATGCCAGTGACACAAATAGGCAAGAAAACAGTTCTCCTCCCTTGGATGTTTCTTCAAATTAAAGATGCTGAAAGTTTGGAGGGGGGGGGACTGGGAAACTTCAGCTTTTCTTTTGAGAGCTAACATGGCATCCACTTATGAAGCTAGGTCCTGATTGTTAGCTACACCAATTTGAAGCTCAAATTTCAGAATGGGCACCTAGAGGAGACAGGGTCTCTGGTAGATGAAACCATGGAGACTGCTCAAATTTTTGTTTGAGGTGCTACTTTGTCTGTGTGAAGAGCCTTACTTAGGCTTCATTCACATATGTTTTTGGAGGGTTTTGTTTGGGGAACCCCTGAAAGGAAACCTAATCCGCATAAAAAAGCGGTTACATTAGTCAACCCGCGGACCCCATAAACTATAACGCGGCTCGTGTGAAAAATGCTGAGAGCGGAGTGGAATCCCCGAACGCAGATGTGAATCAAGCCAAAGTTGTGTTCTATCTCTCTTGTAGGGAATCAAGTATTTGCACCAGCATTAAAAATCTCTGAGAAGGCTATGGATAACAGATGCCACATCCCCCCCCCCTTACCCCCCGCTCAAAAAAACCCCAAAAAGTACAATTAAATAAATAAAATCCTTACATCCATTTGATTTCAGTCCCGGAAGTGCAAGATAAGGAAAGACAGGATTCTGGAGAAGGTGTTATCCCAAGAACTTTAGCATACAGCAACTTCAGTTACGGCTTGTCCAAATTCTATCTTGAGACCTGGGCCTTAGACACTATATATTCAAGTCTTTTTCTAGAAAGGACTCTAAAACCACTGATCTACTATACCTCTGATGAGGAGGAATGTCCTGATGGCTATAGTAGATAGGAAAGATACATACTACCATATTCCCATACATCCGTGGTGTCAAGTTTTTCAGATTTGCAGTAGCCTACGACCAAAAACAATCTCCATTCCGTATTTACCTCTTTTCTTTTGGCATCAGTTCAGCTCTATATATTTTTACAAACACTAGGGCAGAGGTAGTTTCAGAAAGCGGGATCATCAAGGATGACATTCTCATGGACTGCCAATGTCAATCTTTCCTAATCTTCCATCTGGAGAAGACCTGTCAGATCCTTGAAAGCCGAATAAACCAGGATAAATCTGATCTAATCCTGCCCTCAGATCCTTTTTAGAAATCCTTCTAGGTTCCAATAATCTAACATTATTCTTCTAATAAAATGAAATCCCACAGAGCCAGACCAAGACTTCTGCAATTTGTTGTCAAAATGGGACCATTGTCCTTGGAAAAGAAAATTCCCTCAGTAAAATCTTCCATAAAATGGTGGCCTTTTTAGTGGTACCAGGCTCCAGTTCTTGTTAACGGTGGTTGTTAGCAATAGAGGATGTAGAGCATGTTTTTAATCAAAAGTCTTTTCCTTAGTACCTCAACTCAGTCCATGGTGCAGTAGCCTTTGAATTTTAAGGGAACTCTGTGCAGTCTGGAAGTCCTTAATGTCAGCAAAGGCCCATATTTGATCTTTATCTACTCGGGCTGCAGTAGTACAAAACCTCAACTTCTTTCTGCTAAAATATTTTCACAGGCGACAACCTCATTGGGGACGTTCACACTTTTGTGAACGTTTCTTACTCTTTTCTGGAATAGGATTAGGTCAATGGACTTTAAATGTAGTAGAGTGATGGGCACAGACGGAGCATTATCCTTCTGAAAGCTTTCTTCAATCATGTACTTTAGTAATGGAAGATGTCCTGAATGCCAATTTTTTTTTCCTCGGTCAAAAAAGTAAAAAATTGACAGAGGAAGCCGCTTTCCACTATTGGAGTCACCACTCCAGAGAAAGTATCCCTTTCCTGTGAGCAACTATTATGCCAAAACACAGGTTCATTTGTTGTCTTAAGGTGGGAGACCTACTTGTGACTCAGGACCTCCACAGCCAGGGACTGATATATCACTTGGGTCCAAGCCACCTTCATGTAATGGCCCGACTCATGAAGAAATTTTGAGGATCAGAAGGCTGTCTATGTATTTGAGACTATGATGGCCAGTAGTAAACTAGGAACCAGAGCCATCTATCAGAAGGGCTTGTAAAATATTCACTGTGTGGTGTAGGGAGTCTAAACTTAACCTATTACATCCTGTTTTTGCTCAAATTCTTGACTTTATAAGCTAGGGTTAAGATCCTCCACGACACACCCTTTAGTATATTATGATGACTTTGGTCATTTGTAAACACTGGTGTACTGTGGGAGGCATGACCTTTTTAACCAGTCCCTATTTTGGGTGAGAATTAACCTCCTGTGTGCTATCATGGAGGATTCCTGAAAAACCACCATGTAGAAGGTGTGTTAGTGAGTTTCTGGCAATGCTGTTGATTATTATTTGAACCACACTTTGACCATCAAGACTTCCACAGCATTCTGCAGAAGCATGCCATTTCATCTGGTTTGTGCTTGGTTGGACGATAATTTAATTTTTTTCAACAGTACAGTGACTCAAAAGGCTATTTGACCAGGAAGAAGAGTGATAGCTTGCTTTGTCAGTTTATGTGGCCTCCACAATCAGCTAGCCTAAAGCCAATCCAGATGACTTGCTTACTGAAAGAAGAGCAGCCAACTAGTGCTTGGTGCCTCTGGGAACTCCTTCAAGACTGTTCGGAAAACCATTCCTGGTGATGATCTCTTGAATCTGATAAAGTGCCAAGAGTGTGCAAAAGCGCGCTATTCTGAAGAATCAGAAACATAAAACACAATCTGTATCAACACTAAGTTCGCTAAGTTCTGTAGGTGTCACGTCTTAGTTTTCATGTCTTCAATATGAATTTTATAGTATAAAAAATAATTTGACTAAACTTTTCACTGGTTCTGTACATATGCAGTTTATGTATCTTTAGATCAACTACAGTATGTTACATAAAAATATATTGTGTGTGGTGCCATCGGTGACTTCATAAATACATTGCTCTGTTTTTTAGTTTGAAAGATGACGAACAAGAGTTCATGCCCTTCAAATACCAGAAATGAGCAGCATGAAGACAAGGATGGTAAGTGTTTTGGCGTTTGGTTAGATTTTAATTTTTTTTTTTTTTTTTTTGTAAAGAAGCATAATAAAATTAAATCTCATGACTTATTTCTTATGCAGAGAAATAAACAATATACAGTATACACGATGGGGAATTTGTGTGATCAGCAGGGGCCAGGCGTCTTGGGTGGACAACCTCTTCTGGTCTGAGGGCCACGCTGTTAGTTTGTGCCACTCACAAAGGCTGCAGTAATATATGGTGGTGGTATCCTCTCAGACATTCTGTGTTATCCTATTTCATACTCGAGAGAGGAGCCTCGCTCATGTACCTGGCTTTCTCCACTATTGTTTATGGAAGATGCAAACCCAGCAGTTCACAACCTCCACCTTTCAGACACTTCCAGCATATACTGTGAATCTGTTATATGACTCAGATGGGAATGTGTCTATAAAGAAACAGGTTAAAACTTATGTAATGTTATGACAAATGTTGGGCCTGAGGGGGACACAACAATGGCGGCTACACAGTCGCCTTTTTCCCTTCATAACGCTGAAATAAGCTGTTGGCAATTGCTTGTTGTGCACCCCGTGGGCTACATGTTTGTAACCATTGACTAGTGATTCGATGACCTATAGTTCGGATAGGTCATCAGTTTAAAGATCTTTGGAGGCCTGACACCCAGGACACCAATGATCAGCTGTACTGATCAAGCACAGTGCTGTACATTTGTGTAGCACTTATGCTTGGTATCACATGCCTTAAAACTTAAAGCTATGTGACAGATGTACAAGACATCATGTCACCTACAGAGTGGAAGCGGCAAATAACAAAGCATAGAAAAACCTCTTTATTTTAGTACCTTGAGGCACCATGCTTATCCTGTTGAATAGTGGACGGTCTTTCTTGATGTGGACTTGCTTTAACATATTGTTTAAGATGTATAACTGATAAATATTAAAAAATATTAAATTTAAATATATACAATTTTATTTTATATAATATAAAAATAAATCTGTTAAATACTCTCTTGCAGGTGAAGAAAATAACAATGGTAGTTGTGCCAGTACTGAAATATTTAACACGTGTGAGAGATGCCCCATATGTCTTAACATTCTCACTTTAGAAGTTGGCTTTCCAGAAGAGTGTTGCCATGCATTTTGTGTTTCCTGCATTCTTAAATGGTCTGAAGTAAGTTGTAATTCTCAATATTGTGTGCATGTATTATAAAAAAAAATAGAAAGAAAAACTTGGCACTCACCCTATGCGTTAAAAAGTCCAAACTTTATTGTGAATGTCCAGGTAAAAACATACATGGGAGGAGGCACGCTCAGAGGAAGCGCGACAGCTGTTTCGTGCTGTTCAGCACTTTATCAAGCTCTGTATAATAGTTGTTTTTTTTTCTATTTTTTTCTATTGCTTAGACTTTCTTTCACTTAGAGCACCACCCTTACATAGAGTTTTTTCATCATCCCCATCCAGGCTATTGCTCTAAGTAGTGCCACCTTGCTCCATATATGCTATTGTGTGCATGTATGGCCACTCCTCCGCTGGGATGGCACACCCCCTCTTTACAAAGAACACTCAAGAGAACTTGCAGTTCTCATTCTCCTGATTGGATCTACAGAAGTTAGACATGTATAGCCACCCCTCCATTTTTGCATGCACACTCCTCGTTTATAGTCTATGGGCGGTCTGGAAGTGGTGAAAGTTGGTGTTTTTGTAGTTGAAAAATTGCCATGTTTTGTTTTTCAGACATCTACTTCTTGTCCTGTTGACCGTAAACCATTTCAAGCTATTTATAAAACAAACTCTATTGGTTCATGGACTAAAGTAAGTTTTAGTATGTGTAATAATAGCAAATGCAAAGTATTGTATTAATTTAATAGAGGACCATTCGCCAACTCCAGTTTCTTTTAACCCCTTCCTGCTCTGTGCCATGCTATTAAATTGTGCAGAAGATATAGTTACCGCTCAGTGCTGTAATAGTATGGCACGGTAATGCCGCAGGCACAGCTCACTTCCTGCTCTCAGCTATGTTATGCAGCCGAGGGCTGGAGCCAGCCACCGGAGTCAGAAGATAGTCGGACTCTGGCGGATTAACCCCCCTGGATGCTGTAATCAATAGCAGTCACCCCTCGGACCTCCTGTGATAAGATTGAAGGTTCTGAGGGGTTGTCATGGCAGCCAGTCACTGTCTTGTGCCTAGTTAGGTTGTTTGCTGACTGCAACACCTAATTGACTTTACCGAAAAGGTAAAAATAAACAATTTTTCCTTTTGTATATATTTTTTTCATTAACTGGTATTGACATGTCTGCAACAACCCATAAAATAAAATTTAGTGCACGGTTTATCTCCATGACACTTAACACCAAAAATCTTAAAATTCAGAAGCTAGAATTGACTTTTGTTAAAAAAAAAAAAAAAAAAAGTGTGACCCAAAATTGTTCCGATAATTATTAAGACTTCCTGCAAAAACAAACCTCATTGCCATGTTGATGGAAAAATAAAACATTAGGGATCTTGGAATATAGTGAAACAAATTTGAAATAATTTGAAAATAGTGAAAAAATAGCACTATATAGCTGTAAACTTGTGCTTGGCATAAAGTCTTAGGGTGCATTCACACGGAGTAACGTGCCGCGTGACCTGGCACGTATACGCCGTGTGAGATTTTGAGCGCCGTATACACTCCCATTGATTTCAATGGGAGCCTGTATCGTATATGCCGCATTATTTTGCGTCCGTGATTTTGCGGCCGCAAAATAACGCGGCGTATACGATACAGGCTCCCATTGAAATCAATGGGAGCGTATACGGCGCTCAAAATCTCACACGGTGTATACGCGCCAGGTCACGCGGCACGTTACTCCGTGTGAATGCACCCTTAAGGCAAAATTGTTGTCACTTCATGACAAAAAAAAAAAAATTCATAGTGAAGTAACATTTAAAAAATTGAGGACTGGAACATGGAAGGGGATAAACTATTACTTTTTTTTTTTTTTTTTTTTTTTTTTTAGGTGAACATAACGGGACTGCCAACAGTGCTCTGAATTCAGCGCACCGTTGGCTTTCTAGTGGTGTATAAAATCGCATATGCTTGTGGATGTGAAAGGTCCTCTTTAAGTCTACTGTATTTCCAACGTTTCTACACAATCTAAAATTGCGCCTAAGGAATTTTCTGTATTGATGTACAAAGGTTTTGTGGTGCCTAGAAGATATAATTTATGTAATTTGACAGAATTCACAAACCACTCCATTTCGACTATTCTTTAACCTCAGTCTGTAAACGGTTTAAACCTTTTAAATAGATTTTAACGATTCCGGCTAGGTTTGCATCTGCGTCAGACTCTTACTCCACCGCAGCTTTTGCCAAAAATCAGCTGAGGGGAAAGTCTTGCACGGAGAGGACTTTTCTCTCTGATGGGCCAGAATGAGCTCAGCACTTGTCAACCTAGCCTAAGGTAACACTCTTTGTGAGAATGCTGCCACACTGCGTTTTATCCCGAAGCCCTTTTCACAGAAAGGGCCCCTTCACACGGCGCACCACTCATTTAGACACGATATACGCGCGCTTCCCATTGAAATCAGTGGGCTCTGTTTTGAAGCGCCGCGCTCGGACACGTGTATACACCGTGTGAAGGGGCCCAAAGTCTGCAGAGGTTTTTCTCTGTGGACTTTCTGCTTCAATTATACCTATACAGAAACGCCAGCGTTAATTGACTTACTGCGATTTACAAAAACTTGACTTTTTAAAAAAAAAAAAAAAAAAAAAAAAAGCGGCATGTGTGCGGCAACTATGTTTCTGCACTGGGTGGATAGGGCTAGCCAGAACCCCATCCACTTTGCAGGTACTGTAAAACACTGTGGTTTTTGCAAAATCGTGGTGTTGTGCTTAATGGGTCCCTAGACTTAAGTAGGCAAAACTGACCTATCCCAAATGTGTTTATATGTAACATGCCTTCTTGTATCTCTATCCATCCTTATCTATATACCAGCATATAAGCTACAGATTTCCAGTGCTATGGGAATCTAAGACCCTGCATGTTCTTTCTTTATGATATATCTGATCTGATGATGATCGACTGCTTACATTTTTTTTTTTTTTTGTATATTCAGATCAGTGTAAAAGAAAGAAGACCTAAGGACAACCTGAATTGTGTTTGCACTGAGACGTTCACATACTGTACTAAAGGGAAACTTTGTTTCAGGTCAGTTGGAATAAGTAATTATTATAAACTGTAGATTCGCTTATTCATATGATACCATATGAAAATGAAAATTTTTTTCATCCAGACAAATAACATTTCAATCTGTGACTTAGAAAAACAATTTAGTCTTCATGTGGACATCACTGTTGATGTAAGACACTTCCAAAGTGGGTGTATGGTGGTTTGTTTGTTTTTTCTTGGGATATTTTCCCTATGTTGCTTGTACTTGGATGTGCAGTTCAAGATGGGTCCATAGTGTGGACCCCTGCCATTAGTTTACTGAGCACTTTCCGTGAGACTCAGGAGTGTGCACAAACCCTCATCTGATTATCTATCTGTGGATTATATTTTCATTCTAATTATGGCACCATCTGCGCAGGTCTTATATATAGCACTGTATATACTAAATAACGCCTGTCGTCCTTCAAAAGCATACCTCTCTCCATTCATCTCCTTGAAAAGAAGAGTTAACTCATTTGCCTGCTTTTTCCCTGCTCTGTGCAGAGCTGTAGTGATCTTATCTCTGCATTAATAAATGGAGCTCACTCTTTCAGTGAAGAGACTCAGTGCTGGCCAGTAGCTGCAGGGAGCCTAGAGGATTGTGCTTGTGAAGGAGCTGCTGGAACCCACCCACCTATTTCCTTCATTTCCATCTCATCAGCTATTGCTGCTAAGTACTTAATATACTTAGTAAGTAGTAGTGGACAGCAGATCTAAACCATAGAAAACGCATTGCTGAAACTGTGGAGTCCATATCTGAGAATATGCTGGCATTGTCTAGGCAGAACTGGACTAGCGCCTAAACATCTGTCACCAATGGAAATCTCATGAAGCACTTGTGGAGTATGCATAAAACTTACCTTGTCTTTTCATGTTATAAATTTTGTGCTATTCTTTCTTATAAATATTAAGGCTATAACTTTTCACTGTTATTTTTTATTTTCTATATGAGACTGGGGATATTTTCTTGGAATAGCATGAATAAAGCACTAGTGATACTACCCAGTCTATAAACTTCTGTGTCATACGTAGCAGGTTCCAGCAGGCCTTGTACAATGAAATTGCAGGGACTATGCAAGGTTTTAAACATTGAAGGATAAACTCCCATCCTGTGAGGATTGCTGATTCTGTTGCACAGTTGTAACGAAGATGATGGTTCAGCCACCCTATGTACTAAAAGTGCTGGCTTTTGTTTCCTATGTTATATTTTGCTGAAGCATTATGAGATTGATAGCAAAAAATAGAGAACGTAGAGCAGGCAAAGTCCAAAACAAAATTATGGAGTCTTTTTGGAAGCAGATAAGATGTTGCAGTGCAAGAGTTGCAGTATGGCTAAAAGTGCAGAGTGTTATATACACTCACCGGCCACTTTATTAGGTACACCATGCTAGTAACGGGTTGGACCCCCTTTTGCCTTCAGAACTGCCTCAATTCTTCGTGGCATAGATTCAACAAGGTGCTGGAAGCATTCCTCAGAGATTTTGGTCCATATTGACATGATGGCATCACACAGTTGCCGCAGATTTGTCGGCTGCACATCCATGATGCGAATCTCCCGTTCCACCACATCCCAAAGATGCTCTATTGGATTGAGATCTGGTGACTGTGGAGGCCATTGGAGTACAGTGAACTCATTGTCATGTTCAAGAAACCAGTCTGAGATGATTCCAGCTTTGACATGGCATTGCATTATCCTGCTGAAAGTAGCCATCAGATGTTGGGTACATTGTGGTCATAAAGGGATGGACATGGTCAGCAACAATACTCAGGTAGGCTTTGGCGTTGCAACGATGCTCAATTGGTACCAAGGGGCCCAAAGAGTTCCAAGAAAATATTCCCCACACCATGACACCACCACCACCAGCCTGAACCGTTGATACAAGGCAGGATGGATCCATGCTTTCATGTTGTTGACGCCAAATTCTGACCCTACCATCCGAATGTCGCAGCAGAAATCGAGACTCATCAGACCAGGCAACGTTTTTCCAATCTTCAATTGTCCAATTTCGATGAGCTTGTGCAAATTGTAGCCTCAGTTTCCTGTTCTTAGCTGAAAGGAGTGGCACCCGGTGTGGTCTTCTGCTGCTGTAGCCCATCTGTAGCCTCAAAGTTGGACGTACTGTGCGGCGTTCAGAGATGCTCTTCTGGCTACCTTGGTTGTAACGGGTGGCTATTTGAGTCACTGTTTCCTTTCTATCAGCTCGAACCAGTCTGGCCATTCTCCTCTGACCTCTGGCATCAACAACACATTTCCGCCCACAGAACTGCCGCTCACTGGATGTTTTTTCTTTTTCGGACCATTCTCTGTAAACCCTAGAGATGGTTGTGCGTGAAAATCCCAGTAGATCAGCAGTTTCTGAAATACTCAGACCAGCCCTTCTGGCACCAACAACCATGCCACGTTCAAAGGCACTCAAATCACCTTTCTTCCCCATACTGATGCTCGGTTTGAACTGCAGGAGATTGTCTTGACCATGTCTACATGCCTAAATGCACTGAGTTGCCGCCATGTGATTGGCTGATTAGAAATTAAGTGTTAACGAGCAGTTGGACAGGTGTACCTAATAAAGTGGCCGGTGAGTGTACAGTCAGGTAGGGTGTGCAGACATACGTTTCCAAAGGAGTTTGTGCTTAAAGAAAGTTGTGATCAATAAATGACCACTTCTGTAAAACATGTTTTTGTTAAAAATTATTTTTTCTCACAAACTATCAATACATCAAATTAAAATAAAAGGAAAAAAAATCCACATTTCACTTTCATCATTTGTATATTTGTAGCTTGGACTGTGTAACAATGTGTCCATCTTCTGTTATAGGATCTGCATAAAAGAAGAAAGTGACATTATAACGCCACAAAAGGAAAACTGTAAGTTTGTTTGTTTTTTGTTTTTTTTCTTGTCCCCCCTCCCCCTTCCTTTCAAATGTTTTTACGATGTGGATTATAAATATGTCATGCCATCTTCCTTGTTTTACTGTTATTCTGGTGTTTTACTTTGAATTTATTTTTGATTTACAGCATGCTTGGACTATAAAGAGAAACCTGAAATAGAGGTGAGATTAGTGAATAAATATATTTTTGGGGGATGCGAACTACATTTGAGCGTAAGCTCTTTTTTTGAAGGCATTTCGGATTTATACAATGCCATTTAACCAAAATGTTTATCAGTGGGAGTGCCAAAAGTGTGGCCAGATTACTGATGGCTTATCCTAAGCAACCCAGAGAAATTTTGACACATTTTAAATAAAAGCTATTTTAAAGTTTGATTCATTTTAGATTGGAACTAAATACAGTTGTAGTTTACTTATATATACACATCCTAAATTCCCTATCTATATGTCTTGAGTGTGGGAGGAAACCCACAGAAACACAGGGATAACCTACAAACTCCATACCGATGTTAGGCTGGATTTGAACCTAGTACTCCAGCTCTGCAAAGCAGCATCGCTAACCCCTGAGCCACCAAGCTGTCCTAATGGATCCTTTAAAGGGCTCTATCATTGGCAAGTCATTTTTAACAAAGCACATACTTGCATAGCCTTTAAAAAGGCTATTTATCTTTTGTATGTAAATAACCTCAGTGGTATTTGAATAAGTCCGTTTTTATTCATATGCTAATTAGCTTCCTGCATGCACAGGAAGTGTCAGCCAACTCTCCTCTCCCTCACTGTGTGTGAAAGCAGGGAGGAGGTGTCAGCAGCAGCAGCCTGTGTTGTATATACAGAAGACAGTGCACAAAGTGACTTCTGGGGTGCACAGAGAAGCTTATTAGCATATGAATAAAAACGGTCTCATTCAAAAACTAGTGAAGGGATTTACATACAAAAGGTAGGTGTGGAATAGCCTTTCTAAAGGCTATGCAAGGATGTGATTAGTTAAAAATTGTCTTTTTTTCCAATGATAGAGCCCCTTTAAAGTTATTTTCCCTTTATAGACACTTATTTCTGTTGATGAGGGTTAAGTATCTGATGTTTGGCTGTCGGTCCTTTAGGACCAATCTGGAGAATGAGGGTCTGCATATCTGTCTTGTGCATGTGGAACCATTGTAAAGTTCAGTTTTACTGGATTTCCAAGACTGCTGTCTTTGTCACTCACTTAGATGTGAAGAAAGTGGTAGCATGCAAGCAAAACAAAAACGTGACCTTACACTTCCAGCATGCTGCTGTAACTGTGTTTTAAAAATAAAAAATAAAATTTGTCGTCCTAATGAAGTTTGTTTTTACAGGTCATGAACTTAAGCTGGCCTAACACTTTTACTGGCGATAGTATTTCTACATGTCCTCCTTTTAATCTCTCTGAGACAATAACGCCCTGTTTTAATAACCGGTAAGCAAGTTTAAAACTTTAGTTTTCAAACTTGACGTTTTCTTTGTCATTACATTTACTGGTTGGGGGGGGAGGGGGGCAGGCACACTTTTTCTGTTGTAGCTGTTGAAGATGATCTTTGTTTTCTACTGTACACACCTGTGTTATGGATTCCTAATTTTCTGTGCAGATTTTTTTTTTTTTTTTTTAAATCCTGAAAAAAATGTTTTTACAGAAGTTTATAATGTCACTAGGATATGCAAAATACTAGCAAAAAAAGAAAAGTTTCTGAAATACTACATTTGTTCATCTTTGACATCCCCATTTGAATAAATGGGACATAAGTTGGACATATCTTCTTCTGATCAGTAGGGGAGCCTGAGAGTTTGCAATCCACCAATCTGCAAGTTATCCTCTATCCTATAGATTAAAGGGGTATTCCCAACTCGCCTATTCACCAACTTGCAGGCTTTATGCTCTGTTCACTCCCTGGTTTTCAGTGAATTGGTGGGCGGGGTTTGACTTGCTGTCTCACAGGCAAAGCCAGCTCTGCTATCTCTCTTCATACCGTGTTTCCCCGAAAGTAAGACAGTGTCTTATATTAAATTGTCGTTCTAAATATAGGACCTGTCTTATTTTCGGGGGACGTCCTCTCCTATGACAATCAGCAGTCATGCCGGCACTTCCTTAGCGGAGCGCCGGCATGACTGCCGGTTGTAGGTAGCACAGTATCACTGGAAGACGCATAATATGAAGCTGATGTAGCAGAGCTGGATTTGTTAGGTGATGAGAATCCCATATTTACATGCTACAGGACCAAGAGTCAGCTTGCAATAACCTCCGTTTTAAGTCTGTGTTACATACAGAGGTAACAGACGCCCTGTCTCAGCCCTTATCAGCCAAATTCAATTAGCAGACCTGATAACTGGAAGAGCGGGAGATAAACAGCTCAGAAATATAAGCAGGCTCCTGAGTCCCAACACTCAGCTCTCCCTCCCCTCCTGAGAGCAGGGAGCTACTTCACTTGTCCTTGGCAGAGAGATAAGATCATCCCCAGGTCTGTGGTTATGGGAACACAGTATAAACAATGAAGTGAATAATCTCAGACAGCAGCCAAACAAAGCAGTTTTGCTTAAGCAATGTATTTAGGAAGTGTCTTAAAGCCACATAAATTAGCAGTATAGATAGGATCCTTGAGATGGGACAACCCCTTTAAGTTTCATACTAGCATCATAAGTCAATGTTCGTTCAGGGAAAAACTGCATATTTAAATAGTTGTTAAAGCCTGAAGGAAAACAGATTAATGCACATGGATAACATCCGATCTCCGTTCCCAGGTTTCCGTCTTCTGCCGACAGAAGACAGAAACCTGGCAGCCCGTGTCCGTCCGTGAGCGTTTTGTGCTCTTCGCGGCGAAACCGTTCAAATGAATGGGTTTGAAAAATGCCTGCAGGTTTCCGTCTCCTGTCCAGTTTCGGGTATAAAACGGAGACCAGGGTGCAGATGTGAACGAGCCCTAAATGTGTGCTGATGTTTTATAGGACATAATATGTGGAGTGGGGCCCCAGCACTTTTCCGACTTTGTGCTGTGCTGCTAATATTCATGTAAAATCCTCAACTGACATTCCACAGGAAATATTCAATTTGTGCACCTGGCTTACCTGGAATTAACCTTCCCAACGTGTGGCAAAAATTCCATGTGACCTCTTCAGTAATATTACAAGCTGCCCATTTTGCAGTATGTATGCCAGGACAATGTAACAGCTGGAAACCTGTGGATTTTTATAAAACTGCAAACTGTCCAATGTAAAGTTGCAATCCTCCCTTTTTTTTTTTTTTTCTCTATTGTCTTTAGTAGGCACAATAAAGTACATTTCCAGTCTCTTGTCCCAGATTATTTTAAGCATATACTGTGGGCATAGGCTTATTATGTTGTAGCCATGCTGTTATATATCAATTACGAACCTAGTTCATAGAATCGCATCACAGTGTGAATGTGTATAGTAAGATCTGTCAGCGAGTGTTAAAGGGGTATTCGCACCTCACATACTGATCAGTCTTTACTGCTGTAAAATCTTCTTTGTTCCTGGTTTCTTGCATCATTTGGTGGGCGGGGTTTCACATGCAACATGCCATTTAGCTCCGCCCCCAAATTCACGTGTTGCTCCGCCCACCCATATTGGACTATGAAGTACAGGCAGCAGCAACTCCTTTCTGTGTTACATACAGAGACTGCCTGCCTGTCTCTGCCATAATGAACACAATTAAATTAGCTAGCCTGATAACTGGGAGAACAGAAGAAATGAAAGCAGCTCCTCTCCTCTATCTGCTAACAGGAAGCTAGGTCACATGGTGTAGACACAGGAATAGCTAGATACACAGGCTCGCTCCCTGCACTTAGCCCCTCCTCCCTCCCCCCTGAGAGCAGCAGATACATCACTTGACTCATGAGCAGCTAGGTCAGGGCTGTGGCCACAAAAAATTGAATAAAGTAATATAGTGGACAAACAAAGCAGTTTTGCTGAAGTAGTGTATTTAGGAAAAGTCTTACATCCACATTAACAAGCAGTATAGATCGGATCCTTGTGATGGGACAACCCCTTTAAGGTTGACGTTTCCATGGCTGTGCGAGTACACACATACAGATGTACAGACCCACTGGTCTGGAGCAATGTAAAGATGTTTTAAGTGATGAATCATTTTTCACTATCTAGGTCAGCTCTAAAAAATGCCTGACACAGTCTAGTGCTTGAGGTTTGTGTTGAGCATCTTTCATAGGAGAGTAATGTGGTTAATAAAGTATAAAATTCCTCAGTTTGTTCATGAAGAACTGGAAAGACCAGTTTGGGGAAGGGGCTTTCCTGTGCAACTTTACTCATTGACTGAAAGCCACAGCCAGTCACTGCTTTTCTCTTGCTCTTATGGCTGAATGTTCCAAAATTTAGTGAAAAGTTTTCCAAGAAATATGAAGCCTGTTTACTGAAATTTGGTTTACTCATGGACATGGTTACATCTCTTGACTTTGTATCTTATTTTTCCGACCATAAGACGCAGCTAGGTTCTAGAGGAGGAAAATAGGGGAAAAAAATTGAAGCAAAAAATTGTAAAATATTTCATAACTGGAGTTGTAGTTTTGCAACAGCTACAAAGCCATATTGACTGGTGACCCTGGGGATGCATAGGGCACAGTTTTTTGCAGGGCCAGATGTACTTTTTAGTTATAACATTTTAGGGATCACTATTAGATCACTTTCTATTCAAATCAGAGGAGAAACAGTGACCCCCCCCCCCCCCCCCCCCAAAATAGTGACCACTGCAGTTACACGTTTACATGCAATTCATGGGGGTCTGCTGCTATAGCAATAGGGAGAGCAATTAGTGCTGCAAAGAATTGCATTGTAGCCCTGGCCTTAGACTTGTAGTAAGTGTCCAAATCTACTATTTTGTGAGATACTGGCCAGTTGTTGTTAACTCTGGATGTAGTTATTTGTTGCTATAAATTGTCACATTTTGGTCTCTGTGGTAAATGCCTTTGTTCTTAACACTTTATAATTTTACTAGCCTCTGCTCAAGACTTCGTCTGTGTGTTGTTGGCGTTGATGATCCCCCTATATTCAGCAAATTGCTGCCGTCGGTTTTCCTACTCTGACATCTCGGCAGCTCTCAAGGTGGCCTGCTGCTGAACTTGTTCCTCGCACCATGGCTATGATTGTGGCATCTCAGCAGCTCGCTGGGATGCCTTATGAGTGTGTTGCTGGGATCGATGACCCACCTGCTTTTCGTCATCTCTCAAGCTGGCCTGCTGCTCAGCATGCTCAGTTACCCTGAGAACTACGCGAGCATGCTGCGCATGTGCAGTACAGTCACTCAGCTCTCTACAAGAAAATGGCGCGAGCATGCGCCGGAGCGCTACTGCGCATGCCCCAGATTTCAATTCCCTACACTTAAGAAAGACGCTGGAGGCGGTTACTAACAGGGAGGAGGACGACTAATTAGAGCACAAGCAACAGAGGTGGGCGGTAGCAAGGTATGATGCTGGGGGTGCACGGAGGCTTAGGGGAACACCCAGGGGGCACGGAGGGGGCTCATTTATATATTGGTTTTACTGATATGTGATAAAAACGGGGGGGTCTTTGAAAAAACTATTAGCAGCACCTGAATAGCTTTTTTTAAAGGCTATTCAGGCATATGACTATCTCAAATGGCCAAATTCTAATGATAGAGCACCAGAATTACTGCACTTACTGGAAAAATCCAACTATGCTAGAATCCATGTGGAATGGTGCCTTTTTAATAGATACTAAGAACTTGAATTGGTAGAGGTGGTGAAAGGTCCTTTTATTTTTTTTATTTTTTTTATCTTCTTTCAACCCCCCCCCCCCCCCCCCCTCTCTAGTTGACCCAACTCAGAGAAGAGTGGTGCTCGCTCTTGCTGTCAGACTGAGCTCCATGTACTTCAGCAGATGAGTGCAGCCTTACTGGGAACCTTTTCCAGAGGTGCACTCTTCAAAGCATACCTGTCTTTCCAAGTAAACCTCCCGAATTAGCAATTGTGTACATAATGTCAAATGTATAATGGATTCAATCTCTGATTTACCAGATTTTTCTGAATTCTCCTTTATATGGAAAGTGCTGTATCTGTTAGGCTCTAGTATGGAACTTCATAACTCTTCAAAAGAGACCTGTTTGCGCCTGTGGTAGCCTCCCTCTAATTTCCATCCCCTGCTCTTTTCAGTGGGTGCAAAGAATCTGAGCTGTTACATGTTTAGGAGAAAAGGGGTACCTTATAAAGCACAATAAAACTTTCTCAAGTTAATATTAGATTGTATCAAATATGCTAAAGTATTTATTCATGGAAAAGAGTTAAACTTAGTGTTTTAGTTATCACCATAAATTGTTGCTTGTTTTTCTAGAGATCTCTCTTAATATTTCATATACTTTTGACTTGCTCAAGGATTATCACAATGTTGTTTTATCTGGGTGTGTTTGCTCAATGTTAGTATTTTGGCATGACTTAAGTAAAGGCTTCTGTCAGTATCTATGATGGAGATAAATTTCACATGTTTAACTTGTAAATAAAGACCCTAACCATCTGGTGCTCCTATTTTATATTCTTTTAAATCCATTCTAACTACCACCTATTGGAAGGAGGACTGAATGTAAATTCTGCTCAGTCTGAACTCCGGCTTTCAAGCCCATGAACTGTCTGGTAAAATGCCATTGTCGTCTACATGTAACAATGGATGATGCCAGATCACAGTTCTGTTAACTTGCAACATTAGTGAAAATGGTAAATACTGGTCAATTTTTGACATGCAGATTATTTGGTATTAAAACATGAGCTAATTGTACATGGTGCTAGTTTGTTTTTCTCTTAACAACACCTTTTGCATCTCTGCATGTTTATCTTGTGCAAGTTGCTTTATTGGATCTTTGTAGAACTATTGAATAAATATTGACCAGTCTGCCTTTTGTGCACCTATATTATAAAGGTGAGCTTTTACAGCAGAATTTACCATTTTAGCTGCTTTTTTTTTATAGTAAAAAAAATTCAGATTTCAAGTCTGTGTTACTACAGCGGGTTTTAAATCTGTTTTGCAGGCATTAACCAGGCCAACACATGAGCTTCTTGATGATTATTGAAGATTTCCTCGCACTTAACGCTCTTTTCGGTTGTGAGCAGATCCTCAAGATTGTGGAAGACTTTACATATTCTTTTTTATTTTTATTATTTACAAGCAGCTCATTGTAGCATTTTTTTTTTCTTCTGATAGTTGAAGTAAGAATCTACCTTTTCAAGAGTGTCTGTGGTTATCCCTGGATACCTTGGCAGAAGCCTTGAATCAAAACATCAATGCCATTATATTAACAAATGCATGTAATGCAGTTTCAAATGCTTGTGCTTTTTGTTTTGTTTGCATTGTGTTCCAATACATCATAATTACATTTGCATACAAGTGGTCAATGGAAGATTGCTGCAACCAAACCATAAAACTGTTGTTTCACGGGTTTGCTATATTACAAAGATATATATATATATATATATATATATATATATATATATATATACACACACATACATACAGTTAGGGCCACAAGTTTTATTTTAGCTGTTTACTAAAACATGTTCAGAAATACAATTTTATATATATAATATGGGCTGAAAGTGCACACTCCCAGCTGCAATATGAGAGTTTCCACATCCAAATCGGAGAAAGGGTTTAGGAATCATAGCTCTGTAATGCATAGCCTCCTCTTTTTCAAGGGACCAAAAGTAATTGGACAATGGACTCTAAGGGCTGCAATTAACTCTGAAGGCTTCTCCCTCGTAAACCTGTAATCAATGAAATAGTTAAAAGGTCTGGGGTTGATTCCAGGTGTGTGGTTTTGCATTTGGAAACTGTTGCTGTGACCAGACAACATGCGGTCAAAGGAACTCTCAATTGAGGTGAAGCAGAACATCCTGAGACTAAAAAAAAAAAGAAAAAATCCATCAGAGAGATAGACATGCTTGGAGTAGCAAAATCAACAGTCGGGTACATTCTAAGAAAAAAGGAATTGACTGGTGAGCTTGGGAACTCAAAAAGGCCTGGGCGTCCACGGATGACAACAGTGGTGGATGATCGCCGCATACTTTCTTTGGTCAAGAAGAACCCGTTCACAACCTCAACTGAAGTCCAAAACACTCAGTGAAGTAGGTGTATCTGTCTCTAAGTCAACAGTAAAGAGAAGACTCCATGAAAGTAAATACAAAGGGTTCACATCTAGATGCAAACCATTCATCAATTCCAAAAATAGACAGGCCAGAGTTAAATTTGCTGAAAAACACCTCAAGAAGCCATCTCAGTTCTGGAAAAGTATTCTATGGACAGATGAGACAAAGATCAACCTGTACCAGAATGATGGGAAGAAAAAAGTTTGGAGAAGAAGGGGAACGGCACATGATCCAAGGCACACCACATCCTCTGTAAAACATGGTGGAGGCAACGTGATGGCATGGGCATGCATGGCTTTCAATGGCACTGGGTCACTTGTGTTTATTGATGACATAACAGCAGACAAGAGTAGCCGGATGAATTCTGAAGTGTACCGGGATATACTTTCAGCTCAGATTCAGCCAAATGCTGCCAAGTTGATCGGACGGCGCTTCATAGTACAGATGGACAATGACCCCAAGCATACAGCCAAAGCTACCCAGGAGTTCATGAGTGCAAAAAAGTGGAACATTCTGCAATGGCCAAGTCAATCACCAGATCTTAACCCAATTGAGCATGCATTTCACTTGCTCAAATCCAGACTTAAGGCGGAAAGACCCACAAACAAGCAAGACCTGAAGGCTGCGGCTGTAAAGGCCTGGCAAAGCATTAAGAAGGAGGAAACCCAGCGTTTGGTGATGTCCATGGGTTCCAGACTTAAGGCAGTGATTGCCTCCAAAGGATTCGCAACAAAATATTGAAAATAAAAATATTTTGTTTGGGTTATGTTTATTTGTCCAATTACTTTTGAGCTCCTAAAATGTGGAGTGTATGTAAAGAAATGTTTACAATTCCTACATTTTCTATCAGATATTTTTGTTCAACCCTTCAAATTAAATGTTACAATCTGCACTTGAATTCTGTTGTAGAGGTTTCATTTCAAAACCAATGTGGTGGCATGCAAAGCCCAACTCGCGAAAATTGTGTCACTGTCCAAATATTTCTGGCCCTAACCGTGTGTTTGTGTGTATATGTATGTATGTGTATATAATATATACGCACGCATATACAAGACTAGAAGTGGATCCAGCAGCCTTTCTTTGATGTCCCATTACACTTTGGCATGCACACAGGGTGCTCTGTGGAATAGTGCCCCCTTTCCCTGATTGAAAGGAAGGCACTCTGACGTCACCTAAGTGTGATCCAAGTGTCTTTCTTTTGCCTAGTGTCTGCATGAGGCCTGAGAGAGGGTCTTTCAACACCAACTCCAACTCTTTGCATTCTTTAATAGGTGTTGCTCCACTAATTCTGTTACAGTTGAAATTTCTTTTCTAGCCCACACCCTTCCTGAGCAACTGGTGGTGTTACTTTCAACACCTAGTATGGTGATTAGGGTCTTTGTCAGTGGGGAGGTCTGGGACTGAAGAAGACTGCCTGGGATCGTCCACCTAGCTGGTGAAATCGGTGGGAACAACACTGTTTGAAGGATACAAAGAGCCGAAGGTGCTGAAAGACCCTCTTTAAATTAGCTTCTGTCTTTGGCCAAAGATGGCATAAAACATATATCTTAGAAAACGTGTTTAAGGCCAAGGCCCCATGGGATGTACCGCAGCTAAAAAGCGCTGCGGGAAAACATTGCGGTTCTTCCTGCAGCGCTTTAAACAGAAAGTTTGCAGAACTTTCCCCAGTGGACTTTATTACAATTATACTTATGTGGAACTGCCAGCGTTTCCGTAGGTATAACTGACATGCTGAGCTTGCCAAAGCAAAGCCGAGCTGGTGGTTTTTACTGCAAAGTGGACATGGGATTTCTAGAATCCCATCCACTATGCCTGCACTGTAAAACGCCACAATTCTTTTTACCTGCGGCGTCTCCGTCCTGTGGGGTCCTGGCCTAAAACGGCTGTAAATTACACTTACAGGTTTGTTATATACATGTCGGTCAAAATCTTGACAAGTTAGTTCATTTCCCCCCCCCCCCCCACACCAAACAATGGCAAACAATCTAGCAGGTTTTAAAGGGGCATTGTTACGTTTTTGTTTTTGTCCTGCTATCCCCATGTGTAGTAAATGTAAACGTGTCCTCCTTTTTCTTGTAAGTAGTTTGTTAAACCTGATAAATTGTAATGCTGTGTATTTATTCACCTTCTCAACTGTCACGCATATGTAAATACCGTCATTATCTTTTTCTGATCCCCCTCCCCCACCCCTTTCAGATTTCTGTTCATTGTTTTATTATGATAGCCTTCTTATTTGGAGCTAATAAAATGTGTAGATACACTAGCAGAGCGTACACCTGTACAATGTTTTTTTTTTTTTCAAAGAGCAGAAGTGTAGACCTTTTACAACAATTAAAAAAAATAAAAAAATAAAAAAAAATTCAGTATTTTAGGTCATTTATTTTTCTAATTCGATACAGTCAAGTTTGGATTTGATTAGCTTCGTAAACAAAGTTTAAGGGGAGGATGGTGGAAAGCCTGTGATGTAGCTCTCAATTCTCTTGAATGTCTGTGAGTATGGGACAAATCCAGAAGATTTGATTTTAGGCTGAAAACATAATTGACCATGACTCTTGTGATCTATGAATGGCCTTTTGTGTAGTTGGAACTTGGCAGTTAAGACCTAGGTATGCATACATATATGCTACCAGTCAAAAGTTTTAGAACACCTCAATTTTTCTTGTTTTTCACATTAACACAGTTCTAGTACAGCAAATAATGTGAAATAATTCAAACACAAGTTCAAAACACAAAAATATTTTTTTTTTTATTTTTTAACCTCTAACACAACAATAGTCTGAATTTCCGATATTAACCAAAGAGGTTTTTTTTCATTGATTCCTTCTACAGCAGGATTTTGGATAGTTTTGCTCTTCAGGACAAAGCACATTGCTACCATAATGGCAAGAACATAGCAATTAATAAAGACCATTATAAGCTGTAAAAGTTTAGGTTTGTTCTACAGAGAAATTGCCTAAAATGGTGCCAGTCACTACAGTTACCTATATCATTTAAGGGGGCGTTCACACTTGCACCCGTGTCTGCCTGCTGGGTCTCCGTCCTATTTCCTGAGAGAACTAGACAAGGGATGGCTTGCTGGCAGTCAGTTTTAAAGCCCATTCATTTGAATGGGATTTTAAAGCAAACCGCTGGTGTCCGTATGCAGCCTCCCTGCAAGTGTGGACGCTTCCCTAAAAGGCACTTGAAAACAAGAGGAAACGATGAAAGGAAGAGGTCTGGCAGACTAAAGTGTGTCATCAGATTTTGGAGTGAACCGTTGGTGTTAGCAGTGCAGTTTAAAGTGGTCCTCTGTTGAGTTTAAACTCACTGACCTGATCTGCTGGATGATTGACCTGAGGGTACTGTCCCTGTCACCGCCATGAGCCACATCAGTTAAATGAATTTAAATTCCCTGGACAAAAAAAAATAAATAAAAATTCCATTTTGACACTGAAGAATGGACTTCAATCTGCAGGTTTCAAAGGTTTAGTATGTGTAAGAAAGCCCCTGCTAAGATTGCAAAATTTAAAGGAAAAAAAAAAAAAAGCAAACACTTTCCTGGACCAAACAGCACCTCCAGTGCTACAGTGATCTAGGTTATGGTAAAGCTACCTAAGAAGACTAGAAGAAGCTGGTGGACTTCAAAGAATATAATGGCCTATACCATCTCCAGAATGAAACCCCATTGTGCTTGTTTGAGATGAAATTGACAACCTACAAATGCCGCACCTTTGTGGGAACTTCTTCAACAATTTTGGGAAGAAATTTCTGAATGCTGTTGTTGGGGGGGGGGGGGGGGGGAACAACAACCCTCAATTTTATGATATAAAAATGCCTGTTTTACCTGGGACCTGGGTGGCTACTTTAAAGAGTCAAAATCTAGATTTACTTTGTTAAAACGAAGTTAAAGAAGCACTCTGGATTTTTTTTTCTTTCAATTCATTCTGTAGCTATTACAATAACATTTATATATAATCTCTACACACATACATACACACATACACACCAAGTTAATATTTCCGTACTCAGTCAATCCTTTATCTGAAAATTCAGGGTCGACTTCTCCCCATTTGGGTAATGTGATCTCAGGATGACCTCCCTGACAATAACCTGGTGTTCTGTTCTTTTTGGCGGGTCACCAGCTACAGACCTTTTGGTGTGACTCAAACAGTATAGACTATACCATGCAGGCTGCCCACGAGGGATACTATCACTAGTTACTAATGATATGACTGCTTGTATCACACACCCATAATGGAGGAGATCACAGAGCAGCCTCCCTGACTGTATAGTTATTGGTCTCTTCGATTATTTGGAGAATATATAAAGAGAAGGATAATTCCACTGCGCCTCAGCAGCAATGATAGTACAATCCTCTAACTACCCATAGGTACCATGCTAAGGCACCACGAGATTGATAGCACAGCAAAGAGAAATATGAAAGTCAAGATGGAGTCAGATCAGGAGTAAGGAGAAGCTGGATTGTAGGGATATGAGGGAACAATACATGACAGAAACCTGGAGAGTGACAATCTGGTTAGGTATGCAGCAACGGGGGGGAGAGAATTTTGTCCCTTTTTTTTTCTTTTCTGCATAAGTTGCAGTCGATTGGGGGGGGGGGTGGCTGTGAAACCTTTTCTTTTATTTACTAGAACTTGTTGAAAAATTAGAAGTTTTGACTGGTGCTCTGCTCTTTTTGCTTCTGGGGATCTGTTGTCTGCGTGAAATACATCCAGTGGAAAGTACGCTGCCTATGTGACTAATTCTGCAGTCAGTGAGACTATGCTACAAGACCCACACACATCAAAACTTCTGACATGGTTTTATTAATAATAATAATCATAAAATGTAAAAGTCTTCCTTTCCTTGCAGAAATAATATATAGTATGCACATTGTTTTGGATTATTCACCATTTTTGATTTACTGATGATTTGGTTTAAAATCTGTTAGGAGAGAAGAAGAGGAAAGTGAACTGTGTTTGATACGGCGTAAGAGGGAAGCACTGAAGCTCTTAAGGATCCCACTTGGTGCTGAAGGAGATCAGTGGTAAGAGATCTTGAGATCATATTTCCCAAAGTCAGTTTATGTACATTTTTAATTCTACACCACCTGGATTGAAGTGATCCCTCCTTAAGAGACGTTAGACTTTGTTTTGTGTGGAGAGAAAATCTTGCTCCATTCATTGTTATAAGACTTCCATAGGAATAAATGGAGAATCTGACTTTCCATCCACACATAATCCGTGTATATGTTAGTCTGATTGCTGATCACATGACACAGCTGAGGACCTGAAAAGCGAGAATAACTCACAAATAAGATGGTTACCTACGCTACTACACTATGGGACAGAAAATAAATATTTTCTTGGGAGTTCAATTTTAACCACTTCCAATCGCTGCAGTTTCTGCAGTCGTATTTATTGACTTATAGAAAAGAATGGGTCAGTGTGCTATCCGTAAAATACACAGATGGCACAATGACCACAGCTACGGTCTTCTGCAAGCGGCCCAACTCCTCTCCAACTTTGACATTTTAGTTTCTGATGCTTACTCTCCTCTGCTGTTTGGCTAAAGGTTCTGCATGTGGGTCAAAATTCCTGAATATTTACCTACTGCTAATCAACTGAATCCCTGATTCTAATGGTCAGTGGTACAAAGAAACAAAAAAAACCCATAAACTCACATTGGATGGGATCCATTTGAGTATACCAACCTACTGCTTTTTATTGAACATGCAGAATAAATACTTGGCTATTAACAATGTCTCAGATCACAAGTATAGCCCTATGGATATAAAACTGGTGGTTATGGCACTCATTCAGATGCTGAGCAGGTGCCATGTTTAAGAACCCGCTCCCGACTTAAAAAGGCAGTTGTGATCGCAAAAAATCTTTTTTGCAATGGGGTAAAAATTTAGATAAAAGAAAAATGTGCAATGTGGAGCTTACAATCTTTCCAGACCAGAGAGGTTTTAATTTATTGTAAGCAGATACGCTTTGTTCATTACTTAAACTAGTTCTAACACTTGAAACTTTTCTTCTAGCAGCTCTACACTACCTGCTGAACTTCTTATCTATCAACCATCACCTTTGGAGGAATATATCCTGCCATTAAGCCCTATGCCTTTTAAGAGCAAAGGTAAATACATTTGAAACTGTTGTATTTATTCTCCAAACTTGCCATACTTCCATGCCATGTGAAGATATATTAGGAATTGAATTTAATTTTTAATATCTAGTTACTTAAAATGCCTTAACAAAGGGCGGCATCTGCTTATGTAGGAATTGACCTCCTATCACAGAAGTGAAAATAACATTTTCAGATTATATATAATCATGGTTCAACAATTTATGGAAATATGTGGAAGCGCAACAAGCTCTTCTGGCTATAGACTATGGGTATCTATGTTCATGGGGAAAAAAAAAAACTTTTACAGCGGTAATGTCAGAGCTCCCTGCAATCAGAGATATATCAAAAATCTTGTGATGTTCTCAATCTTCTCTTAATATTTTGCTGCGGTCAAACGGCAACTGTTCAGCTTAGCTCTCCCCGCTGCGTCGTTTTTTTTTTTGTTTTTTTTTTGTGTGGCTGTTTTGCATAACCACTCACATTGCTACACTGCTAGTAAATGTGTATTCTCCATCCTCCCCTTGTATAGGAATAGTTACCTTGGTTGTACCCCAATAGATATGAGCTACAGGTATCAAATATGCGATGGATGAAGGAAGTAGTAGTAGGTAATGTGAAGTGTGGGACCAATAAAAAAATAACCTTTTATTAAATCTTTTAATAACCCTTTTATTAAAAAAAATAATAAAATAACGCTGCTGTCCGCCCTGTGGGTTTCCGTCCTAATCCCCAGTGAAACTGCATAAGGGGGCGTCTTGACAGCGGTCAGTTTTAAAACCCATTCATTTGAATGGGTTTTTAAAGCAAACTGCCAGTGTGCGTATGCAGCCTCTCTGCGGTGAAACCCTGTTTTGTTTTGTTTTTTGTTTTTTTTGCATGGGCACACAGTTCTGCATCTGTGTCAGTTTTTGCTGCTACTTTTACCTTTTTAGAATTTATTTTTTGGGGGGAGGCTACGGAGAAATTTTCAGATTTCGTTCACGTTATTTCTAAAAAAAAATATTTTTTTATATTTAAATAAATCTGCAAATATTCAGCAGTATTTTCACTTTGTGTGATCTTTTTGTGCAATTTTTTTTAAATGGTTTTGTTTTTATTCCTTAATTTAGATTACTCGAATAGAATGTGCGCTCACACTGGTGCACAAGATGGCACTGAAAAAAAACAAGCAGCATCTGGCACATCAACAAGCAGAGGAACAAGAAAAAAGTCAGTCCAGTCCAGCACTAGACGGAGATCCACAAGAAATAGCAAATCAGACAATAGCAATCTCCAGAGTTCACCAAAATCCAGTAGCTCTGACCATGATACACCCGGTTCTAATACCACTACAAACATTTCCTCATCTGAGCACCCTGGTAAGCAGCCTTCAAAACAACGGAAACAAGCTCCTAAAAAGGGATCACAAACTAGAAAACGTCTCCGCTCAGCAACACGGTCTCAAGAGGATTCTAAAGAGAAGGAAGATTCTGAAAGTGAGCAAGAAAAGAAATGTAAAATGTCAGATAATGACTCATCAGAAACAGAACTGTGCAAAGTAAATCAGTCTCCCAACAATGGCAATGAAAAAGAATACCAGCATGCAGACCTGTCCTCTCCATGTGAACATTCTGTCGAAAAACATTTGCAAGATTCCTCACCTGCACACTCTGTACACTCTCTTGATAATGAAACTATGGCTAGCCCTGATTTGCATCAGTTTCATAGAGAACACTCATCACCTTCACCAGTTTTCAAAAACGGCCAGACCGATTTGGAGAACAGTCCTGCAGATTTTACAAGGTCTGTAAATGAACCAAGTGATACGGATTTAGCTGAAAATCAGCTGAGCGTTAAAGGAAAGAATTCTTGGGAATCTGACAATGAGACTGCTTCAGATGGAGAAAGTTCTTCCTCTTCTCCAGGGTCAACAAAGCACATAATTTCTGATCATACAGATCTACCACATTTAGCATGTGATAAAGAAGAGCAGTTTGAAATTAAGGAATCTGCATCTTCCAGTTCATCTTGTACAGAAATTGAATCTCCTAGGAAACTTATACA
Organism: Leptodactylus fuscus; assembly: GCF_031893055.1. NCBI lineage: Eukaryota > Metazoa > Chordata > Amphibia > Anura > Leptodactylidae > Leptodactylus > Leptodactylus fuscus. The sequence continues at coordinate 138,049,537 of NC_134269.1, read as the reverse complement.
GGACTTGTCATCATCAGAAGAGACTGATTTTAATTCAGAGAATCATTTAAAACCCAGCCAAGTGAATCTACAGTCAGATGAAAGCCATGCAGAAGATATGAATTCAAGCTCCACACAGTCTACACTTCAACCTGAGTTGGTACAACAGTATGATTTGGACTGTAACCAAACTCCTCCTGATACATTAAAAGACCAAAGTATCCTGAAACCCCCAAATATTAATGAACCTGTGTCTGATGAATCCGTAAAAAATGAGCAGAGAGACGACGAACCTCAAATAGTTTTAGAAGAAAACTTACAGGTAGAAAAGCAGGAAGATTGTCCCAGAGAGCCAGATGCTAAAACAAGTATGATTTTTGAGTTAAACATTCAACACAACTCTGAAAATATAACAGAACTTTCACAACAGTCTTTGGCACCATCGACGAACTTGACTGCTGAGGGGTTATCTGATACTGGAGAAATTCCAGGCGATGGCTTATCCAATGAAAAAGTGAGTAGTCCTCTTTTAGGGGATGGTAAAATACAAGATACTGATGGTGAAGCAGATTCAAAAAATGACCATCCGAAGCCTTTCTGTGAGGATAACATTGAACCCGTAGCAATGGAGTGCGATTCATTAGGTAGTGATCATAATGATTCAGAAGTTGAGCAAGCAGTGGACATTACTGAACCTCCCAAAACCGAATGTGAAGATTTGGCTGCACACAAGATACCTCAGTCTCCTCCAAAGCAGTCATTACCTTCAAGTGATACTCACAAAAAAGAATCTCGAACAAGAAAATCTAGATTTCATTCCCCTTCAACAACGTGGTCACCTAGTAAAAACGATAAAGAAAGGCCAAGATCTCCTTCACCGCCTAAAGTTAAAGACTCTCCCATTAAACGTAAATCTAGATCACGCAGTAGAGAAAGAGACGGAGAACGTGGTCATGGAGGTCAATGGAAAGGAAGGAGCAGAGACCGACACCATAGGAGGCATTCTAGATCAAGGAGTAGACATTCCAGATCTAGAAGTAGACATTCCAGATCAAGGAGCAGACATTCAAGATCTAGAAGTAGACATTCACGATCTAGAAGTAGACATTCTAAATCTAAAAGCAGATCACGATCAAGGTCTGGATCACGCACTAGACATAGAAATAGAAGTGTTACGACTGATAAAAATGAAAATGATTGTAGTTCTCCACCATGGAAAGAGAGACGTTCTAATGAAAATTGGAAAAGTCCTAGGGGAGGTGAAAAATATAGAAGAAATGAACATGACAAACATGAAAGCTTCAGAAATGAAAAATATGATGCTAGAGATTCTGATACATATCCTGACAAAAATGATTACCCTGATTGGGTAGTAGAAAAGATGAAATCTTCTGGAGACAGCAGAGGAAGAGGTGATACCTGGATGAGGACAGAAAGCCGAGGAAGAGGGGATCGAGGATGGGGTGATGCAAGGGGAAGAGGAGACAGAGCAAGAGGAAGAAGTGATTTCAGGGGAAGGGGAGACAGCCGAGGCAGAGGGGACAGAGGCAGAGGAGGAAATAGAGGAAGAGGATCCCATTGGGAGGATGGCCAGTATGGGTCAGGGGATTCATGGAACAGAAGTGTAAACATGGACTGGAACTCTCCTAGAAGTCGTGGGGGGCGTGGACGAGGAGGTTTTAGAGGTGGATTTAATTATGGAGACCAAAATGAAAATTGGAACAATAGGCAGCCCTACTCAGGAAATTCTAATACATCAGGGCAAGAGTCTTCACGGTTCCCAGAAAGTAAAAGTAAACCTAAATATGAGGATTCTTTTGAGCCACGTACCGATAGGTCTGGGTGGTCTTCTGCATCTAGTTGGGCTGTTAGAAAAACTCTTCCTGCTGATGTGCAAAATTACTACTCGAAAAGGGGAAGAAACTCCACAGGCTCTCAAGGAGGAGGAGGAGCAGGGGTATGGCCTAGACAAGAAGAAACTCCAGATCAAGGTTTGTTTAACAAAACACATTTCTGGAGCAAGTATGCAACAGCGTTTTTCATTTAGGAACTGAAAAAGAAATGATTTTACTAGTATTCTTCATTTTATGAAAGAAACACTCCAGGCAAAGCTAATTCATGAAAGGGCCTGAGGAGGAGAAGCATGACATAGGGATTCAAAGAGAAAACAATTTCTTGTGTCAAGCCACACCCAATCAAGACCTTCATCAGGTCTAAGGGGACATTCACACAGAGTAAAGTGGCACTGATTCTGCCACAATAACTCGCAGCAGAATCAGTGCTGATTTAAAAAAAAAAAAAAACCTCCCTTTGACCTTCAATGTGGTTGGCGTGGAAAATGGAACTCATTGGAACCAGTCAATGGGAGTCTTTTTATCAGTGCTGATTGTGCCGCGAGTTATCGTGGCAGAATCAGCGCCACTTTACTCCGTGTGAATGCCCCCTCATGCAGTAAATCTGCTTTGCCTGAAGTGTTCCTTTAAATTGGAACAGAGTAGAATGTTAACACTAGTGGTCTAGATTAGTAGTAGTCTAGATTTTTATTTATTTTCACTTTTTGTCTGCTTAGTGCACTATTTGATGCAGTCCATTTAACCACCATCAGCATTGATAATGTCACCTAAAGTGTTAGAGGGGAGACTAATTCTTAAAATCTATCTGAAGATTTACAAATTTTACTTTCACATTTTTATGAAAAACAGGAAAGTGTTTGAGGTACAAACTATTAAAAATGTTTATCTGGTACAGTGGGGGGAAAAAACACACAAGTCAAGGCCTTTAAATGGCTACCTCAACCAAAATATGTTATGTTACAATTGAAATACTATTTTTGGCAAAATGGGGTTTTGTTTTGTAAAAACTATTGAATTTTGGTACTACAGAAAAAGATGGTAATTTCACTATAAATAACATAAAAATCCAACCCAAACTACAATAATGGAAAATGGTACTTTAAAAAACTCTAGAATAAGCTGAACAAAATATGTACCCTGGCAAATACTGGCATCTTCATGAACAAAAAAATATTTTTTTAGTCTGTATAGCCGTACAAGTTTTAAGTTTAAGGGATTATCCTGTCTCTAAGATTAGACCATCAGTATTAGATATGTAGGGTCTGACACTCAGGACTCCCACAGATCACTGTTACTGAGGCAGCACCGCTCTTACTCGCCATACAAACTGCAGTGAGGAGTATAGGTACTGCAGCTCTGTCCCATAATGTTTAATGAAGCAACAGTGGAAGTGCCTACACTCACCACAGGTGATCTGCGGGGGTTCCTGGTGTCAGACCCCTGCAGATCTAATAGGGATAGGCCATCAGTTATAAGTTGTGAAAAGTTGTCATGTGCTGAAGTCCATGGTTAAAAAAACAGATGCAGCTCTAAAACAGTCTGCTTTAATTTTAAAAATGTTCTGTAAACTTAGTTTTTTTTTGTTTTTTTTTCTTTACTACTAAAACACACTTGTTGACCAGAATTTACCGCTAACATAAAGTACTGTTATATGAGAAACTCAGAATCACTTGGAATAGATAAATGCATGTGGGGGTTTAAGCCTTAAGACCCAAACTAGTCTGCTGCCTCAAAGGGTTAAAAGCAAAAAATCTTAAGGGGGTATTTTCAATTTCAGCCAGACACGACTGAGATGGGACTATGTGGCTTCTTTATCTGTCCACCTTCTCAGGAGTAATTGGTAACCGCTGATCTCTGCTCTTTTATACTTTTTCTATAACTCCCATAGAGGTAAATAGGAGTTGATGTTGCTCGCAACACTATTTCAGTAGTTCCATAACTTCCTGAGTTCCGGACATGGCACAGCTCAGTGTGGTACTGTGCTTCAGGAACTCTCATTTACCTTAATGGGAGCAATGGAAACCGTGTAGGACAGCAGTGTTCATTTACCTCAGGAACGTCATTTCTGAGGTGTAGATGGGAAGAAACCTTTAAGCCATCTTTAAAACTATACTCTTCTCTGAGTCTCTCTCTTACATGTTTTAGGACTTGAGCGGTCTTTAATCTAAGCATTGTTTGTGTAGATGTACCCTAGTGTCGCATGTAGTTGGTACGTAGCCCAGTCACAAACATATCCGCTTGGTTTCTCAATCTACATATAGGGAATGTTTCTAATAGGCATTACAAACCGTATCCCTTGCAGGGCCATTTTACATATTGTGGTCCTGTAAGTGGTCTTGGAACTTCCTACATAAAGTGCTGGCTTTTAGTGTATATATATATATATATATATATATATATATATATATTGTTTTAATTTGTCTTTTATTCATTTTTTTTTTTTTTTAAAGATCAAGCGTCTAAAGAGCAAGGAAGTCAACAAACTGAAAGTGCTCCAGTCCCTGTAAATATGGTGCAGCCTCAAATGAATGTTGTGCAGCAGCCAATTGCTGCACCCCCTCAACCAATGAATATGTTTCCCTATCCAGTGGGTGTCCATCCCCCTTTGGTGAACATCCAGCACAATCCATATAATCTCCACCCACCACTTCCTATTCATCTCCACCCAGCACTACCTCTAGTTCAGGTGTCTGCACCATCAAGTGTACCTCAGGGATTACCGCCACCCCCACCACCGCCTCCTCCATCCCAGCAAATCAATTACATTACGCCACAGCAAGATGGAAAACCACTGCAGGTATCTTGTATTTTTCTGTATGTTGTAAGCAACTTTGATTCATTTGCTATTTTATGACATAATCGTTCAGTTTTGAGCCATACTGGGATATTAACGGTCAGGTTAGCAGATGCTAAAAGTGTAACGTTGACCATACACATATACTGTAATATGTATCCTAACCTGCTTAGACCTACCTGACCTATGGCTCCCTGTTTCACCATTTGTATTCTTCTGGGTGCAGAGGAGTTGGAGGCGGTTTCCTTATAGGTATAATGGAGGCAGAAAGTCTGCAGAGGAAACCTATGTGGACTTTGTGAAAAGCGCTTCGAGAAAAAAATGCATTTCTTTTGTGGTTATTCCTACAGTGCTTTATCACTGTGGGCCTCTACATAGGGCATTCGCCCTTAAAGACAACCTTTCACCAATTCCATGTCTAAGCATCCGATTATAATAAACGATTCCAGCACAGTTGAGTTATGGTCAGAGCCCAGAATTACACTCCTTGCCTGACAGTACTGATTGTTTGGGAATGGTAGGGGCTAGAGAAAGATATTCAACTGTGTAACATAGTAGTGACCATGGATCATCTTGACATAACAAATAGTTATGCCCACTTTGGATTACCATTTAAGCAGTCCATTGATCTGTCGTAAACAGTCTATACTGTTAATAGTTCACAATGAGCAGTGCAATGCTTGTACCCAATTATTGGAAAATTACTAGGGCCATGTAAAGTGGTGTACTGGACATAAACTTCAAATGGCTGTCCGATACGGTACGCCTGTGAAACCTGCTTACAATCTTTAGTGTTGGCATTCTACAAAGAAACTACAGTATATGTATCCATTAGGGTGTGTTCTTTTTTTTTTTTTTTTTTTTTTAAGTTTTTCCTAGTGCAATTCAAGGGGAATTATGGTGGCTTCAGAAATGGGCAAAAATATTCATTGGTCTGTTTCCTTAGGCATTGACAGTGCTACGAACTGCTATACTACTAACTGATAACTAAGTTTTTTGTTTTTTTGTTTATTTTTTTTATTATATAAAGCAGGGTCATCCTGGTGCTGCCTATGTAAGTAATAATATAAGTGCACCACTCTTGCCTGCTCCAGCAGCAGTCCAAGGAACCCTTGGGGTCGTTCTAGGACCAAATTCTGGCAGTGTGGCAACAACAGGTCACAGCAAAAATCTTCATACTTTTGTTAAATCTGCTACTCGAAAGGAGAGTGTGACAGTGGAAGCTAGTGCAGATAGCTCCAAAAAGGAAAAGGTAACCATAGTTGTGTTCTGTATGAAACCTTGTATCAACAATCACTTTTAGCTTTTTTTTCCCTCCACCTCACACCCTTTACCACGATATGTAATTACTGTCACATTAAAGTAAAATTAAGGATTCCATTTGAGAGCAATGAGTAACATTTCGGCCCAATTAATGGCCTTCGTCAGATTCAGTTGCAACTGAGTGTGACAAAGGCCTTTAATTGGGCAGAAACGTTACTTATTGCTCTGCACAAAGTTTTAGTAGACTCCTTTGAAGTAGAATCCTTAATTTTACTATAAAATGGATTAGGATCTTATTTCCACTCCCTGCAACAGCGTGCATTTTACACTTGACCGATACTCTCACAGTAAGGTCTGCTAGGCACACAGGTTTGGTTCAAGAGATATGGACTGAATGTTGGCTATTAGAGATGAGCGAGTAGTATTCGATCGAATATGGAATAACATTATAGTCTATGGGAAAAAACAGGAATGTTCCGGTTTCCATCGAAACCAAAGTTCAACACATTGGATCCTCCAAGTTCCGGAAGTAGCAGGACGAGGAGCACGAGGAGGTTTTTGCATTGAATTCAATGGAATTTTCCCGCGTGGTATTCGACCGATACGAGTATTCGATCGAATATTCGTATTCGATCAAATACTACTCACTCATCTCTATTGGCTATGTGTCTGGGATTGAACCCTGGACCTGGACTCCCTGCAATAATAGTCATCTATGATGCTGAAGGTTCAGACTTCTGTCTGAGAAATCTCCTGGACCAAATCTGTCTGTGTGAAGCTGGTCTAATAAATGCATAGAAATCTTTGCTGCCGAGCCCCACGACTGGATTGTACATTGAGTATACATGTTAAGAATGTTCAGTAAGTCTGTGATACAATGTGTTTATTGATCAGAATGCTTTGCCAATTAGATGTGTTTAATGACTTCTCTTTTTAATTATAGAAAATCCAAATTCAGGAGAGGGCAGCACAAGAAGTTAAAGTTGCCATAAAACAATACTATCAAAATAAAGATATCACAAAGGATGAATATAAAGAGATAGTGAAAAAGGCTGTAGACAAGGTATGACTGCCCAGTGACTGCTTAAATGTCTGTGAAATCTCTACTGTAGGTTAGATTAGACAGAGCAGTGTGAATATGCACGAGGGACCCATATTCTCCTGACAGCTAGGACCACACATTAGATCTTTATAATATATCCAGAGCTACACACTTTGGCCTTTTTTGGAGGCTGATTTTGAGGCGGATTCCTGACCAAAAAAAACTCTGTGTGAACTCAGCCTTAATAAATTTGTTCTCAGTTTCACTCCAGTTCTCAATAGTGGCATCATCCTTCCTTTAATAAGGAACAAGTCTTTCACTTTTTTTCTTTTTGCTTTGTATGTTATCCACTTATGTGATGCTGTATTGATGCCTCATGGGAGTTATAGTAGTGTGAAGAAAAATTGCTCTGCCTCATGGTAAACAGCTACAGTCTATATTCTCCTAAATAATCTAAGACTATATGGCTAAAGATGCGGAGCTGTGAGTTCATGCATTATAGCTGTGTGACGGGAGCTGTCTCCTCAACAGTAGTTAGTGACAGAGGCTAGAGATTGGGGGAGATGTATATCACATTGCTTCTTTAAAAGCTGGATTCTTTTTCTTTTCTAGGTTTGTCATAGTAAAAGTGGAGAAGTTGATTCAGCTAAAGTGGCAAATCTTGTAAAGGCTTACGTGGATAAATATAAACACTCTCGCAAAAAGGGGACTGATGACAAACTGTGAACAGCAGGCAATCACTGGATTGACATCGGCAGACTAAGGACTGCTACACTAAACTGTCCAAGTGCAATTTCAGTGTCTCCACAATGGTCACGACTGTGATTGGACCTGGGTTTTGATAAATAATTTTTCATCATAGAAACCTTTTGATTTAGAACTTTTTTGTTTTTTTTTCCTCTACCCTTACCCGAAAAGACTTTAATGGATTTTTGTTTTTATTAGGGTGAACATATGAATAATAATGTACAGAGTTTTGACCTTCTCAATGATGTGTGTAATATTAGAGATGTTAATCTCAATACTTGGCTATCAGCTGGTTATTGTGTGTACAGTCCATGTAATCTGTTGGTTAAAAAGTCTGATCATAAGAATCTTTGATTGTGTTTTTCTTCTAATACTAGTAAGATGTTTTTCTTGGCTCCTTTCTAGTCTAACTGGACACGCTGGTCTTTAAGTGTACCCAATGTATGCAGGTGTCTGTATCTTGATATAGAATCTGTCTGAGAAATAAACTTTCAGAATAACAATATGCCTACTGCAAAATATTATGTCCAACAAATATATATATTTTTAAGATGGACATGATCTATGGAAACACCAAATAAATAAATATGCTGCTTGTTTGGGTTGTCTTTTTTAGTGAATTTTTATGTGCTTGGACGATTATGCAGAAATCTCCATTTTTAGATACTGTGTCACAGATGGTAGCTTCTGCCTATTTACAACAAGAAAAATAAAACAACTGTTGTAAAGAAGATCTGCAGGCGCTCTTAACATGTCTGGTTTTGTCAGTGCCCCATGAATATAAAATCATAAAAGTCATAAAATTCAAAATATAAAAAAAAATTTTTTAAATGCCCAATTCTAGAGCAATTTTTCCTTATTAAGGGAGCCTTCACACAGAGTTTACGCTCCACTCATTCAGACATGTAAACACATGTCAAAGTGACCGCTGTAAAACACAATCCCATAGACTTCAATGTGTGTCGGTCTTACGCGCGCTACACATTGAAATCAGTGGGTTTAAAAGCCTCCAATTGATTTCAATGTGTAGCGCGCGGAAGACCGGCACACATTGAAGTCTATGGGATTGTGTTTTACAGCGGTCAGTTTGACACATGTTTACGTGTCCGAATGAGCGGAGCGTAAACTCCGTGTGAAGGCTCCCTTAAAGCTTTTCATTTCTCCTCCTGGAAACGTATGAATATGTTGTGAGTGACCATAATGTGGCCTAATGTCGTCTATATGGTCAAAACAAATGGCTAAGGATGTATTCTTTCTAAGAACGCTGCCTTCATACTTTATAGAGGTATAATGGAGGTTTGGGTAATTTATCAGATAAGTTTGCAATTTTACAGAAGCGCAAAAAAGCAGAAACCCCAAACAGCAGCTTTTTTTTTTTGTTAGCCTATGTGGGGTTGATGGAGGTTTGTGGGTCCACTTATTATCTGCAACAGTAGCTTTCCTGATGCCTACCTTAAACTACGGTTGAATAATTTTGCATACAAACTTAAATCTTTTTTTTTTTTTCTCAAGGTTTCAGGGCCAGTTGATCTTTTTTCTTTTAAAAAAAAAAATAAAAACAAATCTATGAGATAGTACAGTGAGAAGAAGTTGGATATGTTTGGTGCAGGCTTCCCCATCCAATCATCTAACTATAGTGAAGAAAGAATGATGGCTCATAGTAAGAGGAGAAAAAATTCATTGTTCTGAGGCCGGGTGCCCCCTTAAGTTATACTCCTTGTCCTAGATAACCCTTTTAAATGTCATGCCTGATTCTGTTGGCACAGGTAGAAATCTGTAGCTCTGGTCGTGATTTATAAATGTTGGAAAACTTTGAGTTTCAGTGCACTTGTATCAACAAACTGAACCATCGTTAAAGTTTAAATTTTTTTTTTTTGTTTCTTCCGCCTCTCCCAAACCTATTTAGCAGTCACCACTTTGTTAAAGAGCACACTACTTTGATATACCTCATAACTTTTATGTATGTCACTTTTATACATGTGGGGGAATGTATAAGCTGTGTGTATATATGGGTACACAACATATTTAGCGTTTACAATGGAAAGGATGCCAGGAATGACCCCATCAATCGTAGAAGCTATTTGGAAAATAAGGCATTTGGTGTTCCCAATGTCTATACATCACTTTTCAGCATGTGCTCTGCATTCAAACAAGGAAAACTGAAAGTGTGCCAGGTAAACTGCTCTGAGTTCCCTCCAGATGCCTTTCTAGCCTGCTCCAGACTACCTGTACGGTAATATCGTACAGATGGGCCCCCCATCTGAAAGGGATGCATCGATAGGCAACAGGTTGGACTGTGGACATCAGTCTTTCAGGTGTATTCACCGATTGAAAGACTGGTTCTGGAGGAAAGTCTAATCCTCTTTTCAAGACTCAGAAGGCGACGATTCCATACCCGTAGTACTCCTGACTGGAAGGGATGCATATGCCATAAAGTCCAAGGGACTGCATCGGTTGAGGCTGATATGAGGCCTAGGACTTTATGTTCTGATGGACACCAGACCTGTTCTGAGAAGATACTGAACAACTCTGATTATTTTTTCTCTCCTTGTCAAAGGTAAAGAAATTTATAGGTGGACTGAGTCCAGGATGAACTTCCGTGTGGAAGGGATCACCTCTGACTTCTCCCAGTTTATTAGCCAGCCTAGATGTTGGAGAAAAGACATAGTTGTCTGCAGGTGCTGGAGCAGGATGGTTTCTGACTGGGCTTTCCCCCCTACGCCCAACAGCAGCACAACTGGGGTATTCCTGCCCCTATGAGCTGTTAGGACAGGTGGAATTTTTAATTACCTAACAGCTTTGACCCCTATAAGAGGCCGGAAGACCTGCTCCTCCCTTGTGTTTTTTTCTGTCCTGTGGGACAGGACAGGTGGTCAAGGGGGGGAGCAGGGGTTCTGACCTCTCATAGGGGCCTGCTTCTCTCCCCCCTCTTTTCCGGTTACCTGACAGTGGAAGACCTTTTTTTAATTTTTCATCCTTCTTGCTGACTTTCGTTCTCCTCCCACTGGGGGAGTCCTCCGGGTTGCGCGTACGCTGCTCGCGTCTGCTGCGCTGGAGTCCGGATCTTCCCTGTGTAGGGGGGAACTTCCGGACCTAGGAACCTTTCTCTAGGTCCCGGGTCTGCCGGCATGGGCGTCCGCCGCCCATGCGCAGTAGCGTGAGTCGCGCGGCGGCCCCAACCTCTAGAAACGAGCGGATTTTTACTTTAAGGTGGTCCGGGGGGGTCTCTCTCTCCTCCCAAGAGGACTTGAGTCCTAGAAGATTGGGGGGGCCCCCATTAGCCGCATTTGTGCTTATTTGGCCCTAAACAAACAGAAGGGGTGTTTCCTCCAGAAGCTCCTTCCCCCTGGCCTTTATATTTCCCCTCTGCCCACCATTCAATGCTTGTCGCTCCGGTTACAAGTAGCACGGAGAAGCTCTTGCAGTGATTCGTGTCCGGGGGGGGGGGGCAATTTTGTTTAGTGCTGTGTTTAGTGTTTGTTTAGGAGGAGTGCTGTGAGGAGTGTTTAGTGCTCCTCTGTTATCCCTCCACGGAGGAAGGCAATGACAAAGAGGAAGCACCTTGCGTGTGCCACCTGCAAGATTCCGCTTCCTGATGACTCCCAGTACCGTTTTTGTCGGGGATGTAGAGCCCCCTCCTCTGAGGCGACCCCCATGCGAGAGATGGTATCCTGGGTGAAGGGATTTGTCCAGGATTCCATGAGTAGAATGGAAACGACCGTCTCTCACCTGGCCAAGACACCGCGCCTGGAACCGTGCGAGTTGTCCCTTCCACCCTTGGAGAACCTACGCCTCAGAGATGTGGAGTCTTCGGAGGATGATTCTGAGGATGAGAAAGAGATCTTCCCCATGGAGAAGATGTCTAGGGTGTTCAAGACACTCAGGATCAGAGACCAGGATGGTGGAGAAGGCTCAAGCCGCAGATCCCGCACCTTTAAACCTTCATCGGAGATGCTCCGCCTGATGGAAGGAGCGTGGCGGCGCCCAGAGAAACCTTTCGCCCCTTCCAGACGGTTTAAGGCTTTATTTCCCATCTCTGAAGGCCAGTTAAAATCGTGGGGTCCCCCGCCCAAGGTAGATGTGGCAGTGGCAAAGTTATCCAGACGCACGGTCCTCCCGACTGAAGACGGGTCGAGCCTGAGGGATCCTATGGATCGACAGGTGGAAGGATCCCTGAGACAAATTTATTCGGCCTCCTCTGCCCAAGCCTCTCTTGGCATTGTTGCCAATGAAGTAGTCACTGGCTTGGGGGCAGAGCTCTCGTCTCTCGCCAAGGATATCAACTCCGGAGTGGATCGGGATGACCTCCTGGCGGCGATGTCAGACATCACCTTGCTGGTGGATCACCTGAGGCCACCCACTTCCAGACCAGATTGGCCGCCAAATCTATGGCATTATCCACTGCCGCTCATCGGCCCCTGTGGCTGAAGCCCTGGAGAGCTGACTTCACCTCCAAGAACAGCCTATGCAGCCTCCCCTTTGAACCCGGCCGACTGTTCGGAAAGGAGCATCATGGAGGGATTGGCCGACTCCAAGAGCAAAAATCTACTGCAGCCCTTTGTAGGACAGAGCTCCTCCTGATGGGGAGCCTCTAGAAGAGGATCCAGAGGCGGTCCGGCAGAGGAAGAGGTCGGGGCTCCTCTCGTGGGCGTAAGCGTGCCTCCTTCTAATTTCCCCACCTCTTCCTCCCCCCTCCCCATCCCCCCCCCCTTCCCTGTGGTGGGCGGTCGTCTTTCCTGGCGCCAAAAGATTCGGGACCCCTGGGTCATCCAGACGATCCAGGAGGGTTATAAAATCAATTAAATCAATTTTATTTCCCAGCCGCCAGAGAAGATGGTAAGAACCCGCCCTCTTCAGGGCTCCAAACAACTTCATCTGGAGAAGTCGATTCAAGAGTACGTGGACAAGGCCACGCTGGAGGTGGTACCCTGCGCAGATCAAGGCACAGGCGTCTATTCTCCAGTCTTCTTGGTCCCCAAGTCATCAGGCGAGTGGCACATGATCATCGATCTCAGATACCTGAATCACTTCATCCGCAAAGTGCGCTTCCGCATGGAAACCATCAGGTCAGTGCTGCCATTTCTACAGCCTGGAGATAACTTCGTCACTCTGGACCTGAAAGTTCCTAAGGATTGCCGTATACATAGAAGGGAAAGAGGCGCACTTCCAGTTTGCAGCCCTCCCGTTCGGCATATCCTCTGCCCCCCACACCTTCACAAAGGTCATAGCTCCGGTCGCTAATGCCCTGCGACTTCAAGGCATATTCATAGTCTCGTATCTGGACGACTGGCTCCTCAAGCTCATTCAAAGGAGGTTCTTACCACGCAGGTGCAGACCGTTGTAGCTCTACTAAACAAGTTGGGGTGGCTGGTAAACTGGCAGAAGTCAGTGGTGGTGCCATCAACTCAAGTTCAGTTCCTGGGACTTATTCTAGACTCTCAACATGACGATCTCTCTACCCTCTCGCAAAAGGAAGATTGCTCGGGCGGTGCATCACTTATCTACTACACGGAGGTTCACCGTCAGGACGGCCATGAAGGTCCTAGGATTGATGTCCGCCACCATAGAAGCAGTTCCTTGGGCCCTATGGCATATGCGCCCACTACAGAACGAGATCTTGAGAGTCTGGAACCACAGTCCTACAGGATTACAGAAGCCTATCCAGTTAACCATCAGCACCTGGCAAACTCTGCCCTGGTGGACCCATCTGCGAGATGGGAAGTCCTCGGTCCAGCCCGCCTGGACCCTGTTGACTACAGATGCCTCCCTCACAGGCTGGGGAGCTCATCTGTGGGAGACCCCGGTACAAGGTACGTGGAATCAGCGGGAGAGGACGCGCTCATCCAACTGGCGCAAGCTTACCGCAGTTCATCGAGAGATCCTCTCGTCAAACTGTTCCTTAGGGGGGCTGCCAGGCTCCGCCCCCAGGTATGGCCCCCCGTCCCAAGGTGGGACCTGGATGCGGTTCTACAAGGGCTCTGTGCGCCCCCCTTCGAACCCTTATCTGAAGTGGACTGGAAGTACCTAGCATTCAAAGTGACTTTCCTGCTGGCAATAACCTCCGCTAAGAGGGTTGGCGAACTACAGGCCCTAGCGGCCTCCGAACCCTTCATAACCTTCTTTCCAGACAGGGTGCAGCTGAGGTTCATCCCAGGATTCTTGCCAAAGGTACCCACATTTCAGAATACCAATCGGGTAATTGCCTTGCCGGCCTTCTTTCCTTCGCCTACTTCGGAGCAGGAGGAGAAGCTACACACACTGGATCTGGTAAGAGCACTACGTATTTACCTAGACCGTACAGCACCGTTCCGAAGATAGAGAATCTTCTAGTCAATGTGTTTGGCCACAATAGAGGCTCTAAAGCATCAAAGGCAACCCTGTCAAGATGGATCAGAAAAGCCATTAGTTGTTCCCTACGGGCCCAAGATCTTCCTGTTCCAGAGTTTTTACGAACCCATGCCACCCGAGCAGTGGCGACATCATGGGCAGAGACACGGTTCCTCTCTTTAGAGCAAATATGTGCAGCTCCTGGAGCTCACAGCTGACTTTTGCCAAACATTACAGACTGGACTGGCGTACGGCCGATGCTACAGCATTTGGGCACTCCGTCTTGGCATCAGCCTGCCAGGATGACCCGCCCTAGGGGAAACAATACTTGCTAAATCCCCAGTTGTGCTGCTGTTGGGCGTAGGGGGAAAGAAAGATTATGAATGATAATCTGTTTTCCCTTAGCCCAAACAGCAGCACAAGGCTCCCTCCCTAGGAGGTACTGTTGTACAGATTTTCTATATGTGTGTACCACTTTTGTAATTGCTCTCTGTATGCCATACTTGATACTAACACAAGAGAGGAGCAGGTCTTCTGGCCTCTTATAGGGGTCAAAGCTGTTAGGTAATTAAAAATTCCACCTGTCCTAACAGCTCATAGGGGCAGAAATACCCCAGTTGTGCTGCTGTTTGGGCTAAGGGAAAACAGATTATCATTCATAATCTTTCTTTCATTAGCTATTTGTCCAAATATGGCACTATGAACAAACCTTGAAGTCTGAGCACGGCTGTTACTGGAGCCACCACATTGGTAAAGGTGTAGGAAGCCGAGTAAATGCCTGTTAAATATATTACAATATTCATGGCATACATGTGGTTAACGCTGTAGTCTGCTGACTTCATGGTACATGGGTGCGGTTAGGGTACACCATTTTAGAGTTGTCCTTATAAAACAAGATGATGGAGGACAACACGCCCACTCATGAACATAAATGAGTGAGACACACGTCTGTTGTGGCAATCATCCATGGGGGATCTACGGCAGGTCTACCTGCTATTTCTTCTCTGTCATACTGGACAAGATGTCATGACAATCCCAGAGTTCCATCAAACATGAACCAAGCTGTAACTCTACAAGATGTCCAGATGAATAAACCTAACTATGAGCTCTGATGATTGGTGTAAGCTAATGAGATATTGACTGGGATTTTTATTATTCTGGAAATTCTCTGTGTTCCTGGGTTTCCTTGAAGACATTAATAAATAGAAGGCGCTTAGTCCTCTCTTTTAAGGCTTCTCTACCCGATTACAGATTTCACCGAATATTGTATATTTTACAATGCCGAAGGGCAGAGCCGCAAACTGGATATGGCTCCTGTGGTCGGTAATTGATACAGCAATTCTCAACTACCTTCTGTGAGGAGGATAACTAGAACATGTAAGTACATATTCTTTAGGTCGGGAGTGACAAGAACACCGCCTTGCTGAAGAAAGGATGTGACCAACTTCAAGGTCTCCATTCGGAAACAATTTTTCCTTATGAAGATATTTAGATATATTAGGATTATAATCATAGACTATATTGGTACCAGGAGTAGACACCCAATCCTTATACAGAGGGGAGGACTTTATCTAAGGCCCCTTTGTCCAGGTATTCCAGAATGTCATTTTCCAGTGTAACCTGCTTCAGTACAGGAAGAGTGGGTTGCGATGAATCTGTCTTAAGGCGGGCAAAGAAAATGGGCTGCGTTACATATAAGACCCAAGGATCTGCTCCTGTCAGAAGGTGAGAAAATGGGAGAGGCAGAAACTGGTTAGTGGTTGCGATCCAACAAGGGCAGGCACATTCAGGCCATAATAGCCACTGACAGAGCGCAGCAGAGAGAGAAATAAGAAAGCGTTGGGAGTTGATAAAAAAAAAAACTCCCAAGGAAAAGAAAGAAATGAACAGCTGAAGAGGAGAAAACTAAAAAGTAAGTAGTTAACCCTCAAAACCCTTTTTGGAAAAAAAAAACAGGAGGACAAAAGAGCCTTCATCTACCAGTTTCACCATATAGGACAGAAAAAAAACACAAGGGAAGGGAGGTCTCTTTTACCCTCTTATAGGGGTGTTGTCTTGCAATTGTGCTAATTAAAAATATCACATGTCCTACCAGCACAGAGGGGCAGAAATACCCTCGTATTGTGCTGCTGCTAGGAGGTAAGCCAAAGCCCCACATAGTAAAAACACTGATTTGGCCCCTGCATTTTCCAGTACCTACAAAGAGGATGTGATTCTAGTTAATCCCGTATTGCAGAAAAATATCTAGAGCAGAAATACCAAAAAATTCTGCAGACTTTCTTTGAAAAGAACTGCAGGAAATACCGCATTCCATTTCTAGCTCTGTGTTTTCCACTGCACCCTGCTACGTGGGGCCTTAGCCTCAATGAGTTTTGTCTGGAAAGTATCACAGTTTTCAGGTATTTAGTAAAGACTATCTTCTACCCTGTGAGAATAGGTCTGAACAAAAGCATGGGTTGCACATTTATATCAAAGAAACACAACATCAAAGTCTGGGCTTAGGTAGAAGTCACCAAAGCAGATATCGGGTACATCTAGAAGAGGTGGAAAACTTGCGTAACTCATGTTACAGTACAGACTAAAGATAGCTTAACAAAATTTTAATTTCCTGGAGACAGGGTAAACAAATGGGTTAGACTTCCTAGGTATAATTAAAAGAGACGTTTTAATGAGCAATGATTAACAACCAATTGTAGTCCATCTCTAAAAGCAGGAGGAAACCTGCGACACTTGTACTGTGTGCAGGAATAGACAAAGCATATATTAAGGAGAAGTTGTGTTGCCTTCAGACTCCAGAATATCAAAATTTCAAGATGCAAATTTTAGTCTTTCCTGGTCATTCTCCAGTGGGATTGTGCTCCTGCAAACCGCAGGGAGGAGAGCTGGAGAAACCGCTTTGGATGAACACCAACATTGTAAATCTTCTTACTATAGACAGTATTAGCAGCTGGTTTTCTGGAAACAATCAGACTCTGGATCACTTTATAAATAAAATAAGAATGAAATAGGTTTTGGCCTCTGGTTGCTGGTTTACCATCTTCTTCAGAAAGTTGTAGCTAAATCGAAATGGTGGGAATATATCAAACAGCTTTTTTTTTTTTTTTTCTTCTTCTTCTTCTTTCAACTTACTGAACACCTCTGGCTAATGGAGGATTCAGATGTGATAAGAGAATAAAATCTTCCTAGTTATTATTGTCTTGTCATCATGGGATATGTCCGCCATAATGGATTTTTACTTACTCAGATGAAGGTGTGTGACTGAGGCAGTCTATATCACTTGAACGTGTCTGGCCATGATAAAGGGATTGACTTCCGCCCATCTCATCATTTTGGTCTCCCTAGTAAGCACACAACTACTGGTTTCTCCATCTGCTTATAAAATATACAGGGAGTAGGGCGTCTACTGACACTGGTTGAGAGACTAATGTGCAATCTTATGGACACTTACATACAAGAACAGGTCAGACTCAGAGTCTGATTCTATATATTTTTCTTTATTATAAGGAATTATAATTGTGTTTATACATTTCAGTTTTCAGATACAGTTTTTGAAGCCAAAACCAGCAATGAATCAGAGAATGGAGCATAAGAGGACATGTACTATTACTTCTCTCCAATCCACTCTTGGGTTTGGCTTAAAAACTGCATCTGAGAATCTGACTGTCAGCACATCCCTTGGTGCGCTAGAAGGGGCTTATACAGTCAGATTTTCTAAAAGGGCATGTGTTTATCATTGACTACTGATATAAAAAATAAATAAAAATCAGTTATTGACTAAAAGGGGCAAAACACATGGACCCACCTACAGAAGCCGAACCCATTTGTGTGCTGTCTGGCCCCACAAAGAATAAGTGTGACAATAGAGAAATCTGCTGCAAACTCATTTTCTGCAACAAATTTTCCACTACATTTTGAAAATCCCATCCACATGGACTGTACTGTAAATAGCTGAAAACCTCTGGTGTCTGAACACGTGCCAGACCATACACAGTGGTAGGCATTCCCAGTACTATAGAAGTACCACATACCGTAAAATTAAGCAGCACATACTATTGCCATCTTTCCTTTTCCTCTTTGAGACAGTCCATATAAGGGGGACAGTACCTTTCATACATTGACAACATCCAAAGAAAGTGGACATTAGCATACCACATACCTTCTACAGTGTAAGGCTAGCTGCACACAACTGGTTCACCCATGAAATTTAATCTGTGTGTTACTGGATTTACCATGGTGGGACTCCTAGCAGTACAGTTACAGTTACCTCTCACTTACCGTATTTTTTGGACTATAAGACGCACTTTTTTTCCCAAAAAAATTGGGGGTAAAAGAAGCGTCTTATAGTCCGAATGTGGCGCCTGGCATCCGCTGTAATAGAGAGGCGGATGCCGGCGAGGTATAGACGCTGGCACAGGTGCCGGGGCCTGCGACATCGCTGCGCTCCTCTGCCCTGCATGAAGCCAGCAGCGGGAGGAGTGATGCTATTCCGCTCCTCCGTCCCCCCCGCCGCTGGCTTCATGCAGGGCAGAGGAGCGTAGCGATGTCTCAGGCCCCGGCACCTGTGCCAGCGTCTATCCCTCGCCGGCATCTGCCTCTCTAGTACAGCGGATGCCGGGTCTGTATTGGCGGCACCTTCTCCCCCGGGGCCGGTCCCCACCGGCACCATATCTGTAAAGTTGCAGGCCGGCTCCTGCGCGGCGATATCGCAAGAGCCGATCTGTTCTGGTGACAGCCGGGAGCCTAATGAGGCTCCCAGGCCTGTCACTGCTATATTAGTATTGCGGCTGGGTCTATGACCAGCCGTAATACTAATATACAGAATGTCCCATAGACGGCAATACAGTTGTATTGCCGTCTATGGGACTTGCAATCAAGTGACCGCAGGTTCAAGCCCCCGGGGGGGAATAAAATAGTTTAAAAAAAAAAAAAAAGCTTTAAAAATATATAATAAAAAAATGAAATAAATAAAAGTTCTAAATCACTCCTTTCCCTAGAATATATATATAAAAGTAGAAAATCATATGTCAAACACATACACATTAGGTATCCCTGTGTCCGAAAATGCCCGATCTACTAATAGTTTTCCTGTACAGTGAATGTCAAAATCACAATTGCTAAACCGCCGGGTTTTTTTTTTTTTTTCAATACAAGGTGATCTAAGCAATAGATATTCCCCAAAATGGTATAACTAAAAAGTACATCTGGCCCCGCAAAAAAAAAAAAAAAAAAAAACACTCTATGCGTCCCCATACAGCTGCAGGGTCACCTGTCAAATTTTTTTTCCCCTATTTTCCTCCTCTAAAACCTAGGTGCGTCTTATAGTCCGAAAAATACGGTACATACTGTGCCATACTGTAATTTGTACAGGACAGTATGTCGCTGGGAGGTAAGGGCTCCGAGTGTCATAGATAACTAGGATGGTAGGAGTCCCACACTCAGCATAAATTTAAAGCTGATAAATCTGGCTAACACCCTGACCGATAACCCCTTTAATTCACACGGAGGCTGAGGCCCCACATAGACGATACACAGCTTTTTTTGTTGCAGATTTTGTTGCATTTTATTTTATTTTTTTTGAGCCAAAGAATAGCTACAAAAGGAATGGGAAACATAGGAAGTTCTTATACTTCTATCTACTGTTCAACCCACTCCTGGCTTTGGCTAAAAAAAGCTGCGTTTCCGCAATGTTGGGCTTTTGCTTGAAGGTTTTTTTTTGCCAATATGGTCTAATTTTACCCCAACATCCACCATAATAGTATGGCAGACACCAGGACTTTACATTTGGTGCATGGTCAGGATGCCACACTTTTCCCATACCAAATCCTGCGGCAGAATGTCCTATAATTTTACAGTATGGACAGTAATGCTTCTAAACTTTGCAACAAAGTTGCATTTCATTTGCCTGTAGCGGTTTTCTCTTCAGTCCGTGGAACAAATATATAGTTAAAAGAATGAAACTGAACCTCAGACTTGATTTGAACTACAGAAGGCTATAAAAACAAAAATTCAACAACTTTTAAGTTACAATACCAATATACTTAATAATAGCTTTTAGAAACGTCATCATGATGAACAGGCCGAGTACAGTGCAGTCTGATGATCCTCCATACTATATACTGTAGGCTACATATGAGCAGATTTGTGCTGTGAAACACGGACTGTATGTCAGCCTTCTATCTCAGGCGGAATACTGGCCAGGGACACAATCCAAGCAACATTGTCATCGATCATGCTAGGAATCTCTCCCTCTAACCCCTCCCCCTTCCTGAACTAGTGTCCAGTGCTGTAATCATTTTTTTGGGGAAGCAGGGGCTCCTATAATCAAATATCACTATGATGTGGAGTATTGGTCCAGGAAATAAGGT